>NC_081855.1:22662698-22993354 GCF_963259705.1 Myotis daubentonii
GCATTGAGCCTGCAACCAAGGTACATGCCCTTGACCTGGAATCAAACCTCAATCATTTAGTCCATGGGCCGATGCTCTATCCACTGAGCCAAACCAGCTAGGGCACAAGTTTTTATGATAGCTGTTTTAAAGGTCCTTGTCTGTTAATTCCATCATCTGTTGTTTCTAAGTCTGTTTCTGTTTGATTTTTCTTCTGGTTATGGGTAATTTATTTCTACTTTGTATGCATGGTAAATTTTTTAAATATTTTTTTTATTGATTTCAGAGAGGAAGGGAGAGGGAGAGAGTTAGAAACATCAATGATGAGAGAGAATTATTGATCGGCTGCCTGCTGCATGCCCCCCACTGGGGATCGAGCCTGCAACCCAGGCATGTGCTCTCACTAGGAATCAAACTATGGCCTCCTGGTTCATAGGTTGACCCTCAACCACTGAGCCATGCTGGCTGGGCTGCATGGTAATTTTTTAATGCATGCCAGAAATTGTGAATTTTATTTAGTTATTTATGGATTTTGTTGTATACCTTTAACCCTTTGCGGTCGTATTAAATTTGGACATGGGTGTCGTACTGGTCGGAATTAATTTCCATTGAAAGAGCAGTGATACATAACATGCAAGATTATGAAGGATAAACAAGATTTATTAATTCTTTTTTGGAACTACGTCACTACTCTGGGATTATGACTCTATTTGGTCTCATTTTTATTAGGTGTTTTTATTGATTTTATTATTTTAAAGATATTTTTATTGATTTTCAGGGAGGATGGGAGAGAAAGAGAGAGATGGAAACATCAATGATGAGAGAGAATCATTGATCAGCTGCCTACTGCACACCCCATACTTGGGATCGAGCCTGCAACCCAGGCATATACCCCAACTGGGAATCAAACCATGACCTCCTGTTTCATAGGTTGATGCTCAACCACAGAGCAATGCCAGCTGGGCTGTTTTTATTGGTTTTAGAGAGAGAGAGGAAGAAAGAGGGAGAGAGAAAAAGAGAAACATTGATGTGAGAGCGGAACATCAATCAGCTGCCTCCTGCAGCTCCTGCACTGGGGATCGAGCCTGCAACCCAGCATGTGCCCTAACAGGGAATTGAACCAACAGCCCTTTGGTCTTTGGTGCATGGGACAACACTCAATGAACTGAGCCACACCGGCCAGGGCTCTGGTCTTATTTTACTTTTTTATTATTATTTTTTTTATTGCTTAAAGTATTACAAAGGGTATTACATATGTGTCCTTTTTTTTTTTTTTTTTCCACCCTTGACAATCCCCTGGCTCTGGTCTTATTTTAACATTGTTTATATTGCCTCAATTTTTTTTACTGAGATAAAATTCATACTTTAAAAAAAGATATATTTGTATTGATTTCAGAAAGGGAGAGGGAGATAGAGATAGAAACATCAATGATGAGAGAGAATCATTAATTGGCTGCCTCCTGCACGTTCCACATTGGGGATCGAGCCCACAACCGAAGCATTTGCCCTGACGAAAATTGAACTGTGACCTCCTGGTTCATAGTTCGATGCTCAACCACATAGCCACGCTGGCTGGGCTGAAATTCACACTTTTAAAGTCTACAATTGAGTGGGTTTTTCAGTATATTCATAATATTGTGCAGGTATTACCACTGTCTAATTCCAGAACATTTTCATCACTCCCAAAAGAAATTATCACTCACTCCCTATTGTTCCTACTCCCAGCCCCTGGCAACCACTAATCTACTTTCTGTCTATGTGGATTGGTCTGTTCTGGATTTTTCCTATAAATGGAATCATACAATGTATGTGACCTTTTTTGTCTGGTCTCTTTCACATAAGGTTCATATTTTAGCATGTATTAGTACTTCAGTCCTTTTCATAGCTGAATATTCTGTCATTTGGATATACCATATTTTGTATATCCATTTGTCAATTGATGGGCATTTGGGTTTTCCCCCCACTTTTTGAGTATTAGGAAGAATGCTACTTATGAAATTTGTGCACACATTTTTGTGTGGACATATATTTTCATTTCTCTTGGGCATATACCTGAGTAGGATTGCTGGGTTATAAGGTAACTCTGTTTTAACCTTTTGAGGAACGGCCAGACTGTTTTTCAAAGTGGCTTTATAATTTCATGTTCCTACCAGCAGTATATGAGAGTTCCATTTTCCCCACATTCTTACTGACACTTGTCCCTATCTTGTAGCTACTCTGATGGGTGCTAAGTTGTATCTCCCAGTGATTTTGTTTTATATATACTTCCCTGATGACCTTAACTTGAAATCTTTCTTGAGAACTATGGACAATATAACTAACTGAATTAATCTGCTGTGTCTTCCCCCACACCAATGGCTCATCTATAATTTCTTTCCCACTATCTTCAGATTGTGAATAAGTGGAACACAGCTCTTATTGGCCTGATGACATACTTTCGGGAGGCTGTGGTGAACACACAGGAGCTCCTGGACTTGCTGGTGAAGTGTGAGAACAAGATCCAGACACGTATCAAGATTGGCCTCAACTCCAAGATGCCAAGTCGGTTCCCTCCTGTTGTGTTCTACACCCCGAAGGAGCTGGGTGGACTCGGCATGCTCTCAATGGGCCACGTGCTCATCCCCCAGTCTGACCTCAGGTAGGACTTGGCTAAAAATCTTGCTAGACCTTAAGGGAAGGGGTGTTTCTTTATCTTTTAGGCTTTATTTTTTCTCTAATCTTGGTTGTCCCCCAAAACAGGTGGTCCAAGCAGACAGATGTAGGTATCACACACTTCCGTTCAGGAATGAGCCATGAAGAAGACCAGCTGATTCCCAACTTGTACCGCTATATACAGCCATGGGAGAGTGAGTTTATTGATTCTCAGCGTGTCTGGGCTGAATATGCACTCAAGAGACAAGAGGCCATTGCTCAGAACAGGTAGGCATCCAGGAGGACACAGCAGTCCTGTGGGGTGTGGAGGCATGACCTTTGAACTCTGCATGACATATTTTTATGGAGACAAGGAAGTAGGTTCTAAATCTGCCCTTTTATTCTTGGTCAGTAGGTATGCTTAACTGTTCATATGAGCACGTTTCACTTTGATCTTTTTTCTTTGGCAGACGACTGACCTTAGAAGATCTAGAAGATTCATGGGATCGTGGCATTCCTCGAATCAACACCCTCTTCCAGAAGGACCGGCACACATTGGCTTATGATAAGGGCTGGCGTGTTCGAACTGACTTCAAGCAGTACCAGGTACGTGGAGGGGATAATGGAACAGTTTCCCTGAATTAGGAGACTCCGTGGCCATCCTGGGACAGTAGGCACTTAGAATTGTGACCATACTTTTCTTGCCATCTAGGTTTTGAAGCAGAACCCTTTCTGGTGGACACACCAGCGGCATGATGGGAAGCTCTGGAACCTGAACAACTACCGTACAGATATGATCCAGGCCCTGGGCGGTGTGGAAGGCATCCTGGAACACACACTCTTCAAGGGCACTTACTTTCCAACCTGGGAGGGGCTTTTCTGGTGAGGATTCTCTTCTCCCCTTACAGTGACCTGTTACACCTCTTTGAGCTCATCCCTTGTGTGCCTGTGATCTGCTATGATGTGTCCCAACAGCCATCCCCAGGAGGTCAACAGCACTCTGGGAGATGGCACAACATCACTTTGCCTGGTCTCTTCTGCTTCCCAGGGAGAAGGCCAGTGGTTTTGAGGAGTCTATGAAGTGGAAGAAGCTAACTAATGCTCAGCGATCAGGATTGAACCAGATTCCCAATCGTAGATTCACCCTCTGGTGGTCTCCAACCATCAACCGAGCCAATGTGAGTGTGATTGGTAGACATGGGAGATCAGAAGATAAAAACAAGTGTTTGTACTTTCTTAATTATGTCTTGAGAACCAAAGTCTCTTGATCTCTAGTGTAACTTTCTTTTTCCTGTCAGGTATACGTCGGCTTTCAGGTGCAGCTGGATCTGACAGGTATCTTCATGCACGGCAAGATCCCCACACTGAAGATCTCTCTCATCCAGATCTTCCGAGCTCACTTGTGGCAGAAGATCCATGAGAGCATCGTTATGGATTTGTGTCAGGTGGGCTAGAATTGAGGGGAGAGGATGCCATCAAAAGTCAGGTCACCTTGCCGGAACCAGTTTGGCTCAGTGGATAGAGTGTCGGCCTGCGGACTGGAGGGTCCCAGGTTCGATTCTGGTCAAGGGCATGTACCTGGGTTGTGGACACATTCCCAGTGGGGGATGTGCAGGAGGCAGCTGATCGATGTTTCTCTCTCATCGATGTTTCTAACTCTCTATCTCTCTCCCTTCCTCTCTGTAAAAAATCAATAAAATATATTAAAAAAAAAAAAAAAAAAAAAGTCAGGTCACCTCTTTGGGTATAGGAAATCTACCCTGGAAACTCGGAGGATGAGACTCTATTGTGGTACCAGGTGCCACATTATCTTAAGTTCTACAAGCCTTTATTCTTTTTTTTTTTTTTTTAATATATTTTATTGATTTTTTTACAGAGAGGAAGGGAGAGGGATAGAGAGTTAGAAACATCGATGAGAGAGAAACATCGATCAGCTGCCTCCTGCACACTCCCCACTGGGGATGTGCCTGCAACCAAGGTACATGCCCTTGACTGGAATCGAACCCGGGACCCTTGAGTCCACAGGCTGATGCTCTATCCACTGAGCCAAACCGGTCAGGGCAAGCCTTTATTCTTAAGTGGGCTTCCATAGCCACTCATAACCTTTCCACTTTTGCCTCCAGGTGTTTGATCAGGAACTGGATGCACTGGAAATTGAGACAGTACAAAAGGAGACAATCCACCCCCGAAAGTCCTATAAAATGAACTCTTCCTGTGCAGATATCCTGCTCTTTGCCTCCTACAAGTGGAATGTTTCCCGGCCCTCATTGCTGGCAGACTCCAAGTAAGTGCCTTATGGCCCAGCCCTAGGCATCCGGGAGACTTAGTTTCACTATTCTTCTAGCAGTTCTACTTTAAGAATGATCGCTGCCTGTTCTTTCTAACTGGGAACCAGTGCTCTCCCTGGATCCTATGGACACCCTCAGCCAAGTCTGCTGATTCTCTGGGGAGTCTTGCTGACCTGGAACTGGCAAGAGGGTTGGTTTGAAGACTTAGATATAGTGATTGAGAGTTCTTGTGGTTGTGTCAGTGGCTTCCTGGAAGCCTGGACTCCTAACCTCTCTCCACCCTCAGGGATGTGATGGACAGTACCACCACTCAGAAGTATTGGATTGACATCCAGTTGCGCTGGGGGGATTATGATTCCCATGACATTGAGCGCTATGCCCGGGCCAAGTTCTTGGACTACACCACAGACAACATGAGTATCTACCCTTCACCTACGGGAGTGCTCATTGCCATTGACCTGGCCTATAACCTGCACAGGTAAGATGGGGCTCAGAAGCATGTGTTTCCCATCAGCCCCACACTTGGACATACAGTGTTTTTTTAGTTTGCCCCGCTATAATGAGGTTTGGCTCTTTCCTCTTCTGGGTCGCCGACTCTTTCTTCCCTGTCTCTGTGTATATGAGCAGACACTTGTTAGCCTGGCCATCAGTCTTTTCCTTCTCTGTAGAGTTGCAGTTTGCCTTATTCCTGACACTACCAGTCTGGTCTAACTTTTTCTTGCCTCTTCCACCTTCATAGTGCCTATGGAAACTGGTTCCCAGGCAGCAAGCCTCTCATACAGCAGGCCATGGCCAAGATCATGAAGGCAAACCCTGCCTTGTATGTGTTACGTGAACGGATTCGCAAGGGGCTGCAGCTCTACTCATCTGAGCCTACTGAGCCCTATCTGTCCTCTCAGAACTATGGTGAACTCTTCTCCAACCAGATTATTTGGTTTGTGGATGACACTAACGTCTACAGAGTGACTATCCACAAGGTGAGAAGGGCTACAAGCAGTGTAGGGTGTGGGACTCGAGATGCCCGATGGAGGGTGAGCGGGCAAGTGTGCATATTGGCGTGAAGGCAGGATGGTTCTAGGCTGTACTAACTGATGTCATCATTCTTTAGACCTTTGAAGGGAACTTGACAACCAAGCCCATCAATGGGGCCATCTTCATCTTCAACCCACGCACAGGGCAGCTATTTCTCAAGATAATCCACACATCTGTGTGGGCTGGACAGAAGCGTTTGGGTCAGGTGAGTTGGTTAAAGGACAGAGTCTGTAGAAACTTCTCAATCTTTGGGGTGTGGGTGTGGGTGTGTGGGTGTGAGAGAAAAAATCTTTCTCTCTGAAAGATTGGGGGCATCTCATTTGAACTTGTTCCCCAAATTACTTAATTTGGGGAGTATTCTCCTGTAGGAGGTCCAAGAGTGTGTGAGGTCCTTCATTGCCTGCCAGCTGGGCTCTGCTTTCTGAATCTCCTACCTCTAATCTCTTTTGAACAGAGCTACCAAAAATTACCTTTCTAAAGGGAACAAGCATGCTTTTCTTTCTTAAAAGCAAGCAATAATTTATTGACCACAGCAAAAACACACTCAGTACAGTGAAGCAAGGATGGGCATAGAAGAAGCAGCAGGAGAGCCTGGGCGGGGCTGCTTTGGCTCCTGGAGGAGTCAGAGGAAAGGGGCCTGGAGACAGGTTCAGGGGGTTAGCCTGGGATGAACTGCCGCTGCCCATTGCTCCCCTGGTTGCAAGTCTCATGGGGTCCCTTGGAATTTAGGAAATAAGTTCCTGTAGGGAAAGAAGAGGGGGAAGGGAATGGCGTGGGCATGCTTCCTGGAGGGAAAGCCAGGAACAAGCATTCTTAAAATGTCACTTTCTGCCCGGCTGAAGTGGCTCAGTGGTTGAGCATTGACCTATGAACCAGGAGGTTTGATTCCCAGTCAGGGCACATGCCCAGGTTGCAGGCTCCATCAGCCAATCAATAATTCTCTCTCATCATTGATGTTTCTCTCTATCCCTCTCCCTTCCTCTCTGAAATAAATAAAAAAGTAGATTTAAAAAAATAAAATGTCACTTTCACCAAATTTCTTTATCTCAAAGTCTTTGCTTGCCCCTCCTTGCTGAATTACCTCCTCTTCGGCTTCCTAGACACTTGCTATCTGGCTGAGCTATAACTTGTCCAGCCACAGTTTCTCTTCCTTTATGGCACGTTTCCTCGTGCAGTTAGTCTGCGGTCCTAGTATCACAAAACCCTAATGTTCCTCTCACCTTTGTGGCGTTGCTCATATATCTTTCTTTCTAAAATGAACTCTGCTCTTCCTCTGTTTATCAGTCTTACTCATTCCTTAAGACCTCTTTCTGCAGCTCTTTATGACCGTTGGTCTTAATTTCTTTTGTCCCTGACATAGTGTAGTATAATCAGATACCAGCTTGTGTGAGTTTTACATAGCCAGCTAGGTAGAAAACCCTTTGGGGCAATGCCATTTGACACCTCTTACTTTACTTTCGAAGTACCTAACAGTGCTCAATAGTTTGCCCAGCTAGCGTGGCTCAGTGGTTGAGCGTCTACCTGTGAACCAAGAGGTCACGGTTCAATTCCCAGTCAGGGCATATGCCTAGGTTGTGGGCCATTCCCCAGTGTGGGGCGTGCAGGAGGCAGTCAATAAACGATTCTCATCATTGATGTTTCTCTTCCTTCCTCCCTAAAATCAATAAAAATATATTTTAAAAAGAAACATAGTTCAATTATTTAAAGACTGAGTCTTCTGATTTACCTGGAAGAGTGGAGACTCAGTTTTTATTTCTTTCCCCCTTGCTTCTTAGTTGGCTAAGTGGAAGACGGCTGAGGAGGTGGCTGCCCTGATCCGATCTCTCCCTGTGGAGGAGCAGCCTAAGCAGATCATTGTCACCAGAAAGGGCATGCTGGATCCATTGGAGGTGAGAGGTGGATGAGGTTAGAAGAAAGGAAGGCTGAGACCTGCGGGCTCTGTTTCTAATCTTGGATTTGATCTTGTCTCAGGTGCACTTGCTGGACTTCCCCAATATCGTGATCAAGGGGTCAGAGCTCCAACTGCCCTTCCAGGCTTGTCTTAAGGTGGAAAAGTTTGGGGACCTCATCCTGAAAGCCACTGAGCCCCAGATGGTTCTCTTTAACCTCTATGATGACTGGCTCAAGACGATCTCATCTTACACGGTATGAAGCTACCTCAAGAAGAGGATCGCTTTAAGAGGAGTGGGTTTGGGGCCACGAGAAAATCTTGTGCCTTGGTTTTAACCTCAGGCCCCTCATGGGGGCCGTTCTCAACGTGTGGACAGAGACTCTGCTCTGCATATCAAGTTGATTCGTGGTGAGGGGATAGGAGATAGCACCTTAGAGTTCGAAATCAATTCCTGGTTCCATGACAGAATAGGATCAAGGAAAGGAAAGAACATTAAGTGTCTGGCCTCCCCCGACACTGCCTCATCTCTTTCCAGGCTTTCTCCCGCCTCATTTTGATTCTGCGTGCCCTGCATGTGAACAATGACCGGGCAAAGGTGATCCTGAAGCCAGACAAGACTACTATTACAGAACCACACCACATCTGGCCCACTCTGACTGACGAGGAATGGATTAAGGTGGAGGTGCAGCTCAAGGATCTGATCTTGGCCGACTACGGCAAGAAAAACAAGTGAGCAATTGGGGGTGGGGAGGCAGATGGAAGACACAAAAAGGGTGAAATAAGTGGTACAGTATATGCTTTCTGTTTTGGGGTTTTTTAAAAATATTTTTATTGATTTCAGAGAGGAAGGGAGAGGGAGAGATAGAAATATCAATGATGAAAGGGAATCATTGATTGGCTGTCCCCTGCACACCCGTCACTGGGGATGGAGTCTGCAACCTGGGCATGTGCCTTTGACTGGAATCCAACCCGGGACCCTCCAGTCTGCAGGCTGATGCTCTATCCACTGAGCAAAACTGGCCAGGGCAGTTTCTGGGTTTTTGAAACATTTAGCCTCAGGTGTTTCTCAAGAAATTGTCCTGGGAATTGCTTATAGAAGAAAGGAAGGCAGTGTCTTCAGATAGTGAAGGAAGAGTCTGTGTTTTGGGGCTTCAGTCTGACCCTTGGGCATTGTTTCTCAGTGGAGGCACTATTGCCATTTTGAGCAGGGCATTTTTTTACTGTCCATGCATTACAGGAAGTTTTAACATCCCAGGCCCTGAGGTACCACTACTAATAGCACACACATACCTTTCTTCCCTCTCCTTCCCTGTAATTGTGGGAATCAAAGGTGTCTGTAGCTTTTCAAGTATCCCCTAGGTTGACTGACAGTACCAGCTCTGAGAACATGTTTCAGGGTTTCTGTTTTTGAGAATTGTCCTGCGCTAGGGCACTTTTTATCAAGGAAAAATGGGAGGTATGGATGCTGAGCAGGTTTGAGCCTGGCTGAAAAGTGCACCTGCACAGGGCCATCCTGGGGTGTGGCAAATGTTAGTATTAGTACATCTGCACTTCACACTTCCTTTACAAGTGTCACTTGATGATTGTCTGGGATAATATGGGTTCCCATGTACCCAAGTTACATTCTTGCCATTGAGGCGTAAGTGACCGAGGGGAAGGGACCCTTGTGTGACCCACACTGTCCCCTCAGTGTGAATGTGGCCTCACTGACACAATCAGAGATTCGAGACATCATCCTGGGTATGGAGATCTCTGCACCGTCACAGCAGCGGCAGCAGATAGCTGAGATTGAGAAGCAGACCAAGGAACAGTCACAGCTGACGGCAACACAGACTCGTACTGTTAACAAGCACGGGGATGAGATCATCACCTCTACCACCAGCAACTATGAGACCCAGACTTTCTCATCAAAAACTGAATGGAGGGTCAGGTACTGTAAGGGGCCAAAGGGGTAGGGATGGAAGGGCCTGCTGGGCTACCTACAGTGCTTGGGTTGAGAAATGCTGACATTCCTGCCTGTTTTTAGGGCCATCTCTGCTGCCAACCTGCACCTAAGGACCAATCACATCTATGTTTCATCTGATGACATCAAGGAGACTGGTTACACCTATATCCTTCCCAAGAATGTGCTTAAGAAGTTCATCTGCATATCTGACCTTCGGGCCCAAGTGAGTAAGTGTGCTCAGCTGGGCCACGGTGTTAGCCAAACATTTTATGTATCTACAACTCACCTAAGGTTTCCTGGAACTTGAGGTTTCAAGATTCATGGAAAAGTAAATATACAAGGACTAGAGGGCCCGGTGCACGAATTTGTGCATGGGTGGGGTCCAGCCTGGCCCACCCCGCCCCGCACAAATCAGGCTGATTTAACCTGGCGGGGGGGGGGGGCGGTTGGCGGGCCACCCCGCCCCCTGGTTGAACTCCAGTAAGGAGGGTTTTGACCCCCACCAGATATCAAAACATAAAGTTATGGCAATTAAGAGAACAGCATCTACACAGAAACATTCATGTGCATATAATAAATATGGTATATCAAGTCTGTAGTATTAAGGATGCCATATGATATTGAAGCAATCAGAAAAAGTAATCTAGATCCCTATTTCACACCACTTATAAAAATAAAATCCAGGTGGGATAAATATCTATTTAAAATACTAAATAAACTGTATAATATTAGAGGAAAACATTTATTAGTTTGGGGATAGCCTCTAAATAAGACACAAAGCACAAAACCACAGTCAAAATGAATAACTTGTGTGTCTGTCAAAGGGTACCACAACAGATATCCTAAAAACAAAAATTATTTGCATAACCATAGATATAATGGATTAAGATCTAGAATAGGGAATTCTCAGAAGTTGATTTTTAAAAAAAAGATAACTATTGAAGATTGGGCAAAGATTACAAATGTAGTTCAGAAAAGGAACTACAGGTGGCAAATCCTATCTAATAAAAGAGAAACATGGTAATTGGCGTACGACCGCTACCCTTCCCATTGGCTAATCAGGGCGATATGCAAATTAACTGCCAGCCAAGATGGCGGCCGGCAGCCAGGCAGCTTAAACTGAACATGAGGCTTGCTTGCTTGCTTCAGTGACTGAGGACTGCAACGTTCCCCGTTCCCCACCTGCCTTGCCGGCCTCTGAACTTGCAGTTTAAGAAACATTGTAACATATAGAAGCTAAACAAAACCCCAGAAACCAGCTTTCAGCGGGCTGGGATCTCAGAGCTGGAGTTGATACAGAGTTTCGATTATAGAACCGAAACAAACCAGATACCTTTCAGGAGCGGAGGCCTAAGAGCTGGAGCCTCAGAGCTAAAGGTGGCCCAGAATAAAAAAAAAAAAGGAAAAAAAAGGAGCAGTTGGGAGCTACAGTCCCAGCCTGAAAACAGCCCCCAGCCCCTCACCCAGACTGGCCAGGCACCCCAGTGGGGACCTCCACCCTGAAGGGTGTGTGACCAGCTGCAAACAGCCATCATCCCCTCACCCAGGCTGGCCAGGCACCCCAGTGGGGACCCCCACCCTGATCCAGGACACCCTTCAGGGCAAATCAGCCAGCCCCACCCATGCACCAGGCCTCTATTCTATAAAGTAAAAGGGTAATATGCCTCCCTGGGATCAGCGGAGCCACGAGGCCTCCCGGCACCGGGATCAGCGTGACGGGGCAGCGCCCAAACCCCCTGATTGCCCTGCAGCTCTGTGTGTGACAGGGGGCGGGGCCACAACCTCCTTATCTGCCCTGCTCTGTTCCTGACAGGGGAAGGTGCCCCAACCCCCTGATCAGCCCTGCTCTGTGCCTGATAGGGGGGAGCTCCCCAACCCCCTGATCGCCCTGCGGCTCTGTGTGTGACAGGGTGCGGCGCCCCAACCCCCCCACCCCACGGGCCCTGCTCTGTGTGACGGGGTAGAGCCATAACCTCCCCATCGGCCCTGCCCTGAGTGTGACAGTGGCGGCACCCCAACCCCCTGATCGGCCCTGCTCTGTGGGTGATAGAGGGCGGCGCCCCAACCCCCTGATCTGCCCTGCTCTGTGTGTGACGGGGCGGTGCCCCAACTCCCCTCTCGGCCCTACTCTGTGAGTGACGTGGGGAGCTCCCCAACCCCCTGATTGGCCCTGCTCTGTGCGTGACGGGGTGGCGCCGCAACCTCCCCATCGACCCTGCCTTGAGTGTGACAGGGTGCGGTGCCCCAACCCCCCAATCGGCCCTACCCTGAGCGTGACTGAGGGTGGCATCACAACCTCCCGATCCGCCCTGCTCTGCGCATGACAGGGGGCGGCGCCCCAATTCCCCAATCGGTCCTGCTCTGAGCCCGACCAGGGGCTGCACCTAGGGATTGGGCCTGCCCTCTGCCACCCAGGAGCAGGCCTAAGCCAGCAGGTCGTTATCTCCCGAGGGGTCCCAGACTGTGAGAGGGCACAGGCCATGCTGAGGGACCCCCCCTCCCCACCCCCAGTGCACAAATTTTTGTGCACCGGGCCTCTAGTATATGAAAAAATGCTCACCTTTACTAGTAACTAGGGAAATTCACGTGTTGTAAAACACCATTTATGGCCTGTTTGGTGAATTTGAAAAGTTTGTTAATATTCTGTGTGGGTGATTTATAGGAACACAGGTCCTCTTAACTTTGTAAAACTTAAAATACCACATATTACTGGTTTTAAGGAAATTTTCATTTGTTTATAGATATTATACTTAGATAATCAACTGGGGAGCAGTGCAGATTCCTGGACCCCACTCAGGAGATTCTGATGTGTTTTAACAACAAGCAAACACGTTTTTATTTCAGAGAGAAAGGGAGAGGGAGAGAAAGATAGAAACATCAATGATAGACTAATCAATCAGTTGGCTGCCTCCTGCATGCCCCTCACTGGGGATTGAGCACGCAACTTGGGCATGTGCCCTTGACCAGGAATCAAACGTGACCTGGTTCATATGTTGACATTCAGCCACTGAGAAACACCAGCCGGGTCTCAGGTGATTCTGATGTGATAGATTCTGACCACATTTTGAGAAATTTGTTCTTAAGGGAAGGAAACGGCTAAAAGCCCAGGTCTGGGCTGGTACTAAGAATCATTTTGATTCTTGATCCCCTTGTCTCCAGATTGCAGGATACCTGTATGGGGTTAGCCCACCAGATAACCCCCAGGTGAAGGAAATCCGCTGCATCGTGATGGTACCACAGTGGGGTACCCACCAGACTGTGCACCTGCCTAACCAGCTGCCCCAGCATGAGTATCTCAAGGTCAATGGGGTTTTCTGCTGGAGGGTTGGGGAGGGAAGGCAGACCTTACCTTCATGAGTGGGTTTCCTGTCTGCAGATAGGGCTTTAAATCATCTTTTACTGCCCTTTGCCTATAGGAGATGGAACCCTTAGGTTGGATCCACACTCAGCCCAATGAGTCCCCCCAGCTATCGCCCCAGGATGTCACCACCCATGCCAAGATCATGGCTGACAACCCATCTTGGGATGGCGAGAAAACCATCATCATCACCTGCAGGTGGGCTTGAGCTCCCATGGAAAGTATGAATGGGCCAGCATTGCAGGCCAGGACCCAGAATGGTGGCCTAAGCTCTGACTTTATCCTCATCCCTCTTTCAGCTTCACACCAGGCTCCTGCACACTGACAGCCTACAAGCTGACCCCCAGTGGCTATGAATGGGGCCGCCAGAACACAGACAAGGGCAACAACCCCAAGGGCTACCTGCCTTCGCATTATGAGCGGGTCCAGATGCTGCTGTCAGACCGCTTCCTCGGCTTCTTCATGGTCCCTGCCCAGTCCTCATGGAACTACAACTTCATGGGTAAGTGGGGAAGCACAGGGAAGGGGCTGGGGTTAGGCCAGTGATGGCGAACCTATGGCACACGTGTCAGAGGTGACACGCGAACTCATTTTGGTTGATTTTTCTTTGTTAAATGGCATTTAAATATATAAAATAAATATCAAAAATATAAGTCTTTGTTTTACTATGGTTGCAAATATCAAAAAATTTCTCTATGTGACACGGCACCAGAGTTAAGTTAGGATTTTTCAAAATGCTGACACGCCGAGCTCAAAAGGTTCGCCATCACTGGGTTAGGCCCTCATCCTTAGCACTTGGGGCCTGACTGGTTTGGAGATGGCCCAGGGGCCCCAGCTGGGTGAGATAGGTGGACCTTGTTAATATTGGACGTTTTTATCTACCCCAAGGTGTACGGCATGATCCCAACATGAAGTATGAGCTGCAGCTGGCAAACCCCAAAGAGTTCTACCACGAAGTGCACAGGCCATCCCACTTCCTCAACTTCGCCCTCCTGCAGGAGGGGGAGGTCTACTCTGCGGACCGAGAGGACCTCTACGCCTAGCTGTGTCCTCACCTCCTGCTTCAGACTCCCCACAGGCTGGAGCCTTTTAGCGCCCCCCCCCCACCCACCTCCCACAGACTAGCTGGTGACATTCATCAGCTTGGCCCCTTTTTCCTCTATTTTGTGCTTGTTGTTGTGTTGTTGACTCCTGGTGACCTGTAATCCTGAACAGTATAATAAATTTTGTATAAATTGGAGTTTTTGAGTGTTTTCCCCCCCGCTGAGCTCAAATTCTGGGTGTAGGATTGGCAGGTGAAGGGAAAGGAGGACCCCTCAGGGGTTGTGGGGCTAAATATCCAGTAGACGCTGGGAACTGACATATGGGGGTTGGGCTTTCACACTCCTACCACCTTGACCACATTTGCCAATTTTGCTCCAGAATACTTGCAAATCATCCCTTGGAGCAGTTGCCATTTCCTGAGCCAGGAAGCTTGTGACTTGTTCTCTGCAGCTGTGTGCCAGCCTGGCCCCTTAAGCTTTCTGTCACTCCTGGTCAGGGCACAGGCACATGCCCGGACAGTTGGCTCTGGCTGAGGCCAGTGACAGCCCAGCGACTCCTCACCTCTTGCCCTGTGTGGTTGGCAGCCCAGTGGGGCCCCGTGACTCCAGGCACAGGGGTGGAGCCTGGCTTGGGCACTGGGGAGGGCATAACAAAGTGGCCACTTACAGCCCTGAGCCTCAGCTCTTGGACGCCTGGCTGGAGGCTGGCTGTCCTGCCTCCTGTGACCTTGGGGACTTGAACCGGTCTGGGCCCCGGGGCCCAGGGCACTGTCTCCTTCCCCCACGCTGTTTCTTTCATCGCTCCTCCCCAGTCGCTTCTACCCCACCCTCTCCTGCGCTAAACTGTTTCCTGGGCGGGAGCTGTTTGGCTTTTTCCTGCCCCAGTTAGGGTTGGGGGCGGTGGCTGTCGCAGCCCTTGGCCTTCGGGGGACATGGAGCCCAGGAGGGCGGCGCCTGGGGAGCATAGCTGGAGGCCTCGAGTGGCCGCGGGGGCTGAGACGGCCGCAGAGCTCGTGTACCATCTAGCGGGGGCCCTGGGCACCGAGCTGCAGGAGCTGGCGCGCCGCTTCGGGCCTGAGGCGGCCGCGGGACTGGTGCCGCTCGTGGTGCGGGCGCTGGAGCTCCTGGAAAAGGCTGCGGTGGGGCCCGCCCCCGACTCGGTGAGTCACCGCCCCTCCCTCTGCCACCCGCGGGGTCGCCGGGGGCCTAACCCTGAGAGCCCGGACTCCCAGCTGCAGGTGTCGGCGCAGCAGGCCGAGCTGGAGCTGCGGCGGCTGCGGGACGAGAACGAGCACCTCCGCAGAGAGCTGCGCTGCGGGCCGCAGGGTGAGTGCGGGCCAGGGCGGGGGCGGGCCGCTCCGAGACCACCTCCCGGGCCGCCGCTAAGCACCCCCCTTCCTCAGAGGAGCGCGCTCTGCTGCGGCAGCTCAAGGAAGTGACCGACCGACAGCGGGACGAGCTCCGGGCGCACAACCGGGACCTGCAGCAGCGCAGCCAGGAGACGGAGGCGGTGAGGGCGGGAGAGGCTGCGCCGCGGGGCGGGGCGGGCTCCCTCGGCGCCCTGCCCACCGGCCCTACCGCATGCTCCGCCCCCAGTTGCAGGAGCAGCTGCAGCGCCTCCTGCTGGTGAATGCAGAGTTGCGGCACAAGCTGGCGGCGGTGCAAACCCAGCTGCGAGCCGCACGGGACCGCGAGAGCGAGCGGGAGCCGGGGCGTGCAGGGGTCGTGGAGTTGGCTCAGGATCAGGCACGGAACCTGGCCGGGGGTCCTGGGTGCGCACAGAGGCAGGAGCCCGAGCTGGCGACCGCAGAACCAGGAGGCCCGGGGACCCCTGAGGACCCCGTGAGTGCCCGCTGGGTCAGGGACCCTTCCCAGTCCTCACAAGGGTGGGCACTTGGGAAGTGTGCTGTGCTGCGTGGCAGGTCCGACGGGACGTTGGAAGGTGGCACACAAGTATGTCCCCCAAGCTGGCCTCTGTCCCTCTCTCATCTAGAGCACTGGTCTGTCGTTGTGGTGCCCCTTGCCTCCCCAGTCTTCCTGCCAGGCATTCCCTCTAGAACAGTGGTTCTCAACGTTGGCTGCACATTAGAATCACCTGGGAGCCGAAACCGGTTTGGCTCAGTGGATGGAGCGTCGACCTGTGGACTGATGGGTCCCGGGTTTGATTCCGGTCAGGGGCATGTGCCTTGGTTGCGGGCACATCCCGGGTGGGAGATGTGCGGGAAGAAGCTGATAGATGTTTCTAGTTCTCTATCTCTCTCCCTTCCTCTCTGTAAAAAATCAATAAAATATATATTTAAAAAAAAAGAATCACCTGGGAATCTTTTTAAAATCCTGATTTCTGAGCCTCATCCTCTGGAAATTCTGCCTCCTTGTTGTGGGGTGTAGTAACAAACAGAATTTCCAGAGGATGAGGCCCAGAAATCAGGATTTTAAAAAGATTCCCAGGTGATTCTAATGTGCAGCCAAGGTTGAGAACCACTGCTCTAGAATTACCGTGATGACCCAAGGGCAGAGAGGCGCCAGCCAAGGCCCCCCTCTGACCAAGCCTTCCCTTGCGCAGGCAGGTGCCCCGCAGGAGGAGCAGTGTCCCTCCAACGTAGGGCAGTGCGGCTTCAGTCGACAGGAGCTTCAGCAGATCCTCCAGGAGCGGAATGAGCTCAAAGCCAACGTGTTCCTGCTGAAGGAGGAGTTGGCCTACTTCCAGCGGTGAGGGCGCTGGGCAGGAGCTGGGCAGCGGAGGGCCTCCGGTCACACCTGTTCCTGGGGCTGGGGTCACCTGCCTCAGTCTTTGGCTCATTGGTATATAAACAGTGACATATGCCAGGCACTGTGCTGGGCACTGGGAGGACATGAATCACACAGCCCCTGCCTTCCTGGAACTCCAACCAAATGCGGGAAGGGGAGTGCAGAGGGGCACGGCAGCCACAGCAGCAGTCAGAGAAGTATTCCTAGGAGATGTGACACCGAAGCTAAAGTTTGAGGGGTATTAGGCAAAGTGTTTCAAAACAGGGTACTTCGGTGTGAGACTTACTTTTGGTATCCCCATCACTTTTCCCTGCCCTTTCTCCTCCTCTGTAGGGAGCTGCTCACAGACCACAGGGTACCCGGGCTTCTCCTGGAAGCCATGAAGGTGGCTGTCAGAAAGCAGCGGAAGAAGATCAAGGCGAAGATGTTAGGGACCCCAGAGGAAGCAGAGAGCAGGTAAGTCCCTGCCTTCATTCTCACTGAGCTAGCCCTCCCTCCCTTGTTCTGTTGAGCCTGATGACCCAGCCTGGTCATGCTCTAACCCAGTCTAGTCACCTCCGAAGTCTGCTGACCTATTCTGGTCACCCTATGGAGCTTGCTGACCCAGCCTGATCATCTTTTGAGTCTTTTTGTCTCAGACTGAACCCATCATCCCAGCCTCATCACCCCTTGAACCTAACACTCTAGTCACTCTTTTTTTTTTTTTTGTAATATATTTTTATTGATTTCAGAGAGGAAGGGAGAAGGAGAGAGAGATAGAAACATCAATGATGAGAAAGAATCATCGATCGGCTGCCTCCTGCATGTCCCTCCCTCGGGAATGAGCCCACCACCCAGGCATGTTCCCTGACCGTGACCTCCTGGTTCATAGGTCGACACTCAACTACTGAACCACATCCGGCCAGGCTAGTCTAGTTACTCTTGAACCTGCTAACCTGGCCTGGTCACCCCCTGAGCCTGCTGTCCAGCCTGCCCTGCTGAGCCTGCCATTCTGGCCTGATTTCTCCTTGAGCCTACTAACTGGCCTGCCCTGCTGAGCCTGCCATTCTGCCTTGGTCACCCCTTGGGCCTGCTGATCTGATCTAATCTGGTCTTGGTCACCCCTGAGCCTGCCTAGCCACCTCCTAAGTCTGCTGACCTATTCTGGTCACCCTGCTTAGCTTGCTGACCCAGCCTTCCCTACAGAGTCTGCTACTCTGGCCTGAGCCTACTATCTGGCCTGCCCTGCTGAACATGCCATTCTGCTTTGGTCACCCCTTGGGCTTGCTGATCTGGCCTGGTCACCCCTTGAGCCTACTATCTGGCCTGCCCTCCTGAACATCCCATTCTGCTTTGGTCACCCCTTGGGCTTGCTGATCTGACCTAGTCACCCCTTGAGCCTGCATTCCTGAGCCTGCCACCCTTCTCTCTGGATCGCTTTGCTCCCACTTGCCATGCTTGCTGCGCATCCTGCTGAAGAATCCTGCTAATGCTGTTTCTCCACATTCATTCTTCGGGTCCCTGTCCTGGCTGTATCTGCTGGTTCTCAGAGGAGTGAAACGGTAGCTGTAGAGACCTTCATAGAAAGCCAAAAGGCCTGGGTTCAAAGAGCTTCTGGGCTGGTGGACACATGGAGATGCAGGACTCATGGCGGGCCTGCAGAGGGCATGGCAGCCCTGTGCCCTTTCCCCATACCTTGCCCCTGAGAGCTCAGGGTGCACTTAGAGCTCAGGACAGCAGGGTGGAAGGATGCTTCTTCCATCTGGCTATTACTGAGTTATAACCTTTTATAATAAATCAGTAATCTAGTAAGTAAAAAATAAAGACTATAGCTGCAGCCTTGTCAGAGGTCTGCTGTCCATCAGCCTATAAAATAGAAGTCTCAACATGTCCTTCATCTCCCCAGTGTTTCCTTCCCAGCTTTGGGGGCCCTGTTGTCACCCTGTTTTCCCCTGCTTGCTCCTGAGGGCCACACAGAAGGCTGACCATAGCTGCACTTCCATCGTCCCTCCTGGCCTTGATAAATGACCCTCACCTCTTTCCTCTCTCTGCCTCAGTGACGATGATGATGGCTCATGGCTCCTGCTCTCCAGCGATAAGGAAGACCACCCCCCACCCCCTGACTCCAGAATACAGAGTTTGTATGTTGTGGGGAGAGGAAGAGGCCCCACCTTGGTTCTTTTCAGCATCCCCTTTGCTGCCCACCCCCTGATGCCCACCCTGCTGTCCTGAGCTCTAAGCGCGCCCCTCCCTTCCTGCTTCTCTGACCCTGTCCCTTTCACCTCCTGCTGCCCTTTCTTCTTACTATATCCCCCGTTCTCACCATCCCCGTCCTCAGCCCATATCCTTGATCTCTCTGGCATCCAGGCTCAAAGTACCTCTGGGTTCTCCCCCCAGCTTTGGCCAGTGTTATCGAGGTGAAGCAGAGGCCCTTGAAGCCAAGACCAGCAGCACAGCTCCCAGCGAGCGAGGCGGAGAAGAGGAGGCCCCACAGCAATCCCACTGGGAGCCTGTGGGCAGCCCCTGACCGGCCCTGCTTTGCTCTCGATGAACATCTTTGTCTCGGGGTCTCAGGTGCCCCAGGCGCCTGACCTTGGAGTCTGACTGTGGGTGGATGTGACCTCAAATGAGGACAGGGCTCCCTCCTGCCCTGCCCTCCCAGGCTCTTTCTCAGTCTTGGCCTGAGCCAGGGCACGACTGGGAGTCTAGCCTTCCTTCCTTCCCTAGATCCGAGCAAAGCCTCGGGGATCAGATAAAAGTGCTTCCTCTCTGCGTCTCAGTTTCCCCATCCGTGAAATGGAGAGCTGACTACCTACCTCCCAGAGATTCGCACAGATGGCCTAAGCTAATGTAATAAAGGAACTGCCCGTGATATCCACAAACTGTTCCACGTCTGTCTGTCTGTGGTCGGCCCCCCCTTCCCGCCCTGCTTTGCCAGGGGTGAAGGCAGGCTGAGGTTGTCTCACAGGGTTTCCCCGGTCGTCACTGGGTGGGGAGGCTTCTCCCAGCTGGGAAGTATGACCTAATGGAAAACTCTGGCTCCCCCCTCACCCCACTCCCTCGCCTGTTCTCAATACCCCAGGACTTCCAGTTTCATCTTCCTGCCCCCTCCAGACTGAAACCAGCCCCTTCAGGCCCCACTCGGCACTAGTGATTGGGCCTGCCCACCCTCAGGGAGGTGCCTCATGGCAGCCCTCCCACCACCGCCCCCTGGGCCTGGTTTCCTCAGGAAAAGCCTTGGGAGGAAACAGGGAGGGGGTTGGAGCTGTGGGGGCCAGGCTCACTCAAACCCTCTCACTGCACTGGCCGCCATGGGCCTGCGGCTGCTGCTCCCCCTGCTACTGCTCTGGACTCAGAAGACCCAGGGGTCTGAGCTGGACCCTAATGGGCGGCATGTCTGCATGGACAACAGGTGGCTCTTGTGGGAGGCTGATGGGGGCGGTGGCTGAACTGGTGCTGAGGCTTGGGGCGGGTAGTGAGGGAAGAGATCATGGGGCTGAAGGGAGGGAGGCTTGGGGACAGCCTGGAGGGTGGTGGATCCTCAGGACAGATGGTGGGAAGGCCAGAGAAGGGGAGGGAAGGGGTTGGGGTCAGTGGGCTGCGACTCGGCCAGGCCTGCCTGATGGGGCTGAGGCAGCTCCCACATCTCAGCCAGAGGCAGTGATCCACCTTTGAAACCAGGCTTCCACCCTTCCTAACCCCCCTCCGGCTGACCCCTCTCTGCCCCGCAGCCCCTCTGCTGAGCTCCAGTGCTGCCCAGGCTGGAAGCAGAAGGATCGAGAATGCACCATTGGTGAGTAGCCAGGACCAACCCCCACACAAAGAGAAGGGAGGACACAGCTCAGTGACCTTCCTACCCTTCTGGGGGCTGATTTCCCCTCCTGAGCCCTGGAGCTGGCGTCCGTCCTAGGACACACACACCCAACCCTGAGGGAGCAGCTCTTGAGGGTCAGGGAACTGGGAGCCAGTGAGGGGGCTGAGTGTCCCCGGGTCAAGCCCCAGTCCTTCTGACCTCGTGGGTGTTTTTCAGCCATCTGTGAGGGACCCGATGCCTGCCGGGAAGACGAAGTATGTGTGAAGCCAGGCCTCTGTCGATGCAAACCTGGCTTCTTCGGGGCCCAGTGCAACTCCCGTGAGTCCTAAGTCACGCCTGGGGGATGACCTTGATGGGCAGAACTAGGAGAGCGGGGAGGCAAAGCAGGTAGGACCGACATCTTGGAGCAGCAGGGCCAGAACCTCTCCAGTCTTCACTGAGGAAATTGAGGCCCAGGGACAGGAAGTGACGCTCCTGGGAGATGCCCTGAGTCATCTGGGTTTTGCCCAGATCCACAGAGCCCTACCTACTCACAGCTGCAGTTCTGGGCCCTTCACCTTTCAACTCAGAAAGGGTACGGGTGGTTCCCATTCATTGCAAGATGGATGCATTCTCAGTCTCCCCCACGTACTGTATACCTGAACATGCATGGAGGGCCCTGGCCAGGTTGTCCTCTCTGGCAAAAAAGAAGGGCATGGATGGGAACAGGACAGCCAGGGGCAGCCATCAGGATTCAGGAATCAGGGTGGAGAGGAGACACGGGAGGAAATGGGCTTCTCCTGCGACGCTGATGGCAGCACCCAGGCCTGCGAGGCTCAGCTGTCAGCCCAGTGGAGGACCCAATGAGAGGGAGGAGGGGGCATGGATGAAGCCTCCACCCCCCCCCCCCTGCGTCCTCCCCCCCACACACTTCTGTGTGCTCCGGGCAAAGCCCCTTTCCCTCCCAGGATCTCTAAGTGTGTTCTGGAATGTGGCATGGGAGGCTGGGTCACCGCTAAGGAGTTTTGTAGTTCAGAGTCCGGGGCAGGAAGTGAGCTTTGCCCCAGGAGGATATGATGCCACAAGTTCCAAGGGTCTGTTCCTGGCTCTTGGAGGATGGGCCCAGCTCCCTCCTTTGTTTTGGGAGGGGGTCCAGAGCCTGCGTTTGTCCGAGGCCTGAGCCCGCTGACCCCTTCCATCTCTCCCCGCCCTTCCCTTTCCTGCCCCAAGGCTGCCCGGGCCAGTACTGGGGCCCCGACTGCCGGGAGAGCTGTGCCTGCCACCCCCATGGCCAGTGCGAGCCCGACACCGGTGTGTGCCGCTGCCAAGCCAACCGCTGGGGTAGCCGCTGCGAGTTCGAGTGCACTTGCAGCCCTCACGGGCGCTGCGACCCGAAGACCGGCGCGTGCCACTGCGAGGCGGGCTGGTGGTCGACCAAGTGCCACCACCGGTGCCAGTGCAACCCAGTGGCGGCCCGCTGTGACCAGGCCACCGGCAACTGCCTGTGCGAGGTGGGCTGGTGGGGCCGCCGCTGCAGCTTCCGCTGCAATTGCCACGGCTCGCCGTGCGCGAAGGAGTCGGGTCGCTGCGCCTGCCGGCCGGGCTGGTGGGGCCCCGAGTGCCGGCAGCGGTGCGAGTGCGTGCGCGGCCGCTGCGGCGCGGACTCCGGCCAGTGCGCGTGCCCGCCCGGCTTCCGCGGCCTGCGCTGCGAGCTGCCCTGCCCCGCGGGCCTCTACGGGGCGCAGTGCGGCCACAGGTGAGCGCGGCGGAGCGGGCGGCGAGGGGCACCTGCGCGCAGGGCGAGAGGTCGGGGGAAGGGGAGGGGAGAAAGGTGGAGGGAGCGTGAAGGACCGGCGGTGAGGGCTCAGGGAGGAAGTTGCGGTGCTTCCCATAAAAACCTAGGAGGGGCCTGGGGCGTGGCCAGTGGTTGAGCTTCCACCCATGAACCAGGAGGTCACGGTTCACAGGCCCGGGTTGCTGCTCCTCCCCCAGTGTGGGGCCTGCAGGAGGCAGCCGGTGGATGATGAGAGAGAGAGAGAGAGAGAGAGAGAGACATTAATCAATGATGAGAGAGAATCATCGATCGGCTGCCTCCTGCACGCCCCCTACCGGGGATGGAGCCGCAACCTGGGCATGTGCCCTTGACAGAATCGAGCCCGGGACCCTTCAGTCCGCAGGCTGATACTCTCTGCGCTGAGCCAAACCAGACAGGGCAAGATGTATTTTGTTTTGTTTTTTAATTTACAGGGATGGGATGAAAGGGGGATAAAAGATCCTCAATGCCCCAAAGTCCAGCCTCCCACACCCCTTTCATCCGGTTACTGTTAATAACAATATATAGTATAACAAGCCATACTTAGGAACAGATAAAGAATGAATCACGTGACAAAATGATTCCATGGTCCCTTTGAGACTCAGTGACTTTTAAACTTTGACCAACTCCACCCACAATAACACGTTTTACATCCCACCTATCGTACACACCCATATATATTAGTATATATATATGCATATATAACTGAAGTAAAAGCTTAACCAGACAACACATTTACCTTTACTACGTATATCACATATAACATACAGTATGTGAATATATAATATGTATATACTGTAATGTTTTTTATTCTCTCGCTCTCTATTTTTTTATTTTTTTTTTGCTGCTGGTTGGGATCTGCTAAATTGGTTTTATGAACTTCCCTCTCCCCCCTCCAATGAGTCTAATTAAAGTATATGATCGCAGATAATAAAGTATCTGAGGGAGAAACTTCAAGTAACTATTACGGATCATTGAGAAATTGAGATAATATAAACCTGCCCTAACTGGTTGCTCAGTGGATAGAACATTGGCCCTTGGACTGAAGGGTCATGGGTTCGATTCTGGTCAAGGGCACCAGAAGGTTGCAGCTTCAGTTGCAGTGTGTTGGGAGGTAACCAATTATTTAAAAAAATATTTTTATTGATTTCAGAGAGGAAGGAAGAGGGAGACAGAGATAGAAACATCCATGATGAGAGAGAATCATTGATCGGCTGCCTCCTGCAGGCCCCACACTGGGGATCGAGCCCACAACCTGGGCATGTGCCCTGATTAGGAATCAAACCCTGACCTCCTGGTTCATGGGTTGATGTTCAACCACTGAGCTGCACTGGCCAGGCTAAAATGCTTTAATTTTTACTCGTTTTCATGTTATGGGATAGGAGATAAACTACTGAGGTCCATCCCTGCCAGACCTCAGGGATGCTGTGGTTGGAAGGGTGGGGAGACGCTGGGAGGCAAAGGTTGGGGTAATAACTTGGCTGCTCTGACTGGTGACCCTGGAACCCAGGGAAGGATGAGTCCTGGAATCAGGGGTTAGATGGAGAGGGCTGGAATCCTACTAGAGTTTATAGAGATCATTTATCCAACCTCTTTGTAGAACAACCTGGGGAAGCTGAGGTCAAACCTGCCTGAACGCGTTAGCTGGGACCTGGATGCTCTCCAGGGCCCTGGAGACCTGGGTGGGCGCTCCTTCCATTTGCCCCCGGAGCTTCCCATGAACTTCTCTTCCCACCAGCTGTGGCCACTGCGAGCAGAATGAGCCGTGCTCTGCAGACACAGGCAGCTGTAAGTCCTGCGAGCCGGGCTGGAACGGGACCCAGTGCCTCCAGCCCTGCCCACCTGGTACCTTCGGTGAGAGCTGTGGACAGCAGTGCCCCCAGTGCAGGCGTGGGGAGGCCTGCCAGCCAGACACTGGGCACTGTCTGAGCTGTGACCCTGGCTGGCTGGGGCCCAGGTAAGAGGCCAGCCTGCTCAGGATGGGGTATACCTTCCTTCAGAATCCTCACCCCAGCTGCTCCCTCTGGGGTCGGCGTCCCCTCCCCAAACACACATTCACACAGCCCCCTGGGGCTTGCCACCTGGCAAAGCCTGACGGGAGAGAGATGGATGCTGATGGGGCCTGGGCAGGGTTCTTTTCTAAATCCCTGCCACTCAGGCTTCCTGCCCTCTTCTCCCTCCAGGGATCTCTAGTCGGTCACCTATTGGGTTTGGCGCGGCTTCAAGGCCCTGTTTGTACCTGAGCTTCACTGCTGAGGACCCACAGTTGGGTCCCCGAGTCCAGAAGCATGGGGGACGATGGGTAGAGCCCCCTTTGGGGGCCGGGCCTGCCCTGTCCCCCAGTTCAAGTCTTGCCTCACCTCAGGTGTGAAGATCCCTGCCCAAGTGGCACCTTTGGGGAGGGCTGTGGCTCCACCTGCCCCACCTGTGTTCAGGGGGCTTGTGATGCTGTGACTGGGGAGTGTGTCTGCAACGCTGGCTACTGGGGACCCAGGTGAGGACTGGGGCCCTGGCAGAGAGGCGGGGGCCTAGGCCAGGCCTCCGTGCAAGCTGTTTCCTTAACTTCCCTTCTGGGCTTCTCCACCTTCCATATACCCACCCGGCACCCTCAAAACTCCTGTTGTGGGGTCTGCATCTTCCAAAGGAGGCTCAGAGTAATGCTTATGGGAAAGGCCTGGCTCCCTACCTAGATGGGGAAGCTATTCAGGGGTATGGCTCCAGACCCCACTGTTGTTTCCCTAAGGTCTTCAGGTAGTAAAACCTAATCCACGGCCATGTCTCCAGTGTCAGATTTGCCACCTCTGGGACAGGATCTAGAATAACATGGAAGAGACCTCATTGTATAGAGGAGAGAACCAAGGCCCAGAGAGTCAGGGGCGGGGCTGGACCTGGCTGGCTTCCAGACCCTGAGGATGTCTGATGCCATTGGCATCTTGCTTAGTTCATATTAGTGCTGGGTGGGTAAGGGATGAGGCTCATGAGAAGTGGACTCTGCCCGAGGGTTACGCCCTGGGGCTGGGCGGGCAAAGGACGGTGTGGGGGTAGTTTCCATGGAAGATGGGCTGAGGGGCTGAGGGATTCTCTCAGATGCTGTCAGGGGTACTGAGAATGTGGCTCTGAGGCAGGAGAAGTCTGCCCAGGCATCATCTAGGGGTGGGGAACAGTGCCCAGAAATCTACCTTCCCCTATCCCAGCGGTTCTCAAGCTTCTGGCCCTTTCAATACAGTTCCTCATGTTGTGACCCCAACCATAAAATTATTTTCGTTGCTACTTCATAACTGTCATGTTGCTACTGTTATGAATCATCATGTAAATATCTGATATGCAGGGTGGTCTTTGGCGACCCCTGTGAAAGGGTCGTTCGACCACCAAAGGGGTCGCGACCCACAGGTTGAGAACCGCTGCCTTATCCCCTGCCCACCTCCACCCCTTCTCACCCAGCCTCAGCTTGTCTCTCCTTGTCACCCACAGCTGCAACGTCTCATGCCCATCTGGCTTCCATGGAAACAACTGCTCTGCTCCCTGTGAATGCCCGGAGGGACCCTGCCACCCTGTCTCTGGGGCCTGCCAGCTGGGTAAGGTGGAAAGGAGGGTGCAGGGTACAGTCACCCGGGAAAGATTGGCCCTTTACATGGGCGCCATTTGACAGGGAGTCTGAGCCCATAACAGAGACATTCCTTATGCCTGAAATCTGTATGGATGCTCTGAGGTCCCCTTAAGATGTGACAGAGTCCCTGTTCCCTGAGACACCAGGCTAGCACCCAGGAAATGAGCAGGTAGGGCTGGACGCTGGGATGTGCATCAGGCATGAAAACTAGGGGCAAGGCTTGTGGAACAGACCATGGGCCAGCAGAAGGGGACAGGCCAGCAGGTGGCCTCCAGGCTGAGCAGAGTCTACGTCTCTCAGAAGAGACACCACAGGTGGAAGACTGGGGAGGAGGCAACTCAGCTAGAGGTGAGACATGTATGGGAGATGAGAAGGCCCTGAATATTTGACCACTGCTCACCTCCCCCCCGCCTCCCCACCCCCGCCCCCAGGGTCTCACAGTCAGGACGCCACCCTCATCGCTGGCATCCTTGTGCCTCTGCTGCTGCTCCTCCTGGGCATTGCCTGCTGTGCCTGCTGCTGCTGGGCTGCCCGGTTGGACCCCAAGGACAGGTGAACACTGGCTCTCCTTGCAGGGGTGGGGAAGGGCTGACCTTGTCACATACTTAGGTCAGAAGTGACGGGGTCGTTGGTAGTGGCCTGGAGACATCCGGTCAGCCACTCGCCTTCCTCAGAAGCCTTGGGTGGGAGTCACATGCGCAGGGGCACCCGGCTGGGGAAACTCGAACCCACAGCAGGAGGCTGAGGGTGTACTAACAGGGGCCAGAGGAGGAGGGTGACGGGGAGAAGCAGCAGGGCAGCTTCGGGCTGGGAGCAGAAGAGACCAGGCCTCACACCCCCCAGAAAGGAGAGTGACATAAAAGTCTGGGCAGTGGTTTGGCAGAGAATGGGCTTTTCCCAGAAGAGAAGAGTTAGGGTTTGGTGTTGCGGCCCGCTGGAGACCGCTGCTCCTATCGAGCTTTGTCCTTTACAAAATCTCTTTCCGTTTCTCTGCTCCTTGGAGACTCACCGCATCATGGAGGTTTGGAGCAGGGAACGTGGGGGCAGGAGGAGTGGCACAGCACAGAGGACACGGATAAGGTGACGCGGTTGGCCACTGGCACACACAAAGCCTGGGCCCTGTTCTCTGGACTCTGTCCGGTGCTCTCTTACGGTTCGCACACTGATCCTCAAGTACGTCACCCTACGTGTGCTGGGGTCCCTCACAGATGAGCAGGCCCGGTAGCCTGTCCCCTGGGGCATAGAGCCCGGGGTGGGGAAGAAGCCCCTCACATGAGGACCCGGGCATGTGCAAAGGCTGTCAGAGGAATGGCAGGAGTGAAGCAGTCACTCCCAGCATGGGGACGGAGCCAACAGCAGGCTTCCTGGAGGTGGTGTCATTTTCAGAAAGCCGGGTGAGCTGGGACTTTGCTAGGATGGTGATAGCACGTAGCTGCCTTTTGGCGAACCGCACCTGGTGCCTGGTGCTGTAGGGGGTCCTGAAAAAAGCTCTGACAGATTGTAGTTGTCCCCATTTTACACATGAGGTAACTGAGGACCAGAGAGTGGTAAAGTTTGAGCAGAGTTGCTGCCCCAGGTCTATTTGACTTTAGAGCCATGCTGCCCTCTGTGGCCGGCTCAAATCTCGGGCTCAATAGTTTGGACTTTACTCTGTGGCCACAGGGAGCCACTGAAGCAGACACAGCCACTCTGTCCCGCTTCCGCACTCACACTAACCCCAGGACTAGGATGGGCCTGGCCCTTTTCTCCTGCTACCACCCTGTCCCAAGGAGGGGTCTCACACACTGACCACCCTCCGACGCCCTCAGGCCAGCGAGCGATGGAGCTGCTGTGTCCAGGAAGAAGCTCCAGGTCTTGTGGGAGACACTGACCAGCCTGAGCTTCGCGCTACCCTGCAGGTCCCTCAGCAGCCACAAGCTTCCCTGGGTGACAGGTAGGTGGGCGCTGAGGGTCGGGGCTGGAATGGGACACGGCTTCCCGTCAGGCTCGGCGCCTGACCTGGAGCCCCCTGCAGTCTCCCACCACGACCCGGAGATCCCCTTCAACCACAGCTTCATTGAGCAGCCCTCTGCGGGCTGGGCCTCGGACGACTCCTTCTCTTCTGATTACGACTGTGGAGAAGAGGATGAGGACCCTGCCTACTGCGTGCCACCCCAAGAAGGTAGGGACCCTCCCCGCCCAATCGCCCACTGGGGCTACTTCAGATACTGCTTGGGTGTCTGGAAATCCTTCTGATCCCTTTGTCCTAGAGATATAACCATTCCCTATGTGGTACTACTTCTGTAAAGTGTACAGTCTTCTACTGTGGTTCATAAAATGGAGACAAGCTAGACTCCCGTCCTTACCAAGCCTTAGTCTGCTGGGCCATAACCAGACCCTTACAGGATAGAGAGATATGTGCTTGGTTGGGGGACATGCAAGAGGGGCTATAATCCAGCCAAGTCAGGGGAGACGGGGGTCAGGGAAGATGTCTCAGTGTTAGTGACATTGGAGTGGAGTCCAGCAGAGTCACGAGTTAGCCACGTGAAAGTTAGGGGGAGGTGGGAATGGTGTTTCAGAAAGAGGGAGCAGTGTACAGGCCCAGAGCGGGGAGGGACGAGGCTGTGTGGCATTGAAGAGTTTAAGCTTGGATAGAGTGTGACATTGAGTCAAAGAAGGGTGGGAGGTGAGAATAGAATGGAGAAGTAGTAGTGTCTATTGACACTGCTGTTCCCGCCTCTGCATCCTCACTCTCTACCCTGTTGTTGTGGCCTCCCAGAAGATGCTGGCCTGGGTAGGCAGGATGGGTTGGGGTGGCCAGCCCAGCTTTAGCCAAACTCTTCTGTCTCCTCCACCAGGGATGGTCCCTGTGGCCCAAGCAGAGTCACCAGAGGCCAGCCTGGGTGATGGTCCCTTCCCTCCCCCTGAGGATGCCTCCACCCCATTCGCTATCCCACGCACGTCCAGCCTAGCACGGGCCAAGCGACCCTCGGTTTCCTTTGCTGAAGGCACCAAGTTTGCACCGCAGAATCGCCAAAGCTCCGGGGAGCTCTCCAACCCACTCCGCAAGTCCAAACGGCTCTCCCGGGGTGGCCAGCCAGGTCCTGAAAGCCAGGAGGCTGAGGAGTCCACGGGCCCTGAAAAAACGGAAAGGGACAAGGCCCCTCCTGGGGCACCCAGCCCCAAGGATTCAGCCACGGGCCACCGCCGGCTCCCACTTGGTGGCCGGACAGTGGCTGAGCGCGTGGAAGCCATCGAAAGCAGTGTCCAGGAGAGCTCAGGCTCCGTAACCACAATATACACCTTGGCAGGGACACCCTGGGAATCTGAGGGCCCGGTCCGGTCTGTCCTCCGCCGTTTCGGTAGCTTCCAGAAAGGCCAGGCAGAGCCCAAGGTCAAGAGTGCCATCCCCAAGCCTCCTCGTCGGGCATTGAGTCGGAACAAGGGCAGACCCGGGCTGGCCTCTGGCTCTGCCAGTCAGAGCCCTGGCCCAGCCCCCAACGAGGAGCCCACTGGGGCCTCGCAGCCCGCAGGAACTGGGCCAGAGGAGGTGGCCAGTGGGCTGAGGGATGGCATCAAGAGCTCAGGGAGGGTCCAGGAGCTGGGCCCCGGTGGCCCCCCAAAACAGGATCCCCAGAAGCTGGCTGACGAGGAAGGGCAGGAGGAGCCCCAGTATGAGAATGTTGCACCCATCTCTGGGCCACCAGAGCCCCGAGGACTGTGAATTTGGGGAGTGGGAAGGCTATGGATAGGGGGTAGGCATCGAACTGCCTCTGCATCAGATTGTATTTTGTGCTGGAAAAAGGTCCCAGGGCCAGGAAAGACCTCCCAGAGCCTCTGGCCTTGGTGGGGAAACAGCTGAGGTAGAGGCCAGTTGGCTCTGGGCCCTGGCGGTGTTCCAGGGAAGGTCTGGAAGGCCTGGGCAGAGACCCCAGGGGATGGGGTCAGGAAGGGGAACGAGACGGCTGCAGGAACGTTTTGCTGTTGTCCTGGACTTTGCTTTTCTTTCCTTCATTTGCAAAATATTTTTCTAAAATGGAAAACAACCTAAATGTTTGATGATAAAAGATTGGTTAAATATTTTTTATGATAGGTTCCTAAACAACCATGAAAAATTATGTTGTGTAAGAGAGCGAGAGAGAGAAACATCGACGGGTTGCCTCCCACATGGCACCCTGACCATGTGCTCGTACCCGCAACCTGGGTATGTGCCCTGACCAGGAATTGAACCCGCCACCTTTGGTGTAAGGACGATGCTCCAACTGAGCCACACTGGCCAGGGCTCATTTTCTTTTTAAACTTTTGTATAATTTGCATATTTTGTACAGTGAATGTTCTTTTTACTTTCCTCACTCGATTAAACTTTTATTTTTTTTAAAGTACTGTTCTTTGTTAAAAATAAATAGAACTAACATTATGGACATGTATGAAGTAAAAATGAGATTTCCCCTCTCCCCAGGGGAGTCTGGGGGACCAGGCAGGGGCCAGATTTACTTCTCACTGGATGTCTTTGCTCTTGTTCTGAATTCTTTCCTCACATCGTTGTATTGCCTAGTCGGGAAACAGAGCGGGTTCCCCTCCGTTCCTGTGCTCAGAGAATCTCATGGAAGTTTAGATGCTTCCTTTCAGATGTCTTTCTGCGCACATGAGAACAGAAGAGCCTACTGTTCTGCAATTTGCTTTTTTACTTCATGTGTCCTGGGTATCTTTTGGTGCCAGTAAATATAAAGCTACCTCTTTTTATTAAAAAATGGCTACATGGGTTTCATCATGTGGAAATAACATGGATTATGTAAACCATCCCCTACATTTAGGGATTTGGGTTGTTTTTAATTGTTTAAGACTATAAATGACGCAGTGTCCAACTTTGTCCATTGTTTAAATATATTTGTGCAAGTTTTTCTGTAGAAGAGAGTCCTGCAAGTGGAATTGCTGTGTTATGGAGTCAGAACATTAAACATTTATGTATTTACTCCAAAAAAGTTGTATGGCTTTATACTCTCACAAATTATGGTGGTATCTATTTTCTCACACCCAATCTGATAAGTTCAAGATGGTATTTCATTATTTTAGGGCAACAAGAAGAAAGTAATAGGTCAAAGCTTTTTTTTTTTTCTTTCTTTCATAGAGTCACTTTTATTGAGAACCATAGTTTTAGGAAAGGTTAAAGCTTTGATCAGATAAAAATATTTTTAAAAATATATATTTTATTGATTTTTTAGAGAGAGGAAGGGAGAGAGATAGAGAGTTAGAAACATCGATCAGCTGCCTCCTGCACATCTACTGGGGATGTGCCCACAACCAAGGTACATGCCCTTGCCCGGAATCGAACCTGGAACCTTTCAGTCCGCAGGCCGACACTCATCCACTGAGCCAAACTGGCTTCGGGGATAAAAATTTTTTTTTTAAAATACATTTTATTGATTTTCCACAGAGAGGAAGGGAGAGAGAGAGAGAGAGTTAGAAACATCGATGAGAGAGAAACATCGATCAGCCGCCTCCTGCACATCTCCTACTGGGGACGTGCCCGCAACCCAGGTACATGCCCTTGACCGGAATCGAACCCGGGACCTTTCAGTCCGCAGGCCGACACTCTATCCACTGAGCCAAACTGGCTTCGGGGATAAAAATTTTTTTTTTTAAATATATTTTATTGATTTTCCACAGAGAGGAAGGGAGAGAGAGAGAGTTAGAAACATCGATGAGAGAGAAACATCGATCAGCCGCCTCCTGCACATCTCCTACTGGGGACGTGCCCGCAACCCAGGTACATGCCCTTGACCGGAATCGAACCCGGGACCTTTCAGTCCGCAGGCCGACGCTCTATCCACTGAGCCAAACCGGTTTCGGCGATAAAAATATTTTTATTTTTGCTTTTTAACCATAAAAATGGTATAATTAAAATCTGATTTTCTATGATTATTCTAAGATTGAGCTTCTTTTCAAATCATTATTTGTATTTTTCCTATAGATTATCTGGTTATTTTCTTTCCCCAATTTCATTTGAGGTATTCACCTTTTTCTCAGTGATTTATATATTTCAAAGATAGATAACAAAATTAGTGAACAAAGATAATGGAAAGTATTGTGGAGAGTAGTCAGGGAAGGCTTCCTGGAGGAGCTGTCCAAAAAGGGACTCTGAGGCCCAGAGGTAAGAGAACAGCATGTGATTGGAGCATCTAGGACCAGGCAGGCCAACCAGCCTCCATGGGGAGAAAGAGACTGGTGGGAGGAAGGATGTGTGGCTCAGGTTGGAGAACTTGAACTTTATCCTGGAAGACAAATGGTAGAGTTTCTGACTGATTTTTAGCAGAGATCAGATTGACCAAGGTCAGATTTAAAAAATTTATATATATATACTGATTCAGAGAGGAAGGGAGGGAGAGAAACATCCTATATAATAAAAGCCTAATATGCAAACTGTCCCCTCTGGGGGTCGTTCAATCAGGAGTTTGACCAGGAAACTGGGAGTTCGACCACTGGCTATGATGGTCTGAACCAGGGTGCCAGCGGCGGCATCCCAGCGGCAGAGGGCGCTCTCGGACTGGGCGACGGCACAGAGGGCTCCCGGGGCTCCCTCAGCCCTGGGATAAGCCAGCTCCAGGAGCCTGCAGGGGAGGCCAAGCTGATCATCGGGAAGACCAAGGGTCCTCTAAGGTCAGGCTGGTGTCTCTGATGGAGAGACGAAGACGGGCAGCAGAAATTCCGGAGCCTGGGCTCCATCCCCTGCCCTGGCAGTTCTGGCAGGTCCAGCTCGCCTACCAGACTGGGAGCTGGAGCCCTCCCGACTCCACGCCTTCTCCCCGAGGCCTGATTTGTCCCTGCAGCTTGGCGCTGCCCAGCCCGCCACCCTGAGAGGGCCCCTGAGGAAGGCATCCGGGAAAGGGGCGGAGGTAGAGCAGACAGAGGGTATGGGATAGTCACCTTGGGCAGGGTTCCCGGGGGCCAAGGGGAGTGGGTCGGAGTCTGGATGGGGCAACAGGGGAGACACCGTGCTAGGGAACAGACAAGCCCCAAACTCCCACCTGGGGGTCCCCGAGGGACTGGGCAGATGGCACCCAGGAGCGGGGTCGGTGGATCAGGAGAACAGGAAGAGGCACAGCGCGCCTGGGGCCCGCAGATCCGGAATGGGCCAACGTTGCCTGGATGGGGGGAGACTGGGGCAGGAGGAAGCAGGATGGGTTGCGCTGGGAGGAGGCAGTGCGGGCGGCGGGAGTGCAGCGACCCACGGGGAGCCAGAGCATCGAGGCCTGGTGCCAGCGCAGAGTTCGGGAAGTTGGGGGGCTCTCAGGCGGGGCGGAGAGCGGAGCGCAGAAACCGAGCGGGAGTCGGAGTGATGCTGGGGGCATCTGGGGGCCCGGGCAGGCCGAGCCCGAGCCTCCAACCAGGGCAAGGCTTCGGGGTGGGGCTCCGGAGAGGCGCTGGGGCAGTGTCTCCAGGGGTGTCCAGCCCGGCTGTGACTCCAGGTTAAGGTGGCGGAGCAGACGCTCGGCCCACCGCTACCCCAAAGCACCCCCAGTTCTCCTGTTTGCCTCGGAGTCCGGCCGGAACCGGCTTCTGCTTGCGGCCGGGCGGGCGGGTGCCTACTGATTGGCCAACGCCTGTTTCAGCTCACTCAGCCAATCAGCGCGCAGCCGTGTTTTCGTCTCGGGGTCCTAATAAAAGGGCTGTAATAAAAGAGGACAGAAAAGGCGCCGGCCGGGCCCGACATACGTCAGTAGGAACCGGGTGAGCTGGATCCTGGGAATCTGGGCCTCTGGGCCTCGGGGGCGGGTGCTGGAGGCAGAAGGCTTGCGAGCAGGGCGGAGGCGGGGGAGTAGGGAGAAGATGTGTGAAAACATGAGAGGGAAGAGATTGGATGGATGGGGAGCCGACAGGAGAGAGGACGAATTTAGGAGGTGCAAGGAAGTGGAGGGGCGGAGGTCCGCTCCCATCGAAACGGGACAAGTGCAGCTCAGGACGGGGGTCGCGCAGGTGGCCCGCGCCGCCGGTTTGAACCGGCTTCGCTTCTCCCATGCGGGGTTCGCGTGGCCGCAGCGCCTAGCGACCTAGGCTGCGGCCAATGGCGCGGCAGTTCCTTTGCCGTCCGGCCAATCAGCGAGCCGTGGGCGGACCGTAGGAGCTAGGTGCGCTGATCTTGTGGTTGAAAGAACCAGCTCTGAGGAAGGGTCTCCATTGCGGGCGGGCGGACGCCTGTCAGGGTCCTAGGGAGTGGCCGCCCCCAGGTACGCCCGGGCCCAGGTGTCTGGATCTCAGGCTGCCGCCCCTGCAGACACCCAAGCTATGTCAGTCATGCTGGGAGCCAGGACGAATGCACGTCCCTGAGCTTGCGTTAGTCCCTTCCTGCTAGCGTGCCTCAGTTTACCTCTGAGTGAGCCGAGGGAGAAGTCTGCCTGCCTGGCCGGAGCAGCTCCCTCATCTCCGAGGGCAGCCGTGCAAGTCAGCCGCGGTGGGTGGCCCAGGTCCCGGGCAAGACCCGGGCTCCCTTTGCCGCGCGCACCTGCAGCCCGGGCCGCCGCAGCGGCCGGGCTCGGCCTCCCCGACTGGTCAGGGCCGGGCGCTGACGCTGAGGTCTGTGCGCAGGTGGCTGCAGAGCCGGAGCCGGGCCACCTCGCCGCGTCATGGCGCCCACCCTGGCCACTGCCCATCGGCGCCGCTGGTGGATGGCCTGCACCGCGGTTTTGGAAAACCTCCTCTTCTCGGCAGTCCTCCTGGGCTGGGGCTCGCTGCTCATCATGCTCAAGTCGGAGGGCTTTTACTCCTACCTGTGCACGGAGCCAGGTGAGACGGGCGCCTCGGGCTCGGGCTCGGTCGGGGAGGTTCCCGGAGCGGGAGCTTTTGGAGAGGGAGGGCGAGATGGCGGCACAGACCTGGCCCGCGATACCACCTTGCTGCGCAGCGCCCCCCAGTCAGCAAAAGGCCTATTTGCTCCTCAGGCGGCTCTCCCGGGTCCATAGCACGGTCCCCGTTTTATGGATGAAAAAACCGAGACTCCCGACAGATCTTCTGACTTGCCCGAGGCCACACAGCTAGGAGCCGTCATAGAATCAGAACCCCTGAGTCCAGGATATTCCTTCCCCCGCTGGGAACACTGCTGGGCACCTCCGCCCAGGGCCTGGCACATCGCGTGCCTGGCATGAAGCATGTTGCTCCCTGACTGTAGAAAAAGGAACTCCTGACTCAGTGGCTGGGGTGTAACTAGAGAGAGAGGAAGTGGCTTGGCCTCCATCCGGTGGAAGATTCATCTAGAATGTAGATGTTTTTTAGTCAGATGATTCTGGAGCCTTTTAAGGGCTTGTCAGATACCATTTCTTGTCTGTTTTTGCTGCTTTATGATTTTCCAACAGACTTTTCCTCCCGCAAGCTGTGAGAACGTCTCAGTGTTCTTCTGTGCCCATGGGGGTCGGGGGGAGGAGAAGAGGGGGAACTTATAAAAATGGCACCAGGTCTGTCCTTTCCCTTTGCCACATCGTTGGAGTTGGCAGATGCAGGCTGAGGATGCGGGTCTACAAGAAACCAAACCCCCATTCCCACCTTCATACTTCCCAGCCCTGTTTGAAGGTCCTAATGGTTGATGTCAGTAGGTTCAGCCCAACGGTGGAACTCAGGTGACTCCCAATTTCTACCCTCCTACCCGCTTCCTAGACAATCTTGATAGGAAGCATTTTCCTCTGGCCTCTTGCCGTCTCCAGCAGTTCACCCTGATCGAATCGGTAATGCCCCTCCCCAGGGCCTTTGTCAGCCCGCCCCCACCCCAGTCCCTTTAGACCAGCGGTTCTCAGCCTTCTGGCCCTTTAATGCAGCTCCTCACGTTGTGGTGACCCCCAACCATAAAATTATTTTCGTTGCTACTTCATAACTGTAATGTTGCTACTGTGATGAATCGCCATGTAAATATCTGATATGCAGGATGTATTTTCATGGTTACAAATTGAACACAAAGCATAGCGATGAATCACAAAAACAATATGTAATTATATAGGTGTTTTCCGATGGTCTTAGGCGACCCCAGTGAGAGGGTCGTTCGACCCCCAAAGGGTTGCGACCCACAGGTTGAGAACCGCTGCTTTAGACAGAGCTAGCCCAAGCTTGACCCCCTGATCACACCACCAGCATGCTTTGTCTTTCGAGAGTTCTTACTTTGAGGGAAGAAAAAGTTTTGAACCAGCTCATGTAACTCCATGTAGAGTCCTCCCTGCTTTTCTTCTCTGATCTTCCCAGGATGTTCCTGAGTGTTTCGGTCTCTGGGGAGGTAGCGGGAGAGGTTTAGGGCAGGAGAAAGGGAGTGTGTGTGTTGGGTGGGGAGGCGGGAACGCGCAGGCTACTGGCAGGGCAGAGCGTATCATTTAGAACCTTTAGCCTTTAGCCACTCAGAAATATTTCCTGATAGCCTGAGGGTTCTTGGCAGAACTTTCCCCATGTCAGCAAGAAATCTTGGGAGATGGGAAAGTCACTCAGACCTTGTTCCTTACACAAGCTTTCTGTTCTGTCCAAGAAATGTTAGATTAATGACTCTGGAAGGAACAGGTTGGAGTATTTGGCTCCTCCTCTGCCTCCCTCTCTCCTCCCTTTTAGATCATGACCCTTCCTGCTCGCCTCCCTGGGCTCTCTCAGGCTACACAGAAAGTTTAAAACATAGAAAAAAACATCATCATCCACAGAGGAAGCTTTTATCATGTTCGTGCCGGAGGACTGCTATATTCAATTTTTTTTTTTTTTACCCACTTGGTAATAGAAGGTCAGACTCTAGGGTTCTTCCGAGTTTGTCCACTGATTTAGTTCACTTTATGGTATTGGCAGCATCGGGGCTGGTCACTTCATTCCTGCCTCAACCTTGGCTACTTCCTTCAAGTGGGAGGAGTCCCAGAGCTTGTGCCAACCTAGTGCTGAGTTAGTAGTTAAGCCTTTAAGGCTTGACTGGCCCCCTCGTAACCCAAAGTGAAGATGAAGGTGAAGGGTCAGGATGTGGGTTGAACATCAACCTCTTATCCCATGCCTTTGCTCCTGCTTCTGATTTTGGTTTCTCTGACTCTCTGGCAAACCCTCTGACTCAGCATCCTCCGCGGGCAGGCCTGCTGATTCTACACAGCTTATCTCTCTGGCCTCTCTGTTCCTGGCTTCTGGGAGTCCAAGCAGCCTGTGCCTTTCAGGCAGGAATCCCGGTGCCGCCTGACTGGGAGTGCCTGGAGGATTCAGGGACAAGGTTTCTGCTGAGGTCTAATATTCTCAACCTGGGTGGATGGCTGCCTTGCAGAGGAGTAGTTAAGCCACTTATTGAATTAGACTTGTGAAAAGGGGACCAGCCTGCAGCTGATTGAGATGCAAATCTGTCAGCTTTTTGTTGCTTTTAGGACTGATGCTTTGGTTTGTCCTCTAAAGAAACTTTGCCTGAACCTGTTGAAAGGTTCTCAGAGTTCTTTCTTGGGACCCCAGCCAGAATCTGGCCGCAGACACAGCACTGGTCCCAGCGTGGTGAGGTGGGAGGAGGAAAGAAAGAGCCCCTTTCTCTGCAGCTGCTGAGCTCTTTTTGCCCCCGCCGGCTGGACAGTCGGGATTAATGACAGGGCCTGGGGCTAGGCATTTAGGCTTTGCTCCCCAGACCCAGTCCCCCTGGTGTGGGCAGGAGACCGACTGGTTCCCAGCCCGGGAGTCATGGGGCTTTTCCAGGACTGCGTCCTTTTGGCCTCTGGGCGGCCACTGTAACCACCCACATCTGGCCTCTTCATTTTCTCTGTCACTGGGTGGCCCACTTCGGCAGGGGCAGCTCGGGCCGGTGCTACCTGAGGATGTTTATCTCTTCTTTCATCTAACCTGGACTTTACGTAAACATTATTTTAAAAATGTTCTTATTGGAAAAGAAAAAAAAAGTAACAAAAATGTTTTTATTGGTTTTTAGAGAGAGAGGAAGGGAGAGGGATAGAGAGATAGAAACATTGATGAGAGAGGAACATCATCGATCGGCTTCGTCCTGCACGCACCCCTCCTGGGGATTGAGCCCTCAACCCGGGCATGTGCCCTGCCCAGGAATCGAACTGGCAACCTCTTGGTTCCTGGGTCGATGCTCAACTACTGAGCCACACCATCCAGGCAAGTAACATTGTTGAGGTTCTGCCCTGGAGTGCAGAGCAGTCCTGGCCCTCAGGGTGCCTGCAATCTGCCAGCATCGAACAAGTCACCGCACACAGACCTATATCGTTTCCAGGGGTGGTCTTTCCAGGGGTGGTCCGTACTCCGGCGGACAGCAGGGGGCTGGGACTGAGAGTGACAGGGGAGGTCTGATTCAGCTTGGGTAGAAGGGCCTCTTTGGTGTTTAGGCAGAAGTGTGGAAGGTGAGGAGGGTCGAGTCAGGAGAGAAGGGGGCAAGTAGCCCTGAGGCAGACTGCATGCTGGAGAAGAGGCGAGAAAGGACTGAGCAGCGGGGGTGTGTGTGTGTGTGTGTCAGGGAAGCTGCTGGGGAGGCTGGATTTTACTCTCATGGCAAGAGGAAGTGAGGGAGGCAGAGGAGGGTGATCCTTTCACCTCTTAGACTCCTGAAGTGTTGAGGACTTGCCACCTGCTGGGTGGGGTGGGGCTGTGAAGGTGAGAGGCATGGCCTCTGCCTGAGGCAGTCACAGCCCAGCCCAGCCATGGACACCAAGGCAGAGCCCAGGTCTGTGCTCTTGGTCTCTACAGTCACTACCTGTGGTGTCAGGGGAGAGCCATACCCTTCACTGAAACAAAACAGGAAGCTGTCCCTGGTGGTTCTGAGAGGGCAGAGGGGCTGCCATCACCCAGGGAAACTGGACCAGGCCTGGTCCCCACCAGGCTGGGCCGAGGCTGCAGGTGTGGACAGGAGACATTCTCTGTGGCTTCCAGGCCCTCCCTTTTTTTTATTCAAATTGAATTTATTGGGGTAACATTGGTTAATAAAATCATATCGGTTTCAGGTGTACAGTTCTATAAAACATCATCTGTATATTGTGTTGTGTTCACCACCCCAAGTCAAATCTCCTTTCATCACCATTTATCCCCCCTTAACCCTCCTCTACCTCCCCCCACCCCCCTCTTCCTCTGGTAATCACCAGGCTGTTGTCTGTGTCTATGAGGGATATTTTTCTTCTTAATCCCTTCATCTTTTTCACCAGCCTCCAACCCCTTCCTCCCTGACAGCTGTCAGTCTGTTCTCTGTATCTATTTTGTTTGTTAGTTTATTTTGTTCCACAAATAAGTGAAATCATATGGTACTTGTCTTTCTCTGACTGGCTTATTTCTCTCAGCATAATATTCTCCAGGTCCATCCATGCTGTTGCAAAGGGTAAGATTTCCTTCTTCTTTTTTCTTTATTGATTAAGGTATTACATATGTGTTTTTATCTCCCCCCCACCCCCCAACCCAATTTCCTTCTTTTTTTATGGCTGAGTAATTCCATGTGTAAATGTACCACAGCTTTTTTTATCCACTCATCTACTGATGGGCACTTGAGCTGCTTGCAAATCTTGGCTGTTGTAAATAACACTGCAGCCCTGGTCAGTTTGGCTCAGTGGATAAAGCATTGGCCTGCAGACTGAAGGGTCCCGGGTTCGATTCCAGTCAAGGGCACATGCCCGGTTGTGGGTTCGATCCCCAGTGTGGGGTGTGCAGGAGGCAGCCAATCAGTGATTCTTATTATATTATTGATGTTTCTATCTCTCTCTCTCCCTATCTCTTCTTCTCTGAAACCAATAAAAATATATTTTTAAAAATAACAGTGCAATGAACTTAAGGGTGCTTATATTCTTTCGAATTATTGTTTTGAGTGTTTTCAGGTATATTCTCAGAAGTGGAGTCACTGAGTCATAAGGCAATTCCATTTTTTTTTTTTTTTTTGGTTAATCCTCATCCAAGGATATTTTTCCATTGATTTTTAGAGAGATGGAAGGGAGGAGGAGATATACACAGAGAGAGAAATATCCAGTGGTTGCCTCCCGTATGCGCCCTGACTGGGGCCGGGGATTAAGCCTGCAACCAATGTACATGCCCTTGACCAGAATTGAACCCATGACCCTTCAGTCTGCAGGCCAATGCTCTATCCATTGAGCCAAACCAGCTAGAGCAGGCAGTTCCATTTTTTATTTTTTTAGGTAACCCCATACTGCTTTCCACAGTGGCTGCACCAGTCTGTATTCCCACCAACAGTGCATGAGGGTTCCCTTTTTTCCACATCCTTGTCAACAGTTGTTTGTTGATTTATTGATGATAGCCATTCTGATAGGTGTGAGGTGATGTCTTAATGTGGTTTTAATTTGCATCTTTCTGATAATTAGTGACATGAGCATCTTTTCATATCTCTTGGCCATCTGTATGCCCTCTTTGGAGAAGTGTCTATTCAGGTCCTTTGCCCGTTTTTTAATTGGGCTGTTTGTGTGTTTTGGTGTTGAGTTGTATACGTTCTTTTATTAAAAATTAATTTTAGAGAGAGAGGAAGGGAGGGGGGGAGAGAGAGAGAGTAACATCAATGTGAGAGAGAAACATCAATTGGCTGCCTCCCACACACACACCCAGACCAGGGATTGAGCTAATCTGGACATGCGTCCTGACTGGCAATTACACCTGTGACCTTTTGGTGCATGGGATGATGCTCAACCAACCGAGTCAAACCAGCCAGGGCAAGCTGTATAAGTTCTTTATAAATTTTGGATATTAACTCCTTATCAGATGTATCATTGGCGAATATGTTCTCCTATGCAGTGGGTTGTCTTTCCATTTTGTTGATAGTTTTCTTTGCAGTGCAAAAACTTTTTAGTTTGATATAGTCCCATTTGTTTATTTTTTTGTCTGTTTCTCTTGCCCTAGGAGAGATATCAGAAAAAATATTGCTACTAGAAATGTCTGAGATTTTACTGTCTATGTTTTCTTTTAGGATTTTCATGGTTTCAAGTCTTGCATTTAAGTCTTTAATCCATTTTCTGAAAAATATGTTTTTATTGATTTAAGGGAGAGGGAGATAAAGAGAGAAACATCGATCAGCTGCCTCCTGTATGCTCCCTACTGTGGATTGAATCCAAAACCAGGGCACATGTCCTGACCAGGAATCGAACCAGTGATCTCTTGGTGCGTGGGGCAAAGCTTAATCCACTGAACCACACCAATGGGCAAGTCTTTGATCCATTTTGTGTTTATTCTTGTGTATGGTGTAAGAAGGTGGTCTAATTTCATTTTGCACATATCTGTTCAATTTTCTCAGCACTATTTATTGAATAGACTATCTTTATCCCATTGTATGTTCTTGACTCCTTTGTCAAATATTAATTAACCACAAAGGCATGGACTCTCTATTCTGTTCCATTGATCTATATGCCTGTTTTTATGCCAGAACCATGCTGTTTTAATTACTATGGCCTTGTAATATGGTTTGATATCAGGTATCATGATTCCTCCAACTTTGTTCTTTCTCAAGATTGCTATGGCTATTTGGGGTCTTTTGTGGTCCTGTGTAAATATTTGTTCTGGTTCTGTGAAATACGCCATTGGTATCTTGATAGGAATTGCATTGACTCTATAGGTTGCTTTGGGTAGCATGGACATTTTAATGATATTATCCATGAACACAGTATATGCTTCCACATATTTGTATCTTCTTCAATTTCTTTCTTCAGTGTCTCATAATTTTCTTCTATTCACTTTGGGCTTTTTTTTTTTCTAGTTACTTTAAGTGTAAAGGTAGATTGTTTATTTGAGATTTTTCTTGTTTCTTGAGATAGGCCTGTTATGCTATGAATTTCCCTCTTAGGACTGCTTTTGCTGTGTCATAAATTTTAAATTGTTGTGTTCTCATTTTCATTTGTTTCAAGGTAATTTTTTATTTCTTCCTTGATCTCATTGTTAACTCATTCATTGTTTAGTAACATGTTATTTAGCTTCCATGTCTTGTGTGATTTTCAGTTTTTTTTCTTATGATTGATTTCTAGTTTCATACTATAATGGTCAGAGAAGATGCTTGATACAATTTCAATCTTCTTAAATTTTTTGAGACTTTTTCTGCCCTAACATGTGGTCTATCCTAGAAAATGTTCCATGTGCACTTGAAAAGAATGTATATTCTGCTGCTTTGGGATGAAATGCTCTGAAGATATCAATTAAATCCATCTGATCTAGTATATTTTTTAAGGCCGCTGTTTCCTTGTTGATTTTCTATCTGGAAAGATCTATCCATTGATGTCAAAATCCCCTACTATGCCACTATGCCCCAGCTGGGTGGCTTAGTTGGTTGGAACATCGTTTGTACACTGAAAAGGTTGTGGGTTTGATTCCCGGTCAGGGCACATACCTAGATTCGGGTCCAATCCTCGGTAGGGCACATATGGGAGGCAACTGATCTATATTTCTCTCTCTCTCTCTCTCTCTCCAACAAACATATCCTTGGTGAGGATTTTAAAAATCCCCTACTCTGACTGTATTACTGTCTCCCTTTATGTCCATCCAGATTTGCTTTATATATTTAGGTGCTCCTATGTTGGGTGCATAAATGTTTATAAGGGTTATATCCTCTTACTGGATTATTCCCTTTATCATTGTGTAGTGTCCTTAGCCTTTGTTTTAAAGTCTATTTTGTCATATATAAGTATTGCTATCCCAGCTTTTTCTTTTCAATTCCATTTGCATGAAATATCTTTTTCCATTTTTTTACTTTTAGTCTGTGTGTATCTTGGAGACAGCATATATGTGGTTTTTGTTTTCTTATCTATTCAGCTACCCTATGTCTATTATTATTATTATTATTATTATTTTAATCCTCACCCGAGAATATTTTTCCATTGCTTTTTAGAGAAAGTGGAAGAGAGAGGGAAAGATAGAGAGAAATATTAATGTGAGAAAAAAACATATTGATTGGTTGCCTCCTGTACACATCCTGATCAGGGCCTGGGCCGGGGGGAGCCTTCAACTGAGGTATATGCCCTTGACTGGAATCGAACCCGGGACTTGGGCCGCAGGCCGATGCTCTTTCCACTGATCCAAACCAGCTAGGGCTGGCCTATGTCTTTTGATTGTAGTACTTAAGCATTTATATTTAAGGTGATTATTGATAGGTATGTATTTATTGCCTTTTAACTATGTTCCTCTGTTGTTGTTTTTTTCTTCTTAAAGAAGGCCCTCTGACATTTCTTATACTATTTCTTGGAACATTTTCCCCAGCAGTCTTACACCTATTAACAAACTCCTTTAGCTTTTTCTTGTCTGGGAAGTTCTTTATTTCTCCTTTAATTTTAAATGATGGCCTTGCTGGGAAAGTAGTCTTGGTTGTAGGTCCTTGCTTTTCATCACTTTGAATATTTCATGCCAATCCCTTCTGAGGCATGAAATGGTTTACTACACCCAAGGGTCAGTGGTTGATAGCTTTTGAAAACTCACCCTTTCACATTTATTGCTGTGTATTTTGGATTTTTTTAAAAAGTAGCAATGGGCCCTAACCGGTTTGGCTCAGTGGATAGAGTGTCGGCCTGTGGACTGAAAGGTCCCAGGTTCAATTCCGGTCAAGGGCGTGTGCCTTGGTTGTGGGCACATCCCCAGTAGGAGTTGTGCAGGAGGCAGCTGATCGATGTTTCTCTCTCATCGATGTTTCTAACTCTCTATCCCTCTCCCTTCCTCTCTGTAAAAAATCAATAAAATATATTAAAAAAAAAAAAAAAAAGCAGTGACTTCTTAAAAAAAAACCAAAAAGTAGCAATGGGTAAGAAAGTCTAAAGGCTGGTGACCACAGCCTTAGGATGTGTCACAGAGAGGAGCTGGTGCCCTTAGCCCTCCCCACCAACCCTGCCCTCCTCCTTCCCATTTCATGACCTAATTTTTCTCCCCCACATCCGCTGCTCACCACTCCTGGTTTCTTGGTGTTCTATTCAGGTCCTGTCCAGCTGGGTTGGCTTTCCGGGACCTCGTGGGAAGGTCTTGGGGACAGTCCCATTCTCACCAGGTGACATTAGGTCCACCTGGTATTGCCCCAACTCTGTGACAGCCTTGTGCTCCCAGCATTTTCTCAGAACTGCCTCCAACCCAGGTAGTACAGCATCAGCACAGCCTGAAGGTTAAAAGCAGGAGCTTTGGAGTCTGACAGCCTGGATTCAAGTCCAGTTTCCCCAGGTATTGGCTATGAGACCTTGGCCAAGACACTTAAACTGTTCTGAAATTCCTGGGATACGGGGTGGGGGTGGGAGGCCGCTAAGTGACACAGGAGTGAATAGCATTGAACACAGCAGCCAGCACACACAGGCATTCTGTGACCACAGCGAAGGCGTTGGCCCTGGCCCACCAGCAGGGCCCTCTGACCGTCTGTCCTGCCTCTTGTTTGCTCTGTGTCTGAGGCTGACCTCTCACCTACATCCCCCCTGCTGCACTGGAGATGCTGCTTCCTGTTGCCGGATAGACTAAGGATTTGAGAAAGAGGGGAGGTCCTGGGGCAGGGACCATCAGCAGGGTGCCCCCCCCCCCAGGGGTATTCAGTAAGCAGCCAGTCAGAAGAGGCTGCTCAGGAATTCAGAGGCGCTGCTCCAGCCCAGCCCAGGGCCCTTTGCTCCCTTAAGCATCGTCTGGCCAGCTATTCTGGAGGCTCCCACTCCCTTTATTTCCCTGGGATGGGGGGAGCCCCCTCTTTGACCCAGAGATGTCAGAGCAGCCCGAGTGGGGTCACAGCACCCTCTTTTCTCCCCTGCCTTCTCTGTAAAGATTGTGTATGTGAGTCTTCTGTAAGTGAGGCGGACAGTACAGGCATTGTTCTCTCTTCCCTGCCCCTGGGTTTCCTCCTAAGCAGTCTTACGCCTGTTCTCAGCATACTCTGGCCACACCAGTTCCTGTCCTGTCCTCTTGGTTCACCTTCCCCAGCTGGGCTGGCTCAGGCCGCTCTGGCCTCCCACTGCAGTCACCTGTTTACTAAACAGGTGCGAGTGGGGTGCAGAGCAGGCTGGGCCGGTGAGGGCTGAGCTATGGCTGGGAGCAGAGGGGCACCCCAGGGCCTTGACGCTTCCTGGGTGCTTGTCTGATTGGTGTTTCTCCTGGCCCACAATGGTCCAGGTGGAAGAGGAGCCAAGGAAGAGAAGCAGCCTGGGTGTGATGGTGTGTTTGGGCACCTGCTGCATCTGTGTTGATTCGTGTGGGAAGTTTTACTGCCCACAAAGCTTCTGGGCTAAAGGATGGTTTAGGTCCCGCTAGGGTGAGGGGCACGCTCATGTTGCTCCATAGGCAGACAAGGGGCCGCTCAGACACCTCCACCCACTCCTGGCCGGTGTGTTGCTGGACATAACTGCCTGAGGCAGGAGGGCTGAGGGCCAGGCGGCCCTTTGGCAGGGACTTGTTTAAGCAGAGAAGGCCGGCAGCCCAAAGTAAGGTCCCCACCTCTGTGTGGAGTGGCTCTAGAATGAAAGATGGGAGGGACAGAGACCCCTCCTTCTGCTCTGACCTGTCTCCTCATTAGGCCCCTGTCTAGTTACAGGGGCGACCAGATCTCTCAACTATTCAGATGTTTGCACCCACCCCCCATTCTAGCAAATTAGGGAGACTGCCTTGGGTATTGTGCCCTGGGCTTTTACCTTCTCTCTCACCTTCTCTCTCGGTGAGTGCAGTCCTGGATTTAAGGGTCCCCTGTGGTTCCTCTCTGGGGAACCTGTGGGTAGGGTACCCTGGTGCCTCACTCAGAGAGAGTGCTGTCTCGTTTGCTGGTATCCCGTCCAGGCAGGGCTCCCTGCTCACAGCAGCAGACCCTGCAGCACTGAGTGCAGTGATGGGCTCTAGACCCTGTGTGGCCACAGTCAGGTCTCACAGGCCAGCAATCCTGGACCCTCCCTCCCATCCACCGGGTCACACCTGTGCTGGTTTGCTCATATCTGCACGCCAACCTGGAAGTGGCTGTCGTCCCATTTCACCTCCAGTTCCTGTTGCTGCTGGCAGAGCTGACACCTGAAGCCAGTGCCAACCTGTGAAGCAGCTCTGCCTTCCCAGAAGCTGCCCCACAGGGGGCAAGCGGCTCAGGCCGCGGCTACGTCAGTGTGTGTGACAGTGCTGAGCGGATCCCAATTGGCTCAGGTGACCCTGGTTGGCTGTTTTGGTTGCCAGTGTGGTGGGGCCTCTCTGGACAACAGCGGGCTGAGTGGGGTGGGAATCTGGCCTGTTAGGTGGTGGTTTTCTTTAAAATATGTTTTTATTGATTTCAGAGAGGAAGGGAGAGAGAGAAACATCAATGATGAGAAAGAATCGTTGGTTAGCTGCCTCTTGCATGGCTCCCAGTGGGGATCGAGCCTACAACCCGAGCATGTGCCCTGACTGGGAATCAAACCATGACCTCCTGGTTCATAGGTCAACACTCAACCATTGAGCCACACCTGCTGGACTGGCTTGTTAGGTTTTGTTTCTGTAGCTTCAGGAAGTTAACATTGTAGCTTTAATCTCCTTAAATCCCCTCTATCTTCAATTTGTATCCACTTATCCTATTTGCTTTTTTCTTTCTTGATCCTTTTGGCCATTGTGATCTGAGCCCATTGTTTTCATTAATTCAGTAAACAACTGCTCTGTAAAGGACCTGAGTAAGGTGTTGGGGACTCAGGTGATCAGAACGCAGTCCCTGCCCTCCAGGTCCCCCAGCCCAGTGGGAGACTAGACACATATTCATGCTACCACATGCAGTTATGGAATCTGCTGTGAGTTACTGTGCCGGGCTCTGCTGCCAGTCGGTTGCACCACTACCCCCATCCTGAGCCCCCAATAATAGTAATTATAATAACTTTCAGCTGTTACTTATTGAGCTCTTTCTCTGCTTGTGTGAGTTCTAGAATGTTATCTGGATTTTCCTGTCTTCCCTAAAACTCTAGGAGGTAGATACTAATTGTTAGATTATGCCCATTCTACAGATTTAAAAAACTGAGGAAGAGTAAGCTTAAGTCGTTTCTTCAAGGTCATACAAGTAGGAAGTGGAGGAACCAAAATGGGAACCCAGCACCTCACCCTCGAACTGCGTGCCCACAGGAGGCCTCTATTGTTAGAGTTGGCATATGGCATGATTCACCCAAAGTGCATCCTTTTCCATGACCTTGGGGCAGCCCTGAGAGGCCTGGGCAGGCCTTTGCAGACCTCAGCTTTACAGCCCTGGCGCCAGAGGGCCGCAATCTGGAGGCTCGCAGTTCTCTGAAGAGAGGCATTTCCTTGTCTCTCCCAGTGTTACCTCCAATCTAATCAGAGCCGCTCCTCTTTCTGCAGGATTAGTCAGCATCTCATAACTAGCAGTCCCAGCGAGGAGCGAGTTCTCAGCTGTGTTCTGGACCTGCCCCCCACCCTCCTGCCTTCAGCTGCCGCAGCACTTTTCCCTCCCTATTCTTGCTGTCTTGCTGCTGGTGGACTTTGGAGAGGGCCATTAAGGGCCAGGGTTATAGTACAGGTGTGGCCTCAGGGACGGCAAATGCGGTGACTCTAGGGAGGAATATTAGAAAGTAAAAGGTCTCAACAAGTGAAAGCAAATAAATTGGGACTATTTTTAAAAATCCTTTCCCAAGGTGTTCTACAATATAGTGTGTGTGGTGGTTGATAGCGTGAAAATGTGCGGGGAGGCGGTAGCATATGGGCTGCATGTTTGAGAAGTCACTGTGCTTAGCAGTAAAGGGGGCCCACTGCTCTGAACTGACCGAAGGGAACCCCAGGGCGTTGCAGTGAGACCAGCAGCTGCCCTTCCCAGGTGGCCTAGGGTTGGCTCCTCTGTACTGGCTGCAGCCTGTTTCCTTGGACAGAGCTGCTGAGAAGGCTCTCGCCACTCTGGGGTCCCACTGCCAAGGCTGGGGCCTGCGGTCACTCTAGACTGGGAATAGGTGACTAGAACAGGAATCCCAACCTGGGGCTCATGGGTGCTTCAAGGGACACACGAAGCCCCTGAAATTGTGGGTAAGACTGTGTGTGCATTTTCTGAGTCACGGGAGCATAGCTTTCTCTGTTGGGTTCACCAAAGGATCTATGATCCCTCCAAAGTTAAGAACCTTCGCATTATCATTCCAGGGGGCTTGGCACATGGGCATCCAAGCCTGAGTCCTCAGGAGGCCCAGAGACAACCCTGCCGTTCCCAGTGGGGCGACTGAATGTGCACCTGCCCCTCTGATCTTTGGGAACCCCTGCCATGACCCTGTGATCAGGTTTCTCTCTCTGCACTCACAGAGAATGTCACCAACGGCACAGCGGGTGAATCAGAGCAGGAGGAGGAGGTGAGCTGGATGAATGGTTGGCTCAGCTGTAAGGCCCAAGATGAGATGCTAAACTTGGCCTTCACCGTGGGCTCCTTCCTGCTCAGTGCCATCACCCTGCCCCTGGGCATCGTCATGGACAAGTACGGCCCAAGGAAGCTCAGGCTGCTAGGCAGGTAAGTGTGTGGGACCTGGGCTGAGTTCCCCACCGTCGGAATCCTGGTGCCTGCTACCAGGTACACTGTGGAGCTCCCTCAATGCCCGCCCAGAGTTTCTGCCCTTCTGCCACCAAATCAGTAGGTGCTCTGATCCTTGTCATGTGCCAGTTTTGCATATTCAAAAGGCCCAGGGCCCCAAGGCTTGCCTGGGAAGGCCTGGAGTTCTTGTCATTAAGAACACTGGCTTCCACACTGTGTATGACCTTCTACCCCTATCAGAAAAAAAGGTTTTGCAAAATGACTTCTAATATAAGCACATGGAGTTGTCAATTATCTATACATATGCCATTCTTAGTTTTTTATGTGCTTTGTGACACATATACAAAAATATAAATTAAAGTGGCTGAGATTAAAAGTTGTAAAATAGAAGTCCTAATATTTCCCCTACCATTGGCACCTGTGTGGATCATCAGGTGTACCCTCGGGGGGCGGGGTGTCCCTGGTCTGTAAAGTTCCAGTGTGCCAGGCTCAGGGTCAGTTCACCCTCTCAGGTCATGGTCTCCCCTAGCCTGTCCCCTTCGAATGATCATCTCAAAGGGCAGTGGCTTGCAGTGAGCGAGCCCTGTGACCAGAGAGGGAATGGGTGGTGGAACAGTTTCATTCACTTTTTGAGGGGGATTCAGGAGCTGCCACTCATCTCGCCTGTGCCCAGTGTGTCCCGTCCATCCCCTGGCTGAGCGAGCGAGAGAGGCCACAATCCACTCTCACTTCAGAGCCTTGGCCCCCTCTGGTCTGGGACGGGAAGGGGCAGTGCAGTGTGGTGTTTGCCAGATGTGGCTTCCAGGCTTGAATTCCTGCTTGGGCACTTACTAGTTGGAGACTTTGGAGAAATCAGTTCTTTTTTTTCCTCTCATCAGTAAAATGGGCCAATTATACTCCTTAGAATTGTTAAATCAAATAAAATATTGTATATAAAATTTCCAGAAATATCTAATACATAGTAAATACTCCCAAATAATAACAATATTAACAACAACAAGAAGAAGAAATAATGTATTATCTCTGCTTGTTTTTAGTGCCTGCTTTGCTGTCTCCTGCTTGCTGATTGCATATGGAGCAAGTAACCCAAATTGTGAGGACACTTTTCCTCCACCCTTTTGTCAGGGACTGGGGAGCGTGCCCATCTGCTCTAGGACGCTGTGCCAGGCCTGGTGCTCACTGCTCACGTTAAAGGGGATGCTTGTTAGGCCTTTAACCAGTTGCTTATCTCAAATGGGTGGCTGGGTAAAAGAACAATCGCTCCAGACTGATGTCTGAGGGAAGGTCCCAGGGTGTGTGAAACTCCCATCTCATCACCACGCCAGGCCAGTCCGCATGGCCTCATTGATCCAACCTGAGAGGCAAGTTCCAAGAACTAGGCCAGCCGCAGTGGTGTGTGCAGAATTGTCAGCTGTGTCCCTGGAGCTTAGAAGCCACCTGGTCCCCAACCTTGTTCAGGTGAAGCTGTTGCTTCAAGGAAGTTTTGAACAAACACCAAAATAAGACTTGAGTTTATTTCACCATCTATTGATTTGGGGACACCTGTATTTTTGGTTTCAGTGAAGCTGCTTCTCACTTGCTGCTCAGGTTAATGGAGAACAGAGGGTGGGGACACACCTTTTTAAAAGATGGATTTTTATTGATCAGAGAGGAAGGGAAAGAGAGAGAGAGAGAGAGAGACAGAGAGAGAGAGAGAGATATCACTGTTTGGCTGCCTCCTCACGCCCCACACTGGGGATCGAGCCCACAACCCAGGCTTGTGCCCTTGACCGGAATTGAACCCTGGACCCCTCAGTCGTCAGGCCGACGCTCTATCCACTGAGCCAGACCAGCTAGGGCGGGAGGCCCCTTTTGTAAGAGCCCAAGCCCTGGCCTCCCTGAAGCTCAGCTGCGGTGCCTGATTCTGTGCCTTCGTTTTCCTCAGCTCTCTCTGTGCTCATCTTCATCGCCCTGTCTCTGAATGGCTTTGGCGGGATGTGCATGACCTTCACCTCATTAACAGTGAGTATCCATTTCTTTAAGACCTCAGTTCAGTCACCGCCTTGTGACTTTGAGGCAGCTTTTATTGACTTCAATTTCCTTGTCTTCCACTCGCCTGCGTGTGCCTGGACATCCCAGCACAGAGGGCTGCTGCGGTGAAATGGCTGGAGAGCAAAGCCAGCCAGCAAGGCCTCCCCAGTGGGAGGCGGGGGTCCTGCAGCACAGCAGAGCACGGCTCTCAGAGAGGCCATCCCTGCCTGCTGGCCGTGGCTTAGGCACTCAGGAAGCCAGCTTGCTAGCCATGTGTCCAGGGAAGACGGGAGCAGGGAGGAAAAAAGCTACCACCCACTTTCTCTCTCTTATTTTCCATGACAGCCCTGGCGAACAGGGCAACCTAAAAACAAACCTCCCTCAGTCGGAATCTCCCCACCCCTAACCATCGCCTTTGTCCAGAACTGAATGAGAAGCTCAGGGGAGCACACAGGCGCCCTCTCCTTGGTTTCTGGGATGCCAGGACACAGAGAGCCCCTCTAGAAAAGGAGAGGTTTTCTCGGTGCTGAGCACCCCCTGATCAGTAGCACCAGGGCGCCACGGAAGGTGAGAGAGACTGCAGTAAGGCTCAGGCTGAAGGAAAGAAAGCCAAACATGTCTTCCCTGGGAGGAAGAGGGAAGCTCTCTGCAGGCTCGCCCAGTCCGGCAAGGGTGCCTTTCAGAGCTGGCCATTGGGAAAGAAGTGAGAATAATAGGCTCTTCAAAGAGATTTCTGTCCAACAGGAAAGCCTGGCTTGCCTCAGTTTCCCCAAGAAAACGTTTTTATGATATAATACCTACCATCACCTTTTGTAGGATACTCTGGTTTCTGATTTCTCTTTCCACAAAGGAGTCAGGAGTTGGGGGGCCCTTGTTTAGCTGTGCGGGACCGGGGTCTGCTGGTCTTCCTGAAAGGAAGCTTGAATAGGTGCTGGCACCTCCGTGACCCCGTGTCTGCAGGCTGTGAGCCAGAGGCCACGGGCCCAGTATGTCCTCTGGTCACCCTTCCTACACTTGGCCTTGTTAACTTTCCCTGGTGGGAAGGACCAACTGTCTGGGTCTGGCTCTTGGGAATGGAATATTCAGCGTGATCTCTTTAGGTGAGAAAGGCCATGGCACGGGGCCATGTATTCGGTGTGCTCGGGGCGGGGGTGGAACACACAGGTCCGGGGACTGTGGTTGCCCTGCTCCAGTGGTATGAGAGAGATTGGGTTTGTACCCTTTAGTGCATTTTTATTTTGATTTTTTAACCAGGTAGATTAAAGAGAAGAAATATATTCCCTCCCCCCACTCAAATACCCAGAGGCCAGTAAACGTCGAAACTGTAGGAAATCTGTTAGAACTGCCAAATTCCACTAAGTTGTGTAAACTGTGTAACAGGAGTCATGGTTCTGTTTGTTCTTTGACAGCGTGAAAATTATCAACTCTTTCATCAAAAGGAAAATTAAAAACCTGGCAGCACCCCTCATTTTAGTCACTCTATGCCTGTGTCATGGCAGTTCTGCATTTTGGGATAAGAGAAAGAGATGGTCCTTGAACTTGAGGAGTTTATGCTCTGAGATGCAGACAGATGCTTTACTGTGATAAAGCATAAGAGAAATGGATAAAAACCACCATGCCACAAATCCTCTAAGAAAGCCTTTACAATGAACTTGTAGTTGTCTAAGAAAACTTTAGGAGGCTATTAAGCTCATAAAGATCTGTTTTCTTTTTTAAATTATAAAACAAACATGTTCTTATTTTAAAAAGTTAATATTTTTTAAGTATAAACTATAGACTGTAAAATTTTATAAGCCCAGCTTTATCATTTTAGAATGTATCTCTTCAGTATTTAAAAAGAATCCGCAGATACCAATGTTATTCTTTTTTAAAAAGAAATACTGTTGCCCTAACCGGTTTGGCTCAGTGGATAGAGCATCGGCCTGCGGACTGAAGGGTTCCAGGTTCGATTCCAGTCAAGGGCATGTACCTTGGTTGCGGGCACATCCCCAGTAGGAGGTGTGCAGGAGGCAGCTGACGGATGTTTCTCTTCCATCGCTGTTTCTAACTCTCTGTCCCTCTCCCTTCTTCTCTGTAAAAAATCAATAAAATGTACATTAAGGAAATAAAAAGAAATACTGTTATAACTTGCCCTTTCCTTTTTCTTTTTCTTTTTTAAATATATTTCTTTATTGATTTCAGAGAGGAAGGAAGAGGGAGAGAGAGATAGAAACATCAATGATGAGAGAGAATCATTGATTGGCTGCCTCTTGCACGCCCCTGACTGGGGATCGAGCCCACAACCCAGGCATGTGCCCTTGGCCAGAATCGATCCTGGGACCCTTCAGTCCGAAGGCCAACACTCTATCCATTGAGCCAAACCGGCTAGGGCTTTCTTTTTTTAAAAAATATATTTTTATTGATTTCAGAGAGGAAGGGGGAGGGAGATAGAAACATCAATGATAAGAGAGAATTATTGATCGGCTGCCTCCTGCACTCCCCACCCCGGGCACTGAGCCTGCAACTTAGGCATGTGCCCTGACCGGAAATCGAACCGTGACTTCCTGGTTCATAGGTCGATGCTCAACCACTGAGCCACACTGGCCAGGCACAACTTGCCCTTTTCACTTAACAATGTATTTTTTTTTTAATTAAATCTTTATTGTTCAGATTATTACATTTGTTCCTCTTTTTTTTCCCCCCCATAACTCCCCTCCTCCCAGTTCCCGCCCCACCCTCCGCCCTCACTCCCCACCCACTGTCCTCATCCATAGGTGCACGATTTTTGTCCAGTCTCTTCCCACATCTCCCACACCCCTTTCCCCCCCAAGAATAGTCAGTCCATTCCCTTTCTATGTCCCTGATTCTATTATAATCAACAGTTCATTCTGTTCATCAGATTATTTATTCACTTGATTCTTAGATTCACTTGTTGATAGATGCATATTTGTTGTTCATAATTTGTATCTTTACCTTTTTCTTCCTCTTCCTCTTCTTAAAGGATACCTTTCAGCATTTCATATAATCCTGGTTTGGTGGTGATGAACTCCTTTAGCTTTTCCTTATCTGTGAAGCTCTTTATCTGACCTTCAATTCTGAATGATAGCTTTGCTGGATAAAGTAATCTTGGTTGTAGGTTCTTGGTATTCATCACTTTGAATATTTCTTGCCACTCCCTTCTGGCCTGCAAAGTTTCTGTTGAGAAATCAGCTGACAGTCATATGGGTATTCCCTTGTAGGTAACTGAGTTTCTTTCTCTTGCTGTTTTTAAGATTCTCTCTTTATCTTTTGCTCTTGGCATTTTAATTATGATGTGTCTTGGTGTGGTCCTCTTTGGATTCCTTTTGTTTGGGGTTCTCTTTGCTTCTTGGACCTGTAAGTCCATTTCTTTCACCAGGTGGGGGAAGTTTTCTGTCATTATTTCTTCAAATAGGTTTTCAATATCTTGCTCTCTCTCATCTTCTGGCACCCCTATAATTCTGATGTTGGTACGCTTGAAGCTGTCCCAGAGGCTCCTTACACTATCCTCGCATTTTTGGATTCTTTTTTCATTTTGCTTTTCCGGTTGGATGTTTTTTGCTTCCTCGCATTTCAAATCATTGACTTGATTCTTGCGCTCCTCTGGTCTGCTGTCGGGCATCTGTATAATATTCGTTATTTCAGTCCGTGTATGCTTAATTTCTGGTTGGTTCCCCAATATAAGATCGAGGGTCTTATTAGTTTTCGTGTAGATCTCATTAAGTTTATCGGCAGCTTCTAAACAGTTCTTGAGAGACCTTAAAAGTGTGGTTCTGAACTCTATATCTTCCTTTGACAATTTTGTCCTGTTTCTTTGTCTCCGCATTTTGTTATGCTTCCTTGGTGCACCCCCTAGTGGTCTTTGTTCGCAGTCTTATAGTTAAATCTTGATTGTTGTAGCTAATTCCAGGGAGGGTTTGACCTCCAGGCCAAGTGGCTATGAGAATCAGCTGTGTCAGCAGTGAGAGAACTTCTGTCCTCTAGGGAGGTGCTAATCTAGCCTTTGCCTGAGGCTATCCGGCAAGTGCCTCTGTGCAGGGCTTGGGCGGGGCGGGTCACACAGGATCAACAGGGTGGGCCAGAGAGAGCAGTTATGGCGGCTCTCAGTCCTGTCCCCAGGGGCTCTGCCTCTCTGAGTCCCAGCACCCGCTGCAAAGCTCGGAGAGAAAGCTGCACTCGCTCTGACCGAAGCCAGACAGTCCCGCTTCTCCCGTTTGAGTCTGGGTCCCTAAAGACTCGCCCAGATCTGGTGCTCAGAGTCTGCAACTCCCTCCCGATTGAAAACAACAACCGCGCCCTCCGCCGCCAGCCCGCTCCGAGCACTCCGCACCTCAGAATTTGACTTCAGCACTGCGCCTCCTCTGAGTGTCCGTGTGCGTTTCTCTTTCCTCCTAGTTGTAGGACTTCCACTCAGCCAGCGTTCCTGTGGTTCTGGGTGATGTCCCTTCCGTTTTTTGGTTTCACTTTTGAAGTAGTTGTTCAAAGCGGCAAACTCCGGCGTTAACCTATGCCGCCATCTTGGTTCTCCCCAACAATGTATTTTTTTACATCTTTTCCTGCCAGTGCTTAGAAATCTACCTTATTATTTTAAGCTCTCGAGATCTACCTCATTATTAAAGAGTTCCATGTAATTCTATAATACGATAAACCATAATTTATTTAACCAGCTTCCTACTAATGGACACTTGGGGTTGTTTCCAATTTTTCTGATTTATGACGCTGCTGAAGTGAACGTTCCTGTACATATATTTCTGTAAAATAAGTTCCTGGAAGTGGGATTGCTGGGCCGCAGATCAGTGTGTTTGAAATGTTAACGGATACTGTCACGTGGTCTTTCCAAAAGCTTATACTGTCTGTACATGATGCCATCCTACCCTGGCATATGAGAGTGCCTTTTCTCCACACCCCTTCCAGTACCCTGTCACTAATCTTTCAAACACTAGCGCATCTGATCTGGTAAAACATGATATTCCATGATTTAAAATTTTTTTCTTTAATGGTTAGTAAGACGGAGTATCTTTTCACCTGTTATTTGTGGTGGTTTGTATTCTGTGAAGTGCTGCTTTGTGTGTATTTTTCTACAGGATTACCTTTCATATGCAAAGCAATTAGCTCTTTCTGAGTGAGCAAGGGGTCTTACCCAGGGTTTTCAGGCTTCTGTTGGCCTGTGAATAAGCCTGAGGAGGGCTGTGCTCTCCCTTGAGATGATATGCAAACAGAGTGTGTTCATGCTCCGCAGGTGCATTTTTCTGCGGGAGGGTCCATTGCTTTCAGCAACCTCTAGGTCTCTGGAGGCCAAACGCACACAGCAGGGGTGTTCCTGTCAACGTCTCCCTTCTACTGGGAGGTAAAAGGCCACACAGGCCAGAGACTGACCAGGCAAGAAAACCGTCTGATCGGCACTTACTGGTAAAGTGTTTGGATAGCAGGGGCCTATTTAAGGAGGGCTAGTGGCTGGTCCTCTGAGGTCCCCGTTCTTGGGTCTAGAACACACAGACCAGCACACTGCGACCCCAGGCCAACTGGAGGCCACTCCAGGGAAGTGGGTGCTGTGAACAGTTTTATTGGTACACAGCCACGTCCACATTTCTTTTGTGCGGTGGCTGCAGAATGAAGTAGTTGTACAGAGACTATATGGCCTGTAAAACCGAAAATATTTTCTGTCTGGCCTTTTACAGAAAAAGTTTGATTTGAGAGGCACCAAGAAGCTGCTTAATCCCTGTCTTCTGTGGGAAGCGGGGGAGGGGGCTGACACACGTCGCACCCCACATCCCGCTGACCCTGCCCACTTCTAGTTACACAGGCCAGCTCCCTAAGCACTTTTCCTGAAGCGCTTTTTTGTTTTGTTTTGTTTTGTTAATTTTCACCTGAGGATATTTTTTCCATTGATTTTTAGAAAGAGTGGAAAGGAGGGGAGAGAGAGAGTGAAACATCAGTGTGAGAGAGACCCATAGATTGGTTGCCTCCTGCACATGCTGACGAGGGCTGGGGATCAAACTTGTTTTTCTGTTTTTTGTTTTTTCTGAAGCGCTTTTTAAGTCCTCTCCTTCCCCCCCACGGCTGCTCCTGGCCTGAGGCTTCTCCGTGGGCACCCTTCTGTCTCCTGAGGCTGCAGAGGCGGGCTCCCAATGGCTGCTCCTCCTCCAGGGCAGACCCTGAAAGGGGGCTGAGCAGCAGGTCAGCAGGGCAGGCCTGGAGCTCTGGGCAGTGGGCCAGGGCAGGCCGCAGCTTCTGCTGAGCGGAGCTGAGTCTCGCACTGACACAGCCCAGGCCTTTAGAAAGCAGAACTGTCGGGAGCAGCTCCCAAGATGCCGAGCCAGCAGCACATGGCACTTTGTTTGTGTCTCCCACCCATACTCTAATTTGGGGGACAAAGGAGTCTTCAGGGTCGCCTTTAGGAGCATCTGAATCAAGTCTCTTACAGCTGCGGTGGGGCCGTGGATTATTGCTTCATGATAACCTGGGAATTGGGGGGGGATGCGTTGTCATGGAAACCTTATTTTGGGGACTTTCTGAGTCCCAGTGGGTTTAGTGTTGCATGGGTTGTGGTATAAAGATGTACAGGCCCTGTAAGCTGTTACCTCAGTTGGTGGAGAGGGGCCCCAAATTGGCAAAATTGCCTTTCCCCACAGGCCAGGATGGGTTGGCAGATAGGCCTCCTTCACAAGGCCCAAAAGGTCTGCCGATGGGCGATCCTTCCCTCTGTGGGGGGGGCGGGGGGGCTCAGAGGGCCAGGGGGATCCATACCAGGGGGCTACCCGACGGCCAGACTGGGCTCCCAGGTCCCTGCAGCAGAGGGTGATGTCCTTAGGGGAGGGTGCCAGGTCGTTCGAGGGGTGCAGAGCACTCCCCAGGTGCCGAGCCTCATCCTCCCGCCCCCTGCCCCCACCTGGACAGCACACTTTGGTCTGTTTGCTCAGTGCTTTGCATTTGTACAACCCTTTAACTCGCTTCATCGGCCGGAGCACAAATACCAGCCAGGGCTGAGCCGGCGTCTTTGGGTCGCCACCCCACAATCCAGGGCCTGGGTTGCTTAGAGATGGGAGCAGATGCAGCCAACATTGTGGACATGTCTTTTACACTTCATTACTCTGACCCCTGTCCGTGTGGGCAGGACGGGGAGTTCTGAGCTGAAGCCTTCACAGAAAAGTGATTATAAAACGTTGCCAAGCTCCTTGATGAAAAATTTCTCTGTGGGCTTTTCCTATTCGATTCAGTGAAGTCTGACTTTGAACCTGAGGAAGAAATGATCCCGTGGTAGTGGGGATCTGAGTCTGAAGGAAACAGAATAAACATCCCTCTGGCAAAACCTGAGAGGAGAGGAGGGAAGGATTGGGATGCAGCCATGAAGCAGGTGTCCCGTGAGGGGTTGGAGGTTAGCATTCTGCTCAGCTGACCTGTTTCTACGGGACACGGTCAGCTCGGTCAGCTCTCCGGGAGCCCAGGGCCAGGTGAGCAGGACTCGCCCGTTCTCCCTCTCCGTTTCTGTTCTGTGCCTTGTGAACCCAAAGCAGTCAGCTGATCGCCACTGGCCTGGGAAAAATTCATCCATCGAGGGTTCCGCATTGTGAACTTGCTTCAGCATGTGACAAGTTCAGGGGTGGACAGAAAGTGTAGTGGGGCACCGGCGGGGCTGGACCTGGCTGAGAAGGCAGATGAGGCGGCCGGGGGAGTGGAGGCCCTCCTCCCACCCCTTCAGCAGTGAAGCGGAAAGGTGACCACAGGGCCTGCTTCTGGCATTAAGTGCTTGGAGCTGCCAGGTGGTTTGGGTTAGGAAATAGCTCGGCTTTGCTGAGTCTGCTTGTCTAGACTGGTACCTGGATCCTGGCCTGTACAGGTTGTACGGAGCCCTGGGTGTGTACACCAGCCACTTGAGGACAAGGCTCACCTCTGGAAGGGGCCTGAGGGCCAGCATGCCAGCCTCCACCCAGGCTGCACGTGGCAGCTCCCCAAGGGCCAGGGCTCAGGAAGCCACAAATGTGGAAAGTCAGTGTCAGGTGGCTACACAGGGCCCTTCTGTCCCTGCCTACCAGCAACCCCAAGGGCTGTCTTGGGGGCCCCTGGGTAGAGAGACATCTTAGAGGATCTTCTAGGGAAGACAGCCCATCCTCACCGCCCTGCAGCCTCGGCCTCTGGGGACTCTCATCTAGTAGCCTTGCTCTGTGGCCAGAAATCCAGGGGAGGGGCCGCCTGCAGCTGCTGTTTTCCCCTCTGGGAAGGTCACACAGCCCAGGCCTGTTTCCCGGGCAGCTGAGGGGCTGAGAGAATGAGTCACCAACAGCATTCCCTGGGAGGGAGCAGGCCGGCATGGAGGGCCCCGCAGAGCCCACGGCAGCCCTAGCCTCGCAGGCAGGGGTGGTGGTGGAAGCACTCAGAGCTGGGGGACGGGGCCTGCACTCCCCGCACCTGTGAGTGCAGTGAATCCTGAGTCAGGAAACAGCCTCTGTTGAGTGTTTCCCCCGCATCTGTCATTGCAGCACGGCTCCGGCTTCCTTCTTGGCAGCCGAGCTGGCTCTTCCCCTCCACCTGGCCCTTGAGGCCCACACTAAAGCACTCTGCTCAGGACTCAGCCATCACTCCATCACCAGGCTTCTGAGCAGCCATTATGTGCGGCTGAGGTCGAGCAGAGGCAGAGGAGGGAGAGAAGGAGGAAGGAGAGGCGTGGAGACCAGTGGGAGGAGGAGACTCAGGTAGGAAGATGAAACAGGAGAGTCCACTTGATGGTGTGGCCCAGGACCAGGGAAGGTCAGCCAGGGAAGGTCAGGGGGCGGGAGGAGCCGAGGGGTCTAACCGTTGGACTCTAACAGGAGGATCAGAGGAAGAGCAGACAGACGCTGAACACGGAACACAGACACATGAGAGGTGTGAGGGTCTTTGCTTTGGGGCCCAACTGAAGTGTGTACAGAGCAGCCCAACAGTTGTGCACATAAACTTGACCTCCTTTGGATTCCAGATTTGACCCTTACCAGCTTGGGGGTGTTCCATGACTTTTCTAATCCTAAAGGGTTTTAACCATTAAGTGAGTTTAAAAAGTGACACCTGCCCCCATTAAGGTTGTTTGGAGGTTTGTTTTTTAATTTTAAAAATACATATTTTTATTGATTTCAGAGAGGAAGGGAGGAGAGAGAGATAGAAACATCAGTGATGAGAGAGAATCTTCGATCGGCTGCTTCCTGCACGCCCCACACTGGGGATCGAGCCCTCAACCTGGGCATGTGTCCAAATTGTAACCTCCTGATTCATGAGTTAATGCTCAACCACTGAGCCACGCCAGCTAGGCCTGTTTGGAGGGTTTTTAAGATAATATATACAGTAGATATTACAAATAGTTGCTATTATAATGATGCCATTATATTATAATAACATATTATTATATTAACATAATCATGCTATATATTATTATATACCACCACTTAATAATAAGGAAAATCCTTTGATCGTGCCGCCCCTGGGCACAACAAATGGGGAGCTTTCTGGCAGGCAGGACAGCTTTGGGAGGAAGGGAAGGAAGTGGCTTAAAAGATCACACAATTAGTATTAACATTTAAAAATAATCAGTGTCCACAGGGAAACCCTCTCTTCTGCTGTGCTTGTTATGCTTCTGTGTCCGCGGCTGCCAGGATGTTTATGCTTTGGGTTTCATTGGTCAAGGTCATTCTTGATGTTCTTTTCAGAGAGATTTCACCTGACAGAAATGCTAAAAGCTGAAAAACACTTTGACTTCCTATTTCAACACTTCTGTTATTAAAAAAAAAAAAAGCCATGAACTAAGAAATTAAATGGCAAACTAGGAAAACATACCTGCAGTGTATGAATAAACTGTGACTGCCTTATATATAAAGAGCCTAATCAAAATCAATATAAAAATATTAACATCCTTATGGGGAAAAAAGGACAAATGGAGAATATAAATGACTTTTAAAACTGTAGAAAAACGTTCAAAGTCAGTAATTAAATAAATGTATGTTTTTTAAATTTTAAAGTTTTCTTAGTCATGGAAAATTTAAATATATATGGTATTGGAGAGAATAGTACAATGAACCCCACATACCCCTCTTGCAACTTCAACAATTAATCAGCTCATTCTTGTTTCATTTCTGCCTCCACCCACCATCCAGGTTACTTAGAAACAAACATCAGTCACTAATTCATTTCATTCATATCCTCAAAGAAATGGATTTTACCACAGCAGGATATTGGTGAAGTGGCAAATATTAAAAATAATGGTAATGAACAATGTTGGAATGGCTACAGTGAAACAGGCACTCTACTATGCTGCTGGTGGGAAAATTGATTGGTATAAGTTTTCTAGAAGGCAATTTGGCACAGAGTATGACAACTGATTCTCTTTCGGGACTTTATCTTAAGGAAATAATAGCTATATGCACATATATTTATCTTCAAAGATGTTCATTTAAGGATGTTCATTGGTTGTTTATGATAAAAATTAAAAAGGCCCTGAAGGCCCGGCTAGTGTGGCTCAGTGGTTAAGCATTGACCTATGAACCCGGAGGTCTTGGTTCAATTCCCGGTCAGGGCACATGCTCAGGTTGCAGGCTCCATCCCAGTGTTGGGTGTGCAGGAGGCAGCCGATCGATGATTCTCTCTCATCATTGATGTTTCTATCTCTCTCCCTCTCCCTTCCTCTCTGAAATCAATAAAAATATTAAAATAAATAAATAAATAAAAGGCCCTGAGGCCCAACCTCAAAGAAATGCATAAAATGTGGACCAGATAGTCATTACAAACTATGTTGAAGATGAATATGAAATTAGGAAACATTTATAATATAGCAAAAAAGAAAAAGTTTATAAAACAATATTTAGCATATGATCCCAATTTTGTTATAAAGTTATAGGTATTTATAGGAAAAAAGTTAAAGGGAAATATATCGAGATGGTCACGTGGTTATATCAGGGTGTTTTTTATTTTATCCTTTTTTTTTTTTTAATATATTTTATTGATTTTTACAGAGAGGAAGGGAGAGAGATAGATAGTTAGAAACATCGATGAGAGAGAAACATCGATCAGCTGCCCCCTGCACATCTCCCACTGGGGATGTGCCCGCAACCCAGGCACATGCCCTTGACCGGAATCGAACCCGGGACCCTTTAGTCCGCAGGCCGACGCCCTATCCACTGAGCCAAACCGGTTTCGGCTATTTTATCCTTTATGTGTACTTGGTTTCAAATGTTTTACAGTGGACATGCATTGCTCTTCTAACCAGGAAAAAGAACCATAATTTAAAATACAGGGTGTTGATGCTGGGAACTCTGAGTGGTATGGTTTGCCCTGAGGCTCTATGCTCCCCTGGTAATGACCCTGCTGACCAAAATAACATGTTGGGGAGAAGAATTTTCTTGGTGTTGCTGAGAATGTCCTAGGCCAGGAGAAGCAGGGCAGCGAGGAAGGCAGCTGGAAGGCTACTGCCCTTGTCCAGACATGAGGGTGGGGGTCTCTCCCAGGGGCAGGTGGGAAGGCAGCTCTTCTCCCAGCTTTCTGTTCTTCCCTGTCCTGGATCTAGTTGTGGGGAGAAGACTCCAGAAGATCAGATCAGAGTTGCATATTGGCCCCAAACCCCTGTTGTTCTGTGGCCTGTAGGCTGGGTTAGGGTTAGGGCACGCTGGAGCTTAAGGACAAAGGGAAGGGGCTAGCTGCCTGCTTCCCTGGAGTATCCCGTAGCCTGTTGAAAAGTTTGAGCTTTGTGCGTAAGGGGGGCACCAACAAGTGTCCCCCCGGCCTGACTCTGCACCAAGTGGCCTTTGCTACACCAGGCCCGTGTCCTCCGTTCACTCTTCTGGTGGATTCTGAGCCCTCTTGGATCCTTTTCTTCCTTTGCCTGCCCTGGCGGGAGTGGCATTCCAGGTGGGAAGAGTTCCCCCTTCCGGACAAGCAGAACTAGTCTTTGGATTCTCCCTGGGGCTGATATGGCCCCGGATGCCCCCTCCACGCTGCCTGGCTGGAGTAGTCAGCATGGAGAAGCCAAACTATGTGAGCCCAGGAACTGAGGCATGTCCTCTGAATCACAGCGTACCTGGGGGGCATGTGTGCACAGAGTCAGATCGGGTGCCATAGTGCTCCCCCGGGTGTGCCTAGGCACTCACGAGCACATCACATTTCCTCTGTCTCCTGTTGGGGGATTTCCACCTGCCCCTTGTTCTCCTCTGACCCTCGCTGAGAAGCCTGAGCGGACTGGGGATCCACTCTGTGCGGGGCTGGAAGAAGAGCTCTTTGTGTGCTGGGCACTCTGGGGAGCCTGGATAGCCTACGTGGCCTCATGTCATATGCTATAGACTTACTCATGTTCCTTTTTTTTCTTTTAAGACTATTTAGTGATTTTTAGAGAGAGAGGAAGGGAGAGGGAGAGAGAGAAAGAGAAACATTGATGTGAAAGAGGAACATCGACCGGCTGCCTCCTGCACACTCCCTACAGGGGAATCAAGTCCCCAACCTGGGCACGACCCGGACTGGGTATCGAACCAGCAACCTTTCTGTGCAAAGGACGACGCCCAACCAACTGAGCACCACACCTGCCAGGGCTCGTGTTCCCTTTTAATTCTGGGATCCGAAACATTTGAATTCCTTATTCATGTGTGTTTAACAGTGATAGAGACATAATTCATATACCATGTAATTCACCTCAAGTATACAATTCACTGTTTTTTATTGTATTCACAGTTGTGTAGTTATCAGCATAATTAATTATATTGCCCCAAATGGAAATCCGGTACCCATTAGCATTTCCTCCCAGCTTCCTCTACGCCAGACCTAGGCAACAACCAATCTAGTCTCTGTCTCTAGGTATTTGCCTCGCCTGGACTTTCCTTATAAATGCAATCATACAACATGTGCTCTTTTGTGACTGGTTTCTTTTCACCACATATGTTTTCGTAAGGTTCCTCCATGTTGTACTGTGAGTCAGTACTTATTTCTTTTTATGGCTGGCTAATATGCTCTTGTGTGGATATACCACACTTTGTTTACCCATTCATTCATTGATGGACATTGAGATTGTTTCCACTTTTGGGATATTATGAATAAGGCTGCTCTAAGCATTCCTGTGCAAGTTTCTGTGTGGCTATTGTTTAATTTCTCTTGGATGTCTACCTAGGAGTGAAATGATAACTCTGTTTAACTGTTGGAGGTACTGCCAAACTATCTTCCAGAGTGGCCGCGCCAGTCTACATTTCCACCAGCAGTGTGAGGGCTCCGGTTCCTCTGGATCTTCACAACAATTGTTAATTAGCTAATTTCTTTTTATTGTAGCTGCACTAGAGGGCATGAATTAGTGTCTCCTTGTGGTTCGGATTCCTATTTCCCCTATGATTGATGACATTGAGTATATCTTCATGAGCTTATTATCTATTTGTATATTTTTTGGAGAAATGTCTATTCAGATCTTTTGTCCATTTTATTTTATTTATTTTTTTAAAATATATTTTATTGATTTTTTACAGAGAGGAAGGGAGAGAGATAGAGAGTTAGAAACATCGATGAGAGAGAAACATCGATCAGCTGCCTCCTGCACATCTCCTACTGGGGATATGCCCGCAACCCAGGTACATGCCCTTGACCGGAATCGAACCTGGGACCTTTCAGTCCGCAGGCCGACGCTCTATCCACTGAGCCAAACCGGTTTCGGCCTTTTGTCCATTTTAAAAACAGGTTGTTTATCTTTTTATGATTGAGTTGTAGGAGTTCTTTATATTTTCTAGATACAAGTCCCTTATCAGATACGCGATTCGTAAAAATTTTCTCTTCTGGGCATTGTTTTTTCACCTTCTTGATGGTGTCCTTTAAAGCACAAAAGTTCTTAGTTTATAGATTTCATTTTTTTCCCCAACATCAGAATTTATTTAAAACTTATTTTCAGCCCGACTGGCGTGGCTCAGTGGTTGAGCGTGTGGACCTATGAACCAGGAGGTCACGGTTTGATTCCTGGTCAGGGCACATGGGGTTGTGGGCTCAATCCCACAACCGGTGTGGGGCATGCATGAGGCAGCCAATCAATGATTCTCTCTCTCTCATCATTGATGTTTCTATCTCTCTCTCCTTCTCCCTTCCTCTCTGAAGTCAATAAAAAAACACAAAAACTTATTTTAAAAAATGCTATTGTCCTTATAATGGTCTATTTCAGAAACCAATCTGTATTAACATTTTTTCAACAGAAATTCAGGTTAGGAATAGGATCATAATAGATATGAAGCACAAAGTTTTTACTTTCGATTGATGCCGCTTACTTGCTTTTTTCCTGTTTTATTGAGACATAGTTACATATAGCATTGTATTAGTGTAAAGCATGATGATTTGGTATATGCCCTATTCATTGTAATCGTGGGCAACATGGCAGAAATGATGAGAGGCCAAGTTCAAACTGCTTGTGTTCAGCAACAGTGGATTAGCTTGCAAGCCATCATGTTTACTAAAACCCCCAAATAATTGCAGACAAGTGGGGAGGGGAACATATAAATAATATGAAACAGGCTGGCATAGCTTCCAGAGAGGGATCCTCAGTGCGAGGCCACTGTGGGTGTGGATGGAACCTCCTCGAGGTTCCAGAGAGAAGCAGTGACGGGCTGTTTTGGAGTGGGGGGTGGAGGATGTGTGCTTTGCCTCAGGTCTGAATCCGTGACTGCATTACCCTATTTTATCATGCCTGGATTTGTGTGGAATCGCTGAGGGTTCTAGCTTTGAAGTTATGTCACATGAGCCCAGAATAAACTTATGTGCGATGCAAGAGTGGCCTCACTGGGAGGAGAGCCTGAGCATGTTTAGCCACCGGCCTTCTCAGGTGATGATTTCTGGGGCCACGGAAAGGGAAAGCCCTCCTTGCCCTTAGAAATTCAGAAGCGGAAATCCCAGGCCGGTGCCCTTGTCAGCGCTGAGGGAACTGTAGAATTTTGATTGACACCTTGCAGAAATCTACTCTCTCAGACTGAAAGCAGCTTTTGCTGACATCTGGTCCTTCTGGGACGCTGATATTTTTATTTATAAAAACGACACTCTTGTCCCCAAATAGATTCTTATTTTTAACTGACTTGCTCCCTTTGAGGGATGCCTGTCTCCCAGCTTGGCTCGCTTGCATCTCCGTGTCATCCTGTAAAGACAAGAAGGCCCCTGGCCTGTGGCAGCAAAGAGGAGGGACAGGTGCCAGCCAGGAAGTCCAACAGCTCTGCCCTTACATGTGGGGTCCAAATTCTGCATTGCACTCCTCCTCTGCCCTTATCAGCCTCAGGCCAGGAAGGAAAAACTTTCCATTCCCAGTAATTACCTGTGACTTAAGGGAGGAGAGCAGATAAGAAAAAGTGCCTCGTTGGGGGGCAGGAGGTAGGGGGGTAAGAGATCAACTAAAGGACTTGTATGCATGCATATAAGCATAACCAATGGACATAAGACACTGGGTGATAGGGGAGGCTAGGGGACTGTCTAGGGCGGGGGGATAAAATGGATACATATGTAATACCCTTTGTAATACTTTAAGCAATAAAAAAAAAAAAAAAAAAAAAAAAAAAAAAAGAAAAAGTGCCTCATGAGCCTTGATCCTCTCTTCCCCTCCTTCACCCATCCTTTGCCCCTCTCTCAGCTGAAGTTGCCCTTGCTCTTGTCTTACAGCTGCCCAACATGTTTGGTGACCTTCGGTCCACGTTTATTGCCTTGATGATTGGATCCTATGCCTCCTCAGCAGTCACCTTCCCAGGAATCAAGGTGAGGGTGTGGCCAGCTGGTTTCCAGCACACTTATTTTGTGCTAGTGTCTGAACAGAGGCTTCTCTCAAGGCTCCTCAGCCCGCTCTGAAGAGGGAAATACTTGTGGGTGCGGGAGGCTGCCCCCCCTCCCCACCCACACTGGGAGGATGCACCTGGGCACCATGGGAGTCAGAAAAGAAACGCACTTGGCCTGGGGGATGGAAAATTACCGCAGGCTGCCTTTGCATTGCTGGGCCAGGGTGCAGAAAGGGATGGATGAGTTTGTCCCCGATCCTGAGTCCAGCTCCTGTCTCCCCACCCCCAGGTCTGTTGTTGTTGGGCTGTTACTTGCCATTAGCCAGCGCACTGCTCTGGCCAAGTTGGTTCAGCTGTTTCCCTCCCAGGCAGGATTCTGAGCCCATGGGAGTCACACAGGGTCAGGATGAAGCCGACGCCTCCCAGTCCGTCAGCCCCAGTTCCTACTCCAGATCCTGTTGCTCCTGCCAGGGCTTCAGAGGGGGCTTCTCCCTGCTCTGGCACCAGCACCCAGTAAAATCCCCTGTCCTGGGTGCGTGGGGCCATCAGTGAGGAGAGGTCACAGGTGTGGACAGGTCTCCTGGGAATCAAAGTGCATGGAGAGCCTCGGGCCAGGCATCCTGTGGCTTTTAGGGAGTCTCACTCCCGAGTGCAGAGAAGCCTGCTTGTGCCTCGTCCTCCCGTCTCCGTGCTGAGCTGCTGCTGGTCCCTGCCCAGGGCAGCTGGCAGCTTCTGCCAGGACTCTGGGGACTCTGGTCCTGGAAATAACTTGCAGTCATGACAGTTACAGCTAACATGCTGTGCTCAGCAGGCTTCCCCTGCCACTCTGAGGGTCACACCTGCCTGACCCCACCACAGTACCGTAAGGACACGTGCCAGTCTTGCACCCAAACTTCTCAGAGGAGGAAAGTGAGACAGCCACCTGTTCATTCCTCGGGTATTTTTCACAACTGTCATGTGTACACTTCGAGGTGCTGGAGAAACACCCGTGGACAAGGCTAACAGGCCCCTGTTCTCAGGGCTAAACTAACAGTGGACGAGGAAATGAATTGAGACAGTATTCTCAGCCAGGGCTGCTCACTGAGAGCCGGTGACATGACAGGGATTGGGGGGGGGGGGGGGGTGTCAGGGAAGGCCTCTCCTAGGAAGTAACACCTGGTCCCAGGTGGAGACACGGGGGGTTAATGACATGCCAGGGTGAGTTGGGGTACTTAGGATGCAGTATCTGATGACCAGTCACCCAGGTTGACTGGGCTGTGCCCCTCACACAGCTCAGCACAGATGATCCTGCCCTCTACCCACCTGGCTTCCTGTGCTAACTCTGCCCCTGCCCTTGCCCCCGCCCCGTTGTGCCTTTCAGGTCATCTACGACTTTGGTGTCTCCTTCGTCATCATCCTCGTGGTCTGGGCCGGCTGCTCCGGGCTGGTTTTCCTCAACTGCTTCTTTAACTGGCCTCTGGAGCCCTTCCCAGGGCCAGAGGACATGGACTACTCGTAAGTAGATGTGCTGTCTGTCCCCAGCCCCACCCCAGTTTGGCCCCGGGCGGCACTGACAGACACTTTCTGTGGCCTCCAGGGTGAAGATCAAGTTCAGTTGGCTGGGCTTTGACCACAAGATCACAGGGAAGCAGTTCTACAAGCAGGTGACCACAGTGGGGCGCCGCCTCAGCGTGGGCAGCTCCATGCGGAGCAACAAGGAGCAGGCGGCGCTGCAGGAGGGCCACAAGCTCTGCCTGTCCACCGTCGACCTGGAGGTGAAGTGCAAGCCAGATGCCGCAGGTACCCGCCGGGGCCCTCGCCTTCCTGACACGTGGCAGGGCACCCGCACTCACACCCGCACCCACACCCCCAGCCCAGGAGAGGGCGGCCGGTCCGGATCTGGAAGCCCTGGCCCCAGAGGCCCAGCCGGCTGAGGACTTTGTGGGTCTCATCTCACTTAATTCCCACTTCACCCCAGAAGGGCAGGCAGCACCATCCACCCTGGTGTATGGATGAGCAAATATCAGTCACTACTTCATTTCATTCATATACTCAGAGAGGGTGAGGGATGCAGCCAGCTTGCTTTACACAGCTAGGTGGCCCCACTCTAGTCCCCCCACCTTTAACCTCACCGGCCCATCCTCGCATCCGGCCTGGAATGATTTGGTCAGCAAATCGGCCTCCCCTCCCCACACGGGGCCCCTGAATGACAAGTGGGCTGTGGGCCATGGAGATCTGGGCCCCGGTTATCCCTGAACCCCTGTGGCCTTCTCCCCACAGCGGCCCCCTCCTTCATGCAAAGCATATTCAGCCCCATCCTGCTGCTCAGCCTCGTCACCATGTGCGTCACGCAGCTGCGGCTCATCTTCTACATGGGCGCCATGAACAGCATCCTCAAGTTCCTGGTCAGCGGTGACCAGGACAAAGGTAGGTGGCCCTGGACCTCGGTGCACAGCCCCATAAGAGGGCCCCCCCACTGGTGGTCACTCCTGCCACCTGAGGTTGAGCCCACTGCCCGGCCAGCTGGACGGGATTAGGCAGGGCTGGGAAATGACAGCGCCCGAGTGGCCCCTTGCTGGTCAGAGCCATTTCATCGCAGTCCCATTAGAGATTCCCGGTTTAGGAGGGAGGGAGGGAGGACGGATAACTGTGTGTATCTGGGGTGTGAGGTGTATGTTTTCATCGCCTGAGGAGCTGGTTGACGTGTCGGTGAATGAAAACATTACTGGGAACTGAGAACCCGAGAACCTGATGAAAGACAGCCAAGCCAACCCAATGCCAAGAATCCCCTGGGAAACCGCAGTGTTGGGGTGTGGAGCACGTGTTGGGGTGGCAACTGGGGCTCAGGGCGGCTCGGCTGGAGCCTGGGGCGCGGGCCCGCAGTGGGCTCAGCGCCCTGGGCGGCAGCGGGGCCAGTGGAGCTTCCTCGCATGTGTGCTCCAGTCCAGACTTGCTCCGGCTGGTAAACAACACTGATAACCCACACACTCCTTTCCCAAAACAGCACAGACGGTCCTTAGCGGATTAGAGGTTTTGGTGCTACAAAGAAAGTCAGTACCTCCTCAGGGCTGAGCTGAGTCAGCTTTAGTCACCCCTGAGCGGGACAAACACATTTGGTAAATGCTTTTTTATTGGCAACATCATGGGTGTGCAACTTTTTGTCAGTTTAATTGTTTTTCCCTAGGGATGGTAAGGAATCAAACACAAATACAGTTTGTAAAAGGAACGAGAAAACCCAGCCTGCACAATGGGAAGGATGACGAAGGCACCCGATAACACTGCTTCCACTGTGCACATGGGCATCCGTGGAGAAGCAGTCACGTGCCCTTGCACAATGTCATGATGAATGCTGACATAGGAAAGGCCCTGTTTTTTACAGGAAAAAATGACCGGTTTAGCTTTGTTGAGTCCAGTGACGTTCCCCCAGATTCCTACCACAGGAGCGGTTTCATTATGTAACACTCGTTAAAATCTGTGGACTGAATTTTAGGGAAAGCTGATCTGTTATGTCTCAACACCCTCTCTGTAACTCTCAGGCCCAGGGCGGTGGAGGCCCCGGAGTGTACAGAGAAGGGTCCTCAGTGGCCCTTAGAAGGCAAATCTGCCTGCTGCTGAGTCAAGTTCTCTGAGAAATCCTTCCCTGCTCAAGAGGAATTCTTTTCCAACTGTTTCCCACATTCAAAAAGTCAGTTTCAAGAAGTAGAGGAAGTTGGGCCAGGAAATTCTATCTGCAGCTGACAGGGCATTGGTTTTCCCCATCCTGCTCCTGTGAGCTGTTGTGCATGACACCCACAGCCCGGACTGTGCCCAGAGGGGTGGCTTCAGGGTCAGGGAGCCGCTGGGGGGACAGGAGGCCAGCTCTGGCTGTCTGGGGAGACCCGTGGTGTCGGATGCTTTGCTGGGGGTTGGGATTGTTTGACTTCTCTTGCCCTCGGAGCACAACTGTGACAGAGCAGTGTTCCCAAAGGGCCACCCACAGTGAGTTCTGCCCAGTCTTTTGCACCCACACTACTTCCCCATCATGGTCCTCGGGAAGCCACAGGCCTGATTCACCAGCCACCCCCTCCCCCCGCCCCCCCACCTGTGACTGGGCTCCAGCTGCACATGACTGAGGCCCCAGCAAACAGTAAAAGGTCAGCAGGCGTCCGCGCTGACCCCCTCCTGCCTCCTCTCCTAGAAGCCTGACTCCAGCTCAGCCACCCATGGGTGCTCTGAGATTCAGGTCTAGGTGGGAAATGACATGTATGCCGGGCCCAGAGCTAGCCGGCCTCCATGTAACAACCATTTCCCTGTAACAACCTTCGAGATTTCGGCTGCTAACTTTGCTCCTTTCTGCCTTTTCACTTTGCTTTCTTGATGCAGTGATGGCCGCTGGTAAGCAGGGGGGACTGTCGGGGAGCATTGCAACGTCCCCTCCCAGCCAGCCTCTGTTCAATGGAGAGGTGCATTGCCTTGAATTCCAAACATCCCTCTTGGGCAGAGCTGTGGGTGGGGTGGGGTAGCCAACTTTCAGTTTCCATTTGCCCCCCCAAAATCCCATCCTGATTTTAAGCTCTTTGAGGATGGAAGCCCTCACATCGGTCCCCCTGTGAGTGACGCCTTCCTGGTCTGTTTCTGAGGCAGAGAAGTAATGGCCAGTTTTACACAAGCCTCCGGCCCAGGCCTTGGTCATTTGTGGTTCCCACGTCAGAGACTTCCTGGAGCGCCTGGGGAAGCCATTGTGACACACTGGATTTCACTAGCTGTTTCTGGGAAGCAAGCAGGGATTTGGAGAAGAGAATAGGGTGCCTACCCTCGTGCCAGCTCTGATCTCAGAGGTTAAGGTCTCGGCTCCCCTCAAGATCCACAGTGACACGAGGGGATCTGGGGGTGACCTGTGGGGTCTCAGACTTGGTCCGGTGCCTGCGCCCGGCCTCTGTCAGGAGCCCCCCATGACGCAGCCTTCTTCCTCCCCAGTTAGCCTCTACACCTCCATTTTCGGTGTGCTCCAGTTGCTCTGCCTGCTCACGGCCCCCATCATTGGCTACATCATGGACTGGAGGATGAAGGAATGTGAAGATGCCACTGAGGAGCCTGAGGAGAAAGACGCCAACCAGTGCGTAGGCAGGACCTGTGCCTGGCTCTCAGCCCCAGAGAAAGAAGCCCCCCAAGTCAGATGTTAGGCAGGGACAGGTGTGTGGGGGGGGGTTAAAGCAAGCAGGAGAGGCGAGAGAGGTGCCCGAGGCTACGCTCCCAAGGGCTTTAAGACACTGGCTTACTCAGCTCAGCACACTGTCAGGTCTGTGGCTTCTTTATGGTAGGCTGCAGTGTGGGGAGCACTGAGTTAGATAAAAGAAGAGGAGAAATGAGAGGAAGGTGAATGTGCAGTCACACCATTCTGCTTTTAGGACCACACTCCGATGCTTAGCATGAGAAGCACAATGGGCGAATGACCTTAAATCAGTGCTGCCTTGCCAACAAGGCTCGCTCCATGGCGAGAGTAGTAAGTCGCCGTAACTGTAATAGTGTTAATAGACTTGTTCATGATCATGAGCCTTAAACAAGGCACCGGAGCCCTACTTTACGCAAGGGTTGGGCTCTAAGATCAGAGGATGAGTTAAGTGCTGTCTTCTGTGACTCCACCTTAGTATAATAAGCTATTGTTTATTGTATCAGGCCCTGTGCCAAGCACTTGATGCACAATCTCAGTTAAGCCTCAAGCACCTCGATGAGGTGTGTCCTGGTGTGAAACCCGTTTTACAGATGGAACTGAAGCTAGGAGTTTGAATAACTTGTCTGAGGTCGCACAGTGGGGAAGCGGTGGGCCCGAGACTCCATACACATCCCCCAGCACTTGGCATGCATTCTTGGAGTTATACAGTTGTCCATGGGCGTCTGTGGGTGGTGAGACTAGAACCAGTACCAGTGAGTCCACAGGAAGTCATTATAGAGAACGCTTTGTTATCTGGGTCAGGTCCTACCGCCAAGAGGTTCTTTGTGCCCGTTCCGGTTCCATCTGCTGCATATTTGTTTCTATTTCACTACCTCCTGCTCGCCCAAGGGGAAATTCACTCACTCCCTTAGTTGATTTGGTACCTGCTTTGTCATCAGCCCCCGCAGGATTTGGGTGAAGTTGGAGCCAATAATGAAGCGAGGCTTTGCTCGTCCTAACTTGGGCACACTCTGCTCCTTCCCTCGTCATCTGAGCTCAGTCCTCACTAAAGCCGTGCCGTGTGTTCATGTTACACCTTTTTGTATCGGACCTGTCCCCTGAGATTCGTGCTCAGCGCTCAGTCAAGAGGGTGCGGTGGGAGTGGCCCTAGTGTGGGTGGTCTCTGAGTCTGGAGTTGTCTGCAAGCTGTGACTCCTGGGCCTGCCTTGTGGGGAGCTCACCCTCCTCCAGGGAGCCTGTCACCCTCCTCCAGTGTGTGCTGTGTCTCTGCAGAGGCGAGAAGAAGAAGAAGCGGGACCGGCAGATCCAGAAGGTCACCAACGCCATGCGGGCCTTTGCCTTCACAAACGTGCTGCTTGTGGGCTTTGGGGTGACGTGTCTCATTCCCAACCTGCCTCTACAGGTGCGTGTGGGGACAGGGAGATAAGGGTACAACGAGACTAAAAAGTGCGAGACGATAAGGGAACAAAGAGAATGGTGGCTTTTCGTTCATTTAATTCAACCAGCCAACCGACCAGCCTCCTGCTGTTTATACCAAGAGCCTCTTACCCGCCAGGCTTGTGCTCAATGCTAGGGCTGAGCTGACACGGGTGTTGCCTTTCACAAAAGACTCTTCTCTATGAAGGTGTATCATTCCTCTCGGTCTTTTGTGCATCTGCAAACCACAAATACCCCACCATTTCCCAGAACTGTGCTGGGTAGTTGTGTGGCCACTTAGTTTGAGTTGCTCAAACAGCTGAAATCTGAGGTCCAAAGAGGCCTGACTAATCTGGTGTTATGGAAACATCTGTCCATCAGATACAAGAGTGCCCACAAGGTCTAGACGTTGTCGAGAGTGGAAAAAGATTGGCATCTGGGTTCAAAAGCTTAATTTCGTTCCACAGATTTCTGATGCTTTTGAAACCTAACATTTGGCAGAGATTACCACCCGTCTGACTCCACCCTTAGGTCCATGAAAGTGTACTGGCCCCAACCCCCAAGATTATGAACTTTGAAGGGACTTGAGTGATGGCATTGCTCCCAGGTGGGTGTAGCCCGAGGTCAGATGTTATCTTGAGCCAGGTCCAAGATGAAAGCAAGAGTCCCTTCCTTTTTACAAGTGGCCACGTGTTGAGGAACATTGAATACCAGGTGTGCACCACCCATGGGTACTATCGCGTGACTATGCCGACACCGGTGAGTGCAGATCAGAGTAAACCATTGGAAACTTGCACCAGTTCCAGGTGGGAGTGTTGTTCCCTCCCTGGCGCCCTTCTGGCCTCCTGGTGGCTGCCCTCCCTGCAACACTGACAGACCCTGACCACCTTGTCCAGCTGAGGGGCAGTGCTTAGTGGGGGACTTCATTTTTTTTTGAGTTCTCATTGAAAGAGAAGTTATGAAAAAGCAACAAGGCAGTTGAAGTGGAAAGGGGGAGCCCGCCCGAGTATGTGCCTGCACATTCGGGCACAGCCCTCTTTCAGCAGAGTAGCCCCTGCCCCCTCCACCGCCCACATTCCAGGGACAGGTCCTGGCTGCTGAGGAGGAGGGCAGGGCTTTGTCTGGAGAGCAAACAAAGGGTCCTGGTGGCCAAGTGGGCAAATCTTGTACCTCTACGTCATCAGCAGGGGCTTCTCAGGACTCGCAGCGCCTGCCAGCAGCAGCCTCTTACACAGCAGAGCTCTCCCAGGCATGTTAGGGCCTGAGTGACCAGGCAGGGAGACCTCGGCACAGTCCTTGGTCAGCGGTAGCAGGAGGTCCAGTCATGACTCGTGACCTCCTGCTTAGTGCTACTGATACATATTTCACAGCACACCCTTGGTGGGGCCGTGGCGGGGTCGGGGGAGCCCTGACTTCCAGCATTTGCCAGTTTCCTTGGTGTAACTGCTCTCATCGTGGCTGATTTTTCAGTCAATATGATATCACCAGTTGTGGAGTTGGAAAGAGAATCACAGTAACCCACCATCGTGTGCTGTTTCCTTCCACCATACAAAAACCTTTAGAACATAGATCATAGTAACACATAGTAAAATAATTGGGAAGTGATACGTTTTGAGTATTCATTACCTTTGTTTTTAATATAATTTGTTTAATTGTAAGTTTATAAAATGTCAGTTTCCATAATGACTGTGTTTAACAACTGCCTTGAAGAATTCCTGGAAACTCAGGAATTGGCCCTCAGAGCTGGTATGAGCCGACTCTAGGTGCCAGTGCCCCCATTGCTCAGGGCCCCGGGAACTGGGGCAGGGGCACAGGTGAGGGCCCACACAATCTTCTGCTCACTCTCTGTTCTCCCTCCCTCAGATCCTCTCCTTCATCCTGCACACAATTGTGCGTGGATTCATCCACTCTTCCATTGGGGGCCTGTACGCCGCCGTGTGAGTCCTGGGACCTGTGGGTGGCCTGGTGACAAAGGGTGGGGGAGTGGCTTATGGGAGGTTTGTGGTGGGACTAAGGTCCGGAGGGGGCAGCCTGCCCTTTCAGGGCTCATTTTCTTGCATCAGGGACAGGTACCGGGGCTTCGTTGGCTGTGTCAGGGGAAGGCCAGACCTGGCGGGAGGTGGGTCAGTGGGCAGACAGTTGGATGCCCACAAGCCTTGGCATTTAACACGAAGTCAGTTCTCAGCCAGTCAGTACCTCTGTGCAGCTCATGGTGCCTCGGGGGCCACTGCTCCATCGAGTTTTGGCTGCCTCTGGTTGCTCATGGGAAGACCAGGGGTGGGTTCCGACTGCCCCAAGCTCAATGTTGACGTTCAAATGACCCCCAGCAGGAGCAGGGACATGGATAACTGAGCCCAGAACATACCAGACAGTTCTCACCCAGAATCTCACAGGGCCTGCCTCTACCCACGGCCTTCTCAGGGTGTGGCTGCAGTGAAACCTGCCTCTTCTCCCAGGAGGCCACCCATGCATCAGGAGCCACAGCGTCCTTCCGCCTTGGGCCGGGGCTAGTTTCAAAAATTGGAACCTACACACCATCCACTGTCTCTCTCTGACCGAAGATCAGATTGTTCCCCACTCGGAGCCCCTTCTCACCGCTGGGGCCCCAAAGCCTGATGTTTTTAAGATCTTGTCAGAACTCTCTCCCCCTCCCAACAGCATTGCACGGGGGTCATACCAGGTCTGCATGTCCCCCACCCACCCAGGCCTGGAGGAAGTTGCGGCTGCCCTGGCAGGGTCTAAGGCAGTCGCTGAAAGCTCTGATGCCGCGTTTCCGTGATTACACAATGCTCCTCTGGATGAGGGCACAGCAGAGCCAGCCCAGCCTCCATCCTGCTCCCTGGGCCTGTTTCCCAAGCTCCCGCTGGCACCACACTTTCCACTCAGCTCAGCCAGGCACCCACAGGCCCAGGGCACACCTGAGCAGGGTGGGGTCCTCCCTAGAGTCTGGGGCCTTAGGTTGGTGCAAAAGAGAATTACACTTTGCACATCTGCTCAGCAGAAAGGAATCTGCAGGCAGGTGCCCACTGTTCTCTTAGGCCGTTCCTGCCTCTTGTCTGGCACCAGCGCACCTGGGCCAGGCTGAGGCCAGGAGCATTTGGAAAGCCTGGGAGCGGACTTTCCGGTGACAGGTTGTCTGTTGCCCTGCAGGTACCCCTCCACCCAGTTCGGCAGCCTCACAGGACTGCAGTCTCTGGTCAGTGCGCTCTTCGCTCTCCTGCAGCAGCCCCTGTTTCTGGCCATGATGGGTCCCCTCCAAGGAGACCCTCTGTGGGTAAGAAGGGCCAGGGGGCAGTGGGTTACAGGCATCTGCCCCCCTCTGCTGGGTGGGAGCTGAGAGGCATTGCTTGGGGGCTTCCAGAGCCCCAAAGACAAGAAGTTTGGGAACTTTGGTTAAGATCGAATCAGAGTCCCCTTGTGACTGGCGTCTGGGCAGGAGGAGAAAAGTGCCCTTTCTGGACCCGATTTTGAGATAAAGAGAGTCTAGTTGCTGTCCCTGCCCCACCCCCTGGAGATTCAGATGAGTAGGTCTGAGGTCAGGGCTGGGGGTGGGGGGAGCAGAGGGCAGGCCCGGAGGGAATTCTGGTGCTGGAATGTGGCCCTCCAGCCTCTTGAACATTCCAGTTTGTTTTTCCTCTCCTGTCCTGTGACTTTCTCCCCTTTCCCAAACCTGAGTGTGAGGAAGGGTCCAGAATTGGACTCTGCAAAAGACCACAGCCCCCACCTGGTCCCCTGCCCCATGTGACGGCAACTTTCATCCCTGCCGCCCCAGGTGAACGTGGGGCTGCTGGTCATGAGCCTGCTGGGGTTCTGCCTCCCCCTCTACCTCATCTGCTACCGGCGCCAGCTGGAGAGGCAGCTGCAGCAGAAGAGGGAAGATGACAAGCTTTTCCTCAAGCTCAACGGCTCCTCCAACCAGGAGGCTTTCGTGTAGTGCCCACCACCTCAGAACTGTGGCCTCCTGCCCTTGCTTCAGTGACTCATCAGTGTCCTCCCCACCCCAGAGGACCACGCACCCCCAGGAGCCTCTCCTCCACCGTGCCGGAGTCCGTGCGCCCTCCCGGGTCCTGGTCCTGCCTTGGAGCTCTGCTGTGGAAGGACAGGGGAGGGCCTGAGCGTGGGGTTTTCCTGCTGCTGGAAGAGGGCTGCCCTGGGCTTTGCTCTGCCACCTTTGAGGGGCCCTGGAGCCTTGAGGCTCCCTGGTACCTGCAGGAGGAGCCAGGAGGACCCCTGACAGTCAGGCTCTCTCCCTCCAGTATCTGGATTCTGCCTCTTGCCAAAGCAGAGGGACCTGCCACTCACTGCCTACCACCTGCCTCTCGGCTGCATGCCCACCCACCGCCCACCCACCGCGCCTGCCTGAGGACAAAGGCCTGCGCTGTCTGCACCCCCCTCGCCGTCCCCTCATCTCCACCCCTGGTCCGGCTGAGGCTGCCTGAGGAAGGAAGGACCCGCTTCCTGTTGTTGGTGCTAACTCCTTTGTGATTCCAGCCCCCTGTGGCCAGGCCGTGGCCTGTCCTCCCGTGTGAGGCCTGTGGAGAAGCCCCCCCTGGCTGAACGCCTGGGGAGGGATGGGGGGCCACACTGGGCTCAGGAACCAGGGACAAAGGACCTCGGGATCTAAGTGGAGAGCAAGTTTGTGCTGCCGCCTGTCATCCAGTTTGTGACCTGAAGGGAATTAAAGGGGCACCAACACAGCTATTGTTGTGGGGGTGGAAGTGAGGCTGTGGTTGATAGACCTGGTGGGGAGGCAGATAGCGAGGGGCCTGGGTGTTTGTGTATGTGGAGGTGTGTTCATGTGCTGTGTGTGAGAGAGGTGTGGGATGGTGGTAGGGTGTGGGCTCTGGGTATCTGCTGTTATTCTCCCAGAGCCGCCCAGGGGCCAGCCTGGCTCATCTGGGAGTTTGTGGGCGGCTGTGGAGCCACCGCGCCCCCTGCTGGCAGGCTCCTCCAGGGCCCTGAGCTGTTTACAGGGGAGGCCTCCCTTCCTCTGCCAGGCGGGCCTGATTTACCGATCCACCCACCAGGACTTGCCCCAGAAATGTGTCTGGGACTTCCTGGGAGCACAGAGAGGGGTGGGTGGATTTTTAGGTTTCTAGTTTTTGTTTGTTGTTTTATCAGACTCCTTTTTATAAAGCAATAAATCAGTTTTCCTCCTGTTAGGGTTGTCCCTGCTCGCACATCAGTTAAGGGCTACACATGCCTGTTTTGAGCCGGAGGAAGCAAGGCAAGCTTTGCTGCCACTGACCAGCCCCAGTCGTACCCAGTTGCTCACAATCTCTCCCGACGATTGCCAGCTTGGGAGGGGAAGGGCTGGGAAAAGACCCCTCCACCCCACCTGGACTTGTGCGGACATCTTCGAAGGGGACGACCCCCTCCGCTGCTGCTTCTCCCAGCCAAACAGGCTAATCCTGGCCCCTTCGGTCCCCTGCTCAGCTCTCCTGTCACCGGCCAGCTCTCCTGAGGGCTCCTCCTGAGTTCAGTCCCAGGAGAGCCTCAGACGCAGAGACAGAGGCAGAACACGGTGGGGGGCATGGACAGAGAGCAGGAAGGGGCAGATCCAGGCCCAAATTCGAGGTCTGTGTCAACAGTTAAGCATCTTGAACACGCCTTCCTAGCTGAAGCCACTCAAATATTAACAAAACCAAAAATGTTTGTTTATAACTTGGAGTAGTGAACACACAGATGATGTATTACAGACTTGTACACCTGAAACCTACACGATTTTATGAACCAATGTCACCCCAATAAATTCAATTACAAAACATTTGTTTAAAACATATTTTAAACCCTGGCCAGGTAGCTCAGTTGGTTAGAGCATCATCCCCATACACCAAGGTTGGGGGTTCAATCTCTGGTCAGGGCCCATACAAGAATCAACCAATGAGTGCATGGATGGCTGGAACAACAAATTGATATTCCTCCCCACCCCCACCCCCACCTGTACCCCCTTCTCTCTCTCAAATCAGTAAATAAATTTTTTAAGCATATGTTTTTAAAAAAGAGAACAAGATCAACATTTCCCAAAACTTTCCTCAGAACGCTCATTATGTGAGGTTTAATGGTTATGCTAAATTTTTTTAAAAGCTTTGTAGTCAAATTTGGGGAATGCTGAGTTCAAGTCAGGCATGTTTTTTTGCAGCAAGCACTTGCAGCACTCTTTGGCATGCTCATGGACTCCGTGGCCCTCCAAGAGGGAGGGTGGTATGCTGTGCGGGGAGGCGTGGCTTTAACAGTCCGAGAGCCGTCCTCCACGTGTGGCCCAATGGAGCTCCTTGGTGTTTGTTGAACATATAAACTGTAGGTCTTGCCTTTGACGTAGAGGGACTCTGGAGCCTAGATTTTGCTAAGCCCCACCTGGTGATTCTGGTGCCTCCCCAAAGTTTGAGATCCACTGACAGAGGCGTACAGTTTGGGGAAATGTGGATTAGCAAGGATCCTTCAGCTGGGAAAACATGAGGTTACAGACAAGATCTGTGCTGTCCCTGGAGCACCCAAAGTAGGGGCTGCTGCCTCTCTCCCACCCACCCGCAGGGTGTGGGCACTTTGCGGGAAGAAGGAGGCATTGACAAATGAGTTCAGGGTGCAAATCCGTGTAGGGCCCACAGTGCATAGGGACTGGAGGTATGAAATGGGAGCAGGGTACCACATGGGTCGGCCACCACCTGCACCCGAATCCGCCAGTCATTCTCTGACTATACAGGAGTGATGGGTGATCATCATTGAATCATGCAAGAGTTAAATGGATCATATTTCTGTTTCACAGTTTTAAAAAACTGAGGCCCGGGGAGGTGGAGTGATCTGTACAAGATTAGAGCCAGGACTTGCTTATGGGCCTGAACATCATTGGAGTGACCGGGACGTTCCTCTTGGAGCATAGCCCCAGGGCCACCAGGCTTTGGGAGCTGAGAGGCAAACCCAGGCCCCACTTATTAGAGTCGAGAGAGCCCTCTGAGTGTGGGATGACTTATACTCAGCAGAGTCACCTTGGCCCTGGAGGCAGATGGGTTCTTGAGGGAGCAATTCTCTGGTCACACCAAGCCTGAAGTGAAGGTCTCTTCTCTTTGAGAGGAGTGCCCTGGACTGAGAAAAGGACCACGGGCTGATCAAAGGCAGGGAGCACCAAGTGGCCATGGCCCTCCATCTTCCCTTTGTCCTCAAGCTCCTGGTGGGGAGGAGCAGGAAGTGATGCCAGGCCGGTGGCTTCAATCAGAGTGAGGAAGGGGCGGGGCCGGTCTCAGAAGTATTGTCAGGAACCCCTCTCCTCTCTAGTCCCCTGAGACTCGGGTCAAGCTGTTCCTTTGTTGGCCTCCCCCAGACCTCCTGGCCTCTGTCTGCAGCTCCTGCTGCCTGGACCTGTGCTGGGGAAGGTCCCAACCCTCCTGAAGGCCACAGGGGGTGCAGGCGCCTTTCTGTTTTGCTCCATCTCCTTTCCCTTCTTGTATCCAGTATCAACCTGCTCCAAACAACCTCCGCTGAGATCTCTCCTCGTCCTGGCCCTGGGCTTTGCAGTTTGTGGAGGGCCTCACACTGCCCTGGACCCCAAGGGACCTGAAAATGGGGGGACATCCAGTAATCGGGGTACATGTGCAGGACTGCCTCAGACAGCAGCAGAAGCGTTCAGCTCAGTGAAGTTTTCAACGTACTTGCATATCAGCTTGGGAGCAGAATTTGAGCAGATATGCAGCTGGAGTGGATGATGGGTGGTGGGGTCAGGCTGTGATGAGAGGAGGTTCAGCTGCAGGCACCCTAGGGTGAGGGGTTCTGCCAGGGAGCTCTGAGAAGTCTCAACAGGATTGAGCTTCTGGGCTGTTTTGGCAATAGCGCCCTCTGGGGGGTAATATGAGAAGTTCTCATGGGCTCTTGGGGCAGTGAGGTGCCCTATCTATTCCAATTACCAGGGGCTCAATTCAAGGGTGACAGCCCATTTCCTCCAAAAATAGTTTGTGGGATTATGACGATGAGGAGTCCAGAACCCCCAAAGTCAGGGGGTTGGTTTTTCGTAACCTCCCTGGGGTTGGGGGGCAGGGTGAGCAGACAGGCTCTGTGAGCCCATTTGCCCCTATGTCCTAACTCACCCCAACCCTGGAGTGAGGATGGAGCTGCCCAAATGCCATGAAGGAGAAGCAGCGTCCCCATGGGGTGGCCCGCCGGCGTGGAGCTGCCACCTGTGTTCCTTGGTCTCCAGGCAGCATGTCCCCGGCTCTGAAGTCAGTCACTGGGACCCTTGGCAGCTCCCGCCCCCTCCCTTCCCAGAGTGAGACTCCATCTCCCGTGCCGAGGGGATGAGCAGAGGCTAGATGCCCCACCACACGACAGCCGTGACCCTAGGCAAGTCTTGAGCTTCAGTTTCCTTCTCTGTAAAGTGGAGATAATACCCTCACTATGGGGCTCGGTGAACACGGACACAAAGCGTTTGCACATACCTAGCACGCCATAGGCACCTAACGAGGGGCAGCAGTATTTGTATGACCCTGGAAGAGTGCAGATAGCGCAGGAAATGAGGGCACCCCCTCTCCGCTACCCCCACCAGTTTAATAGGACACCTACTTTGGGCAGCTCTGGCCAGGACAGACTTGTAGCCAAGACAGGAAGTGGGGTCTGTTTCCGCTGCCCCTGCCCCTCTCAGAAGCCCTCTTTAAGCAAAAAGCCTTAAGAAGTCCCCTTGTTCACTTTTGTGTTTTTCACATTTTTGTTAAGAGACTTGGCCAAAAAGCTTCTCAAGGTAATCTCTCAATGGTAAATATGCAGGCACGCTGACGGATTTATGGTGGGGCGCTCAGATCACGGCACGTAGATAGCATCTCCATGCCACCTCCTTGTAAAACTGCCTGGCTGTGCCTGCGTGCGTGTGTGTGTGTGTGTGTGTGCGCGCGCGTGCGCGCGTGTGTGCGTGTGTGTGTGTGCGCGCGCTCACATGTTAGGTATGACTGTGTTTCAGCGGAGTGTGTAGGGGCTTGTCTGTGTGCCTCTCTACCTGGAAGGGGAAGAGGGAGAGGGTCTTGCCCCCCTTCCTGTTGCTGGAAAGACCCAGGCAGGCCCCATCCAAGGACCCAGCCAGGCCCCGAGGCTGTGCCTGAAGGGTTCCTCTGTTCCGTGTTAACCAGGGTCCGTACAGTGTCAATGATGACCTGGTAGCTGTTTCTAGCCCCTTGGCTGTTTCTAGCGCCTGGCTTACTTCCTGGCACACGGTAAGCACTCAATAAATGTATCATGAGAACAACAAGAACTGCTTCCTCTCCGCTCCTGGGTCTCTTTCTCTCAAAGCCACACATTCCCTTGCCCCCGTCTCTTGCTCAGATTCCCTGGAACTTAACCGGAAACGTGCCCTTGGCCCCCACCCCTCCCTTGTGCCACATCCACCAAGACCCACTTTGCTGGTTTGGCCTCTGCACTGCCGTTTGAAGAGGTGGGGGAGGAATAAGTAGGCGGCTTCTTGGGTGGGAAGACGGGGCTGCTGGTGAATTCTGGTTCTAGGGGAGGGAGGACATCCTTGCCCGTTTTCTTTTGTCCTAAGGCAGTGGTCATGGACATGGCTGCTCCTCAGAAGTCCCACCAAGCTGGCCACCTCCCACCAGGACCCTGGTCGGTGTTAGCAGGAGGGAGAAAGCAACTGGGGACCTCCCAGAGAAGCCCCAGGGAGAGCCCCACCACCAGGGAGGGTAGGGGTAGCCTGATTGTCAGAGGCCTGGCCCCTGACCCTGCTGGGGTAGAAGGGGCTTAAGGCCCAGAGGAGGGGCCAGCTGGGGAAGGGATGAGCAGTGGCTCCCTGCACGGTAGCCAGGGCAGAGAGATGCTGGATGGATGTCCTACTTGTCAGGACTGTAAACTCAAAAGCTGGGGCTCTGCCACTTCCTTTGTTGTTTCCTTTCATTTTCCCGTGTTTGATCGAGACAGCACAAAGAAATATTTCTCTAGTATAAGTAGAGCCAGCATGAGTTCTGTGCTGCTACAGGGGCAGCTAGACCTTGACCTCTGTGCCAGGGACACATGAGGAATTGGTGGGACTGTGGGGGCAGGGAGTCGCACCCCCTCTCAGCGGGCAGCCTTGACACAGCTTCAACCAGGTATGGCTAGTGGGAATGAGCCCAGTGTTGCCAGATCTTCTGGGTTGTTGTTTTTTTAAAAAAGAAGCTGGAAATTCTGAATTTTATATAAAATATCCCCATATTCAAATGTTGGCTTAAAAAATATCTTTAATATGTTTTTATTGATTTCAGAGAGAGGACAGGAGAGGGAGAGAGAGAGATAGGAAGATCAATGATGAGACTTATGGATCGGCTGCCTCCTGCACGCCCCCCACTGGGGATCAAGCCCACAACCCGGGCATGGGCCCTGACCAGGGTAGAACCATGACCTCCTGGTTCACAGGTTGACACTCAACCACTGAGCCACACCGGCTGAGCAAAAATCTTTTAAAAAATATCACGCTGCTCAAATAGCTTTTAACCCTATGCTGGCCAAACACCGTCAGAGGCAGAGAGAGGAACAGAGGTAAAGTGGCTCCTCACCTCCTCTGGGCACCCAAAGCACCGCTGTCTCTCAGTAGATGTGGCCCTCCCTCCCTGGGCTGTGTCTCCCCCAGCCTGGTGCATACTGAATGTTACTGAGCCTGGCTTCGAGAGTGGCCCACAGTCCCTATCTAGGGACACGGAATTGTCAGGCAAAGCTCCCGGCAGAGCCAGCTCGCCCTCATGGGCTTGAGTCCCTGCCTCTGGCTGGGCCTGGCCAACACACTCCTCTGCCCAGTGGGACGAGCCAGGCAGCCAGCGTCACGTGTTTGCGTGAGTGGTGCTCGTCCCCACTAGGACAAACGCTCCCTGAGAGCTGGCACGTGCTCTGCCTCGGTCACTGTGATACTGCCAGTGCCTCAAATGGTGCCTGGCCTGGAACAGTTGCTCAATAAATATTTGGAGGGTGAAATTTAAAAAAAGAAGAGACGGAAATAAAACGAGAAGAGGCTGAGACAGAAGCTGGGAGAAGAACATGCTCTCAGCAGCCAGGAAGGGACAGAGCAGAAGATGGAAACAGTGAAATACGGTCTCCCCGAGATACCCAGAGATGGGTTACAGGCGTGTCCGTGGCCACGGCGGTAATGAGGGCCAGGCAGCCAGGAGAAACCATCTGGGGGTGGGAACGGTGAGATGTACAGACACCGAGACAAAGGCAAGAGAAAAGGAGAGAGAGAGAGACCAAGACAGAACAGAGAGCAGGCAGATAGGGGGAAAGGAGACAGCCGCCAAGAGAAGATGAAAGAAACATAGGCTGAAGGTGCTTTACCCAGAGTAGAGGGACAAAGACTGATGTCGGGTGGGGAAAGACAGGAAGGGGGTAGAGACAGAGAAATGCAAAGGGGCAGAGAGGAGAGGTAACGAGAGAGATGAAAGACAGAGAGATACAGAAAAACAGATACAGAGAGACAGAGAGGCGAGATAAACTGATAGGAGAGAGAAAGAGAGAGCTAGTGAGGAGAGGTAGAGAGGGAGCTAGAGAGATGGAGAGAAGATAGAGAAGTACAAACAGATGGAGAGGGAAGGAGACAAAGAAAGGGAGACATGAGAGACAGAAAGATCATTGTGACACTGGAGATTAACTTCTTTCTCTCCTTTTAAGCCTGGAGCAAGTAGAAGTAGCTTAGGGGAAGCAATGTCCAGCCCTCCTTCTGCACAACACCCCTGCCCGCAACAATAATATGGAAAAGTGCCATGAACTGCACAAAATTACCTTCCACACATCGCCTCAAAGCAGGCATTTTACAAATGAAGCAGCTTAGGCACAGAGAGGTTCAGTAACTTGCACAAGGTCACACCGGTGGCAAGCGGTAGGCTGGGGACTCCAGGGCATCAGGTACCAGGGGCTCTGTTCCCACAGTGGGACTGGTGGGGAACAGTTGTAGAGTGCTGTGGTCCCTGTATACAGTATAAGGGCTAACGCAAAGCTTGCTAGAGTTAAGAGATGTAAGAAACAGAACAACTGAAAATAAAATGTGAGCCCCGGCCCAGTGGCTTGGCTGGTTGGAGCATTGTCCCATATACCAAAAAGGTTGTAGGTTTGATTCCTGGTCAGGGCACATACCTAGGTGTCACATTTGCAGGTTCAATCCTCAGTCTGCACTGGTACGGGAGGCAACCGGTTAATGTTTCTCTCACATAGATGTTTCTCTCTCTCCCTTCCTCTCTCTCTCTCAAATCAATAAACATACCCTCGGATGAAAATTATAAATGAATGAATGAGTAAATAAATAAATAAAATGTGAAAAAAATCTGACCTTGTTAAGACACTAAACTTATCTTTTTAAAAAAAAAAAACAACCCTAGCCCTAGCCGGGTTGGCTCAGTGGATAGAGCGTCGGCCTGCAGACTGAAGGGTCCAAGGTTCAGTTCCGGTTAGGGGCACGTTCCGGGGTCGCAGGCTCAGTCCCCAGTGGGGGGCGTGCGGGAGGCAGCCAATTGGTGATTCTCATCATTGATGTTTCTATCTCTCTCTCCCTCTTCCTTCCTCCCTGAAATCAATAAAATATATATATATATATTTTTTTTTTAAATATATTTTATTGATTTTTTACAGAGAGGAAGGGAGATAGAGAGTCAGAAACATCGATGAGAGAGAAACATCGATCAGCCGCCTCCTGCACATCCCCCACTGGGGACGCGCCCGAAACCCAGGTACATGCCCCTGACCGGAATCGAACCCGGGACCCTTCAGTCCGCAGGCCGACGCTCTATCCACTGAGCCAAACCGGTTTCGGCAAAAAATATATTTAAAAAATAAAAAATAAAAATAAAAAAAAACACTACAAAATAATATTTTTACATAATTAGGGGAATGTGAATATGAACCCAATGAGATAATATCAAGAACTTTGTTAGCATGATAGTAGCATTATGATTTGTAAGAAAACATCCGTGTTTCTAGAATGCACACTGAAACATGGAGCGGGGAGAGGACATGACGCCCGACATTTGTTTTAAAATGTTTCAGAGAAGAAAAGAGATGAGGGGAGAGTGGCAAAGTCTCACTGACAGTTGGATCTGGGTGACACGAGTGGGGATTCCTTAAGGCCCTCACATGGCTGCCCCTGCCCATGGAGCTGAACAAAACGGCCTTCCCTAGGCCCCACGCTCAGTCCCTCCTGTGGGCGCCCACCATGTGACCCTCTCATGTTCTAACCCAGCGGTTTTCTTTCATATCGATCTCCGAGAGGAAGGGAGAGGGAGAGATAGATAGAAACATCAACGATGAGCAAGAATCATTGATTGGCTGCCTCCTACAGAGTCCCTACTGGGGATCAAGACTAAAACTCCCGGCATGTGCCCTGACTAGAATCAAACCATGACCTCCTGGTTCGTAGGTCAACGCTCAACCACTGACCCACACCGGCTGGGCTAACCCAGCGATTTTCAGCTAGTGTGCTGCAACAATTTTAAAAACATGCAATACCTGGCTATTTAGTTAGGGCTGCTGACTCTTTCCCCTTACATTGTCAAATAAACTAAGCCCCCCAATATGAGTGAATCAAGATTATACCTATTTTTTTGTGTCAAGTCGGCAGGAAATACACTATTTTTTTTGGTGTGCCACAGAGTCTTAGTAATTAGTTTATGTGTGCCGTGAGATGAAATAAGGTCGAAACTTGCTGCTCTAATCAGAGGCTCCTCTCTGGCCTCCCCAGCCCCCAGATCCCATCCTCTAGAATCCTGCCTCTGTGCCTTTGCATACCCCAGTTTCCCTCTGAAAATGCCAGTCCCCCTTTCTAGCCAAATCTGGCTCAAATCCCCCTGGTCCTGGATGCTCCCTACTCCTCTCCAGGCCAGGAGGCCCCTCCCCAGCACTGTCCTTTGGGTCACACACATGCCCCTTTATTGCAAGCTGCCTCGAGTCACTCGCTAGTTTTCTGCAAGTGCAGGGCCCAGGCTCCAGGAGGGCCTCCAGAGCAGAGGCTGGCTCTCGGGTAGTTTGATTGTTGTTTTGCGTGTTGTTTCCCCCAGTGCCTAGCACAGCCTTCTAAACTCTCTTGGCTCAACTCTTACTAACTACGAGCCAGAGCAGCAATAATTCCTCTGGTCATTCCGGTCTCCGTCTAATCATCCCCTCCTCTAAGAGCCTTCCCTGGCCCCCTGATGCTGCCTGCCACGCCCATGCTCACCCTGTTCAGCCTCTTTATAACATTTATAACTTGAAGCTAATTCTGTATTTATTTATATTCCGCTTCCCCCACTGAGCGAGAGAAGGGTGTCATTTTTCTTGGTCACCCCTGTATCCCGAGTGCCTAGGAAACAGCTCAGGGCAAGGCCAGGTGCTCAGTCAATATTGACTCAGTGAATGAGTAACTGTAGCTTTCCCAGCTAGGCTGCAAGGTCCCAGATGGCAGGGTTTAGTTACTTCCTGGAGAGAGCCAGCCCATAGCAATTGTTATTATTCATTGATATTATTGGGGCGGGCGCCGGAGGGGCGGGGCGGACCTACACTGGGAGGATCAGAGGACCAGGCTTAGGCCACTCACTTAATCTTGGACTTTGAGTCATAGTATCTCCTCTCTTGGCCGTCTTCACAGGACCTGGGCTTAGATCTCTCTAGGATTCAATGAATGAGTGGCCAATGTGTGCAATACTCAGGGCTGTCCCGGGACACCAGTCATGGTTTAGCAGCTACACAGCCATCTGCTCCACCCTCCCTTCCCAAGTTCGTATCTTGGGCCATCCACTAACTCTCACCAGGGTGCTCCTTAAATCCAACACTGGAGTCGTTGCTTTCTCCTGTGCAAATCTGCCTTTCCTGTGCTCTCCTAAAGGCAGTCCACTTACTCTCCCAGGCCAGAAACCTCCTTCCTTTTACCCTCTCAGCCAATTCGTCAAAAACCTTGCTAATTTTACTTCCGGAGTTACTGCTGAATCCACTTCCCCTTTCCCCTTCCTTCCCACCACTGTCTTTCTTAGCCCATCTTTGCCTGGATTTCTAAAGAAGCCTGCTCACTGGCCGCCCTGCCTCTGCCCTGGCCCCCTCCACCCCCTCTCCACCCAGCCGTCAGAGTGAGCCTTTGGACACCAATCCTGCTTAAAACCTGTAAGTGCCCACCTGTGCCCTTCGGATGGACTCCAAACACCTTATCATCACCTACCAGGAATGACATCATCTGGCCCCGACCCACCCCTGCTACCGCTCCTCAGCCCCCCCACTTCATGCCCCAGTCACTTCTTTCAGGCCCCCAATGTACCTTTGATTCACTCTGTAAACACCTCCCCTCCCAGCCCCTACAGATCTCAGCTTAGAAGCGCTTCTTCCAGGATGCCTTGTTGACTATATCTCCTGGTGTAATCCCAACAAGCCCGTGTTTCACTTCTCACAGCCCCTTTTCATTCTAACTGCCTGGCTCCTTCTCCTCCACCCATCAACCTACCCCCCACCCCACCCCACCCCACCCCCCACACCCTGTCCCTGAGTTCCCTAAGGGCTAGGTGAACTTTACCGTGTCCACTTTCTCAACAAAAGCACAGGTTTTGGTACACAGCAGGCACCTAGCAAATACTAACTGGATGAATGACATAACACTAAAACTTAAAAAAAAAATTTTTTTTATTGGTTTCAGAGATGAAGGGAAAGGGAGAGATAGAAACATCAATGATGAGAGAGAATCACTGATCGGCTGCCTCCTGCACATCCCACACTGGGGATCAAACCCACAACCCAGGCATGTGCCCTTGACTGGAATCGAAGCTGGGACCCTTCAGTCCGCAGGCCGACGCTCTGTCCACTGAGTTAAACCAGCCAGGGCTGCACTAAAACTTCTGGGTGAAAAGCTCAGCCCCTCACATGCTAGCTTTGGACTTGAACAAGTCTCTGAACCTCTGCCTCCTTCTGCTCACCTGTAAACTGGGACAATAATAGTACCATTTTGGTGGTGGTGTCCTGGCAGTGGTTCTCAACCTTCTGGCCCTTTAAATACAGTTCCTCATGTTGTGACCCAACCATAAAATTATTTTCGTTGCTACTTCATAACTGTAATGTTGCTACTGTTATGAATCGTCATGTAAATATCTGATATGCAGGATGGTCTTAAGCGACCCCTGTGAAAGGGTCGTTGGACCGCCAACGGGGTCGCGACCCACAGGTTGAGAACCGCTGTCAGAGTCGAGCACTTGCACGTCCTGGCTATTGCTAATTTTTTTTTTTTTTTTTGACACAACCCTTTCCTAGATCTCAACCCACCCACTGCCCAAGCATACCGGTGCATCTGCTCCGGCTGCGGAACTGTCACACCTAAGACCCTGCCCTACACCCCGACGTCGGCTCCGCCTGGCGGCGGGGTCCTGTGTGCGCCCGGAGCCCACGGTGCTCGCCGACGCGGCGGCCCTTTTAAGGCCGGGAGGCGACCGGCGATAGGCCCCGCCCCCGCGTGAGGTCAGCGCGCACGCTGCGTGTGACGCGCTGGTTGCCGCAGAGACGCCCCGCCCCCGCGCGGCGCTGCGGAACCAGAGCTGCGGGCGGCGTCGGCAGGGGCGCGGGAGGCGGTGAGGCCGGGGCGCAGGAGCCGGCGCAGCGACCGCGGCGAGAGCGGCGGGGACGAAACAGACCAAGACGAAGACGCACAGGCAGCCGGGCCGGGCAGGGCCACGGGGAGAGCGGCCGCCGGGAAGCGGGCGGGAAGCCGGGCTGGCAGCAGGCAGCCGCCGCCGAGCCGCGAAGCGACATGGTGCTGCTCAAGGAGTAGTGAGTGTCCGGCGATCGTGCGGAAGCCGGAGGGGGGCAGCGCCGGGGTGGGCGACCGGGGAGGGTGCTGGCCTGGCCGAGGGGGTGCAGCGGCCGGCCTGGGTCCGGGGGATGGCGAGCGCTGGATGGGCTGTGGGGCGGCCCGGCAGGGGCCGAGGGGGCAGCGAGGGCCGGACAGGGCCTGAGGTGGGGCCAGTGGGAATAGGGAGGGCCGGACAGCACCTGAGGTGGGGCCCAGGGGCGGTGGTGGCTGAGTAGGCCCGAGGAGAGGCCGGGGGACAACGGGGACCCGACAGGGCCTGAGAAGGGTCAAGGGGACAGTGGGGGCTGGACAGGACATGAGGGGCCGAGAGGATGGAGAGCCTTGGATGCGACGTGGGATGGGTCCACAGGGGGGGCCGAGGGCCGAGGGCCCGGGCAGATCTGCAGGAGGGCTGAGCACCTGCGGGAGGGAGGGGTGTCTGAGGGGCCGCGGAGCAGTTAGACCAGGGCAGGCAGAGGCGGTGAGCCGGCCGTGGCGGGGCGGGGTTCGGGGGGTGCGCAGCACCGAGGGGCTCGGAAGATCAGGTACGACAGGTCGGGAATGGAGTGGAGATGATGGGGAGGAGTGCGGAGGGGAACCCGGGAATGCGTGGCTGCCCTGGGCATGTGGGGAAAGATTGTAATAAGTGGATAAAGTAAAAGGACTAGGGAGTCAGGGCCAGGCTTGGGTGACAGGAAGGGTCTGAGGACCTACCCCTAAGGTGGCGTGGCGTGGTGCCCACCTGGTAGGTACAAAAGAGGAGGTATGGGGGGGGGTAGCTTGGGACTCAGGGACACTAGGGTAAGGAGTCCAGAAAACGCTGGGCAGGGGCTGAGGTGATCTGAAGGGAGCGATGGAGAGGGCGAGGATGTTGCCAGGGGAGAGGACAGTTTGGAAAGAGTGTCTGTTTGTAACATAAATATAAGAATCACTGGAGTGTGGGTGGGAAATGGGCAATCTATCTCTAGGGAATCCTCCCTCTGGGTGCAAAGAGATGGGGAAATTGCTTTGAGGAATCGAAGAGGTTGCCATACAGCCAGTCAGTCATTAGAGCAGTGGTTCTTAACCTTCTGTCCCTTTAAATACAGTTCTCCATGTTGTGACCCAACCATAAAATTATTTTCGTTGCTACTTCCTAACTGTGATGTTACTACTGTTTTGGATGGTAACGTAAATATCTGATATGCAGGATGGTCCTAGGCGACCCCTGTGAAAGGGTCGTTGGACCGCCAAAGGGGTTGCGACCCACAGGTTGAGAACCGCTGCATTGGAAGAAGACAGTGAAGGGTGAAGGAGCTCTTGAGTAGTGACTAGGGGGTGGAAACTAGTGACTTCCGGGAGGAGGTGCGGGGTGATGGGCTTGCCCCCGAAGTCCAGGAGATTGGGTGACAGGTGGGGATGTCTGCATTGCTGAATTTTTCAAATGTGAGATGCCCCATGGCTGAGGCTCATGGTTCCAAGGAAACATCTCGGGACTTTTTTTTTTCCTTTCCAAAGAGGAGAGATTGAATGTGTGTGTGTGTGTGTGTGTGTGTGTGTGTGTGTGTGTGTGGCATTTACAGTAAAACTGTGCTTCCCTCCAGGGGAGGGCAGGTGGACAGCATTAGAAGCCCAGGAATTTGGGGAGTGAGATGTCCAAGGAGAGAGCAACTGGTGGAACTCACTTGGTAGCCAGGCAGGTGTGCGAAGGGCTGTTCCCATGTTGTGGGTGAAGCACTTTGTCTGACGGCTCTTGGGAAGTGTTTAGGACGTAGTAGGGAGCTTTGGATGGCAAAGGGAGCAGAAACTCGTGTCATCGCAGCTGACGAGTATGATTTTGAAGCCCTCTACCTGACTTTCTTGATAGCCAGTCTGATGCTGACTCAGCCAGAGCTTTATGGGGTGAGGAGGAAGAACCTTGGATGTCAACAGGAAGAGAGCATGGTGCACTTCGGATTCTAATCTTGACTGTCCAGAAAACGGGCTTTTCCCATTTTCCTGATGCCTTTTTCTGAGAATCTGCAGAAACCTGTAGTTTTGTAAAGGTGGTCAGGCAGGGAAAGGGATCTTCAAAAGGGATCCGAGTGAGTTTCAAAGAGGGCCTCTCTTCCCATTCTTTGTTCTCCTCCCCTTGAAGCCTGTTAGGGAAAGGTCCAAGGGGCTGGGGATGCAGAGCCTCCCTGGCCTGTGCGTTTCCTTCCTGTGTGTGCTCAGGCATGTATGACGTTCCTGGGCAGGGGACACGGAGAGGGGCATCCGAGACGCTTGGCTGTGGCTGCAGCACTGCAGCTCTGGGAAGGGTGTGAGTGAAGGTCACACTGAAGTGAGCACAGCTCCAGTCTCAGCCCAGCACTGCCTCTGTGGCCCTCTCCTTTGGAATTGCACCCTATTGCTGCTGGGTGGTTTTGCTCCCAAGGAGCCAGGGAGAAATGTCTGGGTGTGCAGCTGTAATGTCAGCAGCTCAGAGCATCCTGTCAGGAACTGGCTGATGCCCTTCTCTTTTTGGGGGGCAGGGGTAGACTTGGTGTCCATCCAGAGTCTGAAGGTTGTCCCTGTTGCTGTTTCTGATACTTCCTCTAACAAGATTCTCCTTGATTTGATTTCTGCAAATTCTTGGATGTGATTTTTAATGCTGTTCTTGAAGATAAAAGGCTGATTGTTTTCTAGGAAGTTTCTACTGAGGGTGCTGAAATTGTGGCCTCCAAGTTGGAAATATTTTTCTGCATTGTCAGCTTTTTCTAATGGGAGGAGAACATTAGTAGCAGCATCCAATAACCTGCAGGATTTACATTGTTTGAGTCATTCTGGAGGAGGGGAGTTAACAGGCAGTAAAGACTTGGAGCCCATTTTGTTTTTCCTGCTACTTTTCTGCCTGGTGTTTTGCCCATAGCGTGATGTTGCTCTCAGACCCCTCTGTGTGCTTCTTGCTACCTGGGGGATCTCTGTGGAAATAGAAAATAGTAAGCGGACTGTTTACCAGCCTAGAGCAAGAATCCTAATTGGTGAAACCACTGCATAGGACAGAGGGCATAGCAGCTCATGCTTCAGCAAGCACCCAAGATACAGGAGGCTCCAGCTAGGGCCTGGGAACTGACATCTCAGCATGGAAGTGGGCTGGTTTTATATGAATACAACTAAGCATTTTTGTGTCAGTCCTCTGACCTCACAGCTTTAAACTAAGGGTTGGCTGTTGCTCTGCCTGACAATGCAAGGCACCCGGAAGAGTGTTGCTAAGCGTCATACCAATGTGGAGTTCTGACCGGTGTGGGGACTTTGCTGGTCGTGGCTTCTCCATCAGATTTTTGGTGGTACCTCCAATGATTGGTGGTCATTGAAGTGGAGAAGGAAAAGACAGTGATCAGTTGGGGTGCCTTTGGATAGGTTCTGGAAGCCAGGACACAAATTGGGTGTCCTATCTTGGTGGCTTTGTGGTAGTAGCTTGTATTGTAATATCCTGGTTGGAGGATGCTCTTAGAGTGATTCAGCCTCCAAGAAGCTTGACCCCTTCCTAGCCTTTCACCTTGAGGGCTGGGTCCACACATGTGTAAATCCCCAGGGCCTAATTCTTTGGGTCTGAATCCTCATCTTGGCTTCAGAGTTTGCAGGGGTGGGTCCTCCTATGTTAGCTGCTCTCATTGGCAGGTTTTGTCAGGGAGATGAGTGGAGGAGAGGGAGAAGACATTTCTGAATGTGAATCAGACGCCTCCTGGGAAGTAGCTGATGGGGGGACAGGTTTACACTGAATCACAGAGCCCTAAATGGAATACCAGAAGGGCACAGAGCGTCCTAGCCTCGAAGCACTTGGGGCCATTCTCTGCTGGGGTTTTTTTGTTTTGTTTTGTTTTTTTAATATATTTTATTGATATTTTACAGAGAGGAAGGGAGAGAAAGGGAAAGGGAGTTAAAGACATCGATGAGAGAGAAACATCGATTCAGCTGCCTCCTGCACACTCCCCACTGAGGATGTGCCCGCAACCAAGGTACATGCCCTTGATCAGAATCGAACCTGGGACCCTTCAGTCCGCAGTCCGACGCTCTATCCACTGAGCCAAACCCGTTAGGGCCTCTGCTGGGTTTTTGACAGTGAGTGTAGTGTCATGTGCAACAAAATGTTTAATACTATTCTAAAATGATGCTTTAAGAGCCTTGGGCAGGTTTGAGAGCCTGAACTTGTTTTCCCTCTCTTACAGTCGAGTCATCCTGCCTGTGTCTGTAGAGGAGGTAAGTCCTTCATTTTATCCATAGTTGTATATAATTGCTCCAAGTGGCCCAAACTCTGTGTGTGGTTTTCATGTTTGTTCTAACATAGAGATTGATAATCAATACTTGATGTGAATTTTCCTGGTGCTACTTTCAATTGAAAGAAAGCACTTATTATTTTTAATTTAATTTAATTTAAATTTTTTGAGGATAGGAAAGGAAGTTGTTTGTTTTTTTCCAATACAGTTTACGTTCAATATTATTTTGCATAGTGGTTAAACAGTCATATACTTTAAAAGTGTTCACCCTGTGTCTTGGCTGGTAGCTCAGTGGTTAGAGCGTTGGCCTGCACACCAAAGTGTTGCAGGTTCAATTCCCAGCCCTGGTTGGGGCACATTCGAAAGGCAACCAACAGATGAGTATTTCTGTCTCTCTCCCTCTTCTTCTCCCTCTCCTTCTCCCCCTAACTCTCCCTCTCCCTCCCTCTTTCTGTCTCTCCCTCTCTCCCCTCCTCCTTTACTCCCTTCCACTATCTCTTAAAAAAAAAAATCAATGGAAAAAATATCCTTGGGTGAGGATTAATAAAAATTAAAAGTAAAATAAATAAAAGTGTTCCCTCCGGTATTCCCAGTACCCACCTGATAGCATACATAGTACAATATTGACTGTATTCCCTATGTTCTCCTCATATGCCTGCAGCTATTCTGTAACTACCAATTTGTACTTCCTAATCCCTTCACCTTTTTCACCCAGTCCCCCAACCCTCCCCTCTGGCAATCATCAGTCTCTTCTCTGTAACTAAGAGTCTATTTCAATTCTGTTTGTTCATTTATCTTGTTCTTTAGATTCCATGTGTAAGTGACATCATATGGTATTTGTCTTTCTCTGACCGATTCATTTCACTTAGCATAATATTCTCTAGGTCCATCCATGTTGCAAATGGTTAAGATTTCATAAGGATGCATATATTCTGTCAATTTAGTATTTTGGGTTTCTTCAGGCATATACCCACAAGTGCAATCTCTGGATCATAAGGCAGTTCCATTTTTAATTTTTTGAGGACCTTCCATGCTGTTTTTCAAAGTTGCTGCTCCAATCTGCAGTCCCACCAACAGAGAAGGCGCTTGCTTTGTATACCTGGGCAACTGTATACAACTTGCCTCAAGCTGTTGGCATGCTAGTTAACCGAACAGAGACTAAGTCAGCCCCCTTTACCTGATGGGACTGTGCCTGTTCAGGGACATGTTATTGAGGGGATTGAGTGTGTGCATTTCTGGGACCTCCATGACTTGAATGGGAAGTGTGCATAGCTCTCTCTGGTTGTGCAACAAACCAGCACGGCAAGAAATCTTCGTGGCCCTCCCTAGCGATACTCTAGGTGACTGCTGGAAAGACCAAAGCCCAGAACCCTCCTTTTACGGAGGGCAGGGAGTAGCAAATGGGCTTGGCTTGCTCTTTATCCTTTTATGGTTCTTGGACCTGTTGTCTCTGTGTATGGGGATCTGGCAGGATTTGCCACAAGAAAGTTTATAGGCCATGCTGACTCAGAGTTGGTCTCCTGGACAGCAGAGAACTGTCACAGAGCCTCCCTTGTCCCACCCTTTCTCTGAACTTCCTCCACTTTTCTCTCCTGGCGCAGCCTTCTCTTTTGCTTCCTTCTGAATCCATAGTCCTCTCTCCACCCCCACTTCCAGTTAAGCTTAAGTTTGGGTGAAATTTGTCAGCCAACATAATGCCCCTCAGTCATTCTCTCTCCTGCAGAGTCAGCATGAAACTCCTGTGATTAAAAAATAAAAAATAAAAATAAAAATAAAAAAAGAAACTCCTGTGATAACTTCCAGTCTACTCCAGATATGAAATGGACCTTTGAAAAATGAAATCAGTGCACACTAGATGAGACAAATAACCAAGCTTCTTGACCCTCCAAAAGTGGTGGGCAGATATTAGCCTCTTAGAGGATTGTCTCCAGGGGTAGGCTGCACGTCTGATAAAAGCTCTGGAGACCTAGGAGGGGAGCCAGAGTTGGCCCCGAACATGATCTTGGAGTTCTGTGAAAGGAGAAGGGAAACAAGACTAAGGAAGCTGGGGAAAGGGGTGGTGGATAGATGCTGCAATCCCTGGAGGCGCCTGAGATGTACCTGAGACCTGGGAACCACAGGCTTGGTCTGCAGGCATCCGCATGGAGGACCTTGTTAATCCACTTCCTTTGGGGGCTGTGCTGCTTTTGTGAAGATTAGCAAGTGATTTTCCCAACCAGGAAGCCAAGCAGGAAGGCCTAGCACATCTCTTGCCCTGAAACTCAGTTCTTGAGGGTCCGAGGATTCCCTCTCTGCTATACAGCATGATCCCACCTGCCAGTCAAGAAGAAGTCCCAGGAATTTGGGAGTACCTCAGTGTGGCATTTAGGGGTGACATGAATCTTTTTGCAGAGCGTTTGTTGATGGAACGAAGGGTGGGAATGTCTCTGACAGTGTTGCAGACCCAGGAGGGCCAGCACCTGTCTGTGGCACTTCCTGGCTGCTCTGTAGGAAAGTTGGAGGGGCCAGAACACTGATTGCTTATAACAGGCCAAGGAGGGAAAGGGGAACTCGAGCGTGTCTGAGATTAGAGGTTTTAGCTTGTGGTGGCTGTTTTGAAGCATTGAGGAAGTGATGGGGGCAAGTGAACAGAGCTGAAAATCTAAGCAGCCGCTGGGGCAGTAAGCACTGGTTAGGATTCATCTGTTTGCCTGATGATGGTCAACCTGTTCTCAGCTAGAAACTGCTGCTGAGAAAGCAGTGCTTGGCCTAGGTTGGAAGCAGGAGCTGCTCTTTTGATGGCTTGAACCTTAGTTCCAGAAGATCAGAAAATCTTGAATGGGAGGCCATACAGGAAACAAGTAATGATCAACCTTCTCAGTCTTTATTAATAACTCCATCCTGACTTAATGGTTCCCATGGGAGCAGCCCAGTCTTGTGTAACTGATAGATTCACCTCCTTATTGGAGACCATGATTTTAGGTCCTCAGAGCTTTCTGATTTGGGGGGAAAAGAGAAGGCCATGGCTTTATAACCATCCTGATGGTACAAATCAATATTTTGGCATGGAATTAGTTTCTGGCTGGCCAGACACTTTGGCCTAACACTGCACAGGGTTTCTGGGCATTCTGCAGCAGAGCAAGAAAACTTTGGCTGTTCGACACGGGTGTGTCCACCAGTGGTTCCTGGCTCAGGGCTGCCCACCCCCTCCTGTGGGTAGGCCTGTTTTATCTTGTTTCCAGAGATGCATGGCACCATTCCCCTATGGTAACTGTCCTGACAGGGCCGTGTGGGTGGGACCAACAGCTGTGATGGTTTGTTTAATGTCAGTGTTTTAGGCCCACCCACAGCATCTTCCTGGGTTTCTACTCCCAGATTGCCCAAGTGGTGCAGTCTCTTGTTTTCCTTAGCTGGATATCTTAGTTCTTTGGGACAAGGGAACAAATCTCAAGGGCAGGGAGCAGTATGCTAGGCCTGAGGCAGCTGGAATCTCAGTCTCCTCAACTCTTTATCTGATGTGATGTCACGCCCCTGCTCCCACCTTCACTCCATTTGAGTCTAGCTGCTTTCTGCTTTCCCGGTAGAGCCACTATGCCACAGGGAACCCTTGGACATAGAAGGTGTCCCACTTGTGGCGTGTGGAGGCTAGTTTAACTTACCTCTTTGGATTAGCAAAACTGCCTTCACTTGTCTTACTGAGATTAAAGGATCAGAATATCAAGGGCGATTAAAGGGGGAAGGTGCCTTCCAACAGACTGATCCTCTTAGAGCCAGCCCTCTGATTTCTGCAGCTGAAGAGGAACCAATGAAAGGGATTAGTCTCTACTTGGAGCCCCTCTCCAAGCAGTGGCACCAGCCAGCCACGCAGTCCCCGCCACCAGGGCTTTTCCCGAGCCTGCCCTTTAGGATTGCTGAGTCAGTGGTTAGATGTTCTTATGACTCTTCTCTGAAACAGAATTGCTGCTCCTTCTTAGGAACCCCTGGCTCAGCCAAACCCTGACCCACTTGATAGAGGTGTGCCTCAGCTAGGGGGTGGCCTTGGAAAATTTTGCACAGGGACAGCTTGGGGTTCTATGGGGACATTGAAGCAACAGTGATGTTGCTCTGGATTAGCAAGGTCAAGATGCCTGGCTGTCACCCCAGTGCTCCTCTTTATGGGATTAACTGAGTCTTGGTTGCTTGCCTGGGCTTTTCCTTGGCATTTTGTGCTGGTTTCTGCTTTGAAAGTTAGGGCTCTTTCAGCTTTGTGGTGAACAGTAAATTGTCCTGGGCTGCTGCTTCACCTTCCAGACTTTGCCCAGAAGTTTCCCTACGGTGCTTAGGAAGCTTCCTGGTCAAGTAAGCATCCAAGTTTGAGGTGAAACAGTCCTGGATTCTGCCTCTGCTCCTTGCTCTTGCAAGCAGTGGTTTAAATGACAGCTGCCCAGAGACACAGCCTCTCTGTTTTAATCTCAAAGGGAGAAAAATGCTCTCATCTTTCACTCCTGGGAGTACCAGTAGTTTGGGAAGGGGGCATGCAGGATGGGGAAAACCTTTATCTACCTCCACAACATGTTGGGTAATCAAATGCCTTTTTCTCATATGTGTGCCTGGTTGGCACTGGCAATGACAGGCAAGATGCATCCTGTGGTATAGATGTAACTTCCATCGTTAAATGGTCCTGTTTATTCTCTTTTCACCTTATTTTTTCATTTGGACAGTTTCCTTCAGAGAGAAGGGAGCAAAGGGGCCAGGCCTGGCCACTGCCCAGGTCATTGGCCCTAACACTGAGTGTCCTGAGAGGGTCAGAGGAGGCCAGTGATCTTGACTGGTGACTTGATAGGGTGGCATGTGACCCAAATAAAGGAAAACTAGGCTTTTGCCATCTAGTAAGTGCCAAACCAGAGGGTGTACCCAGCCAGCACAGACCGTGGGGTAGGAATCTGTGCTATCTAATATGGGAAACACTTTGCTTCAGCCCCATCAGGAATCTGGAAAGTATCTGGAGGCCTGTTTGCCTGCGAGGCTGTTTTCTGAGCTTCTGGCGGGAGGGGCGGGGGGAGGGGGTGGGACCATTGGAGAAAGAAGTCATGTCTTAGGATCTGTTTAAATGAATGGAATAGACTTCTAGCAACTACCCCAGATCTTGATTTAAGGGCTTAATAAAAAGACAAAAGCTACCTTGCATGCTATCTTCTGTTTTCTGGATGGTGGTGTGAAAATGGGAAGGATAAAATTAAACACATCTATCTGATGGTTAAAGAGAGGCCATGGAGCAGGATTGTCAGTTGTTTTGGATGAATTTGGGCAAGGCCCTGTGTGAAACTTCAGAATGAGTTCTTAAGTTAGGGGACCCCAAAGTGACATAATTGGACAATTACTGGCAACTGGACCATTGTAACTGTTTAGAAGATTCTGCATTGACAATAACTCCCATCTCTCTGTTCCTTTAGTATCAAGTAGGACAGCTGTATTCTGTGGCTGAAGCTAGCAAAAATGAAACAGGTGGTGGAGAAGGCGTGGAGGTCCTGGTGAATGAACCCTATGAGAAGGACGGTGAGAAAGGCCAGTTCACACACAAGATCTACCACTTACAGAGGTATGTGGCCGTGCAGCAGAGCCTAAAGATGGCCTGGTTTTGAGGTGGAGATAAAGGATAATTGGGGGTTTCCAGGTCATTAGCTGGTTGCTTCACCTGAGAGTGGGTGTAGGTGGTAGTACTTCTTTGTTCATTTAAATGTTTTGGGGTTGTTTTTTGTTTTGTTTATTTTATTTTACTTTAAAATAAAAGTAATTCTTGCCCTAGCCGGTTTGGCTCAGTGGACAAAGCGTCAGCCTGTGGAATAAAGGGTACTGGGTTCAATTCCAGTCAAGGGCACATGCCTGGGTTTCGGGCTCAGTCCCCAGTAGGGGGCCTGCAGGAGGCAGCTAATCAATGATTCTCTCTCATCATTGATGTTTCTATTTCTCTCTCCCTCTCCCTTCCTCTCTGAAATCAATAAAAAAATATATTTTTAAAAAATAAAATAAAATAAAAGTAATTCTTGTCCCATCAGGCTCCCAGTCCCCAGAAGTGATAGTGTGATAGTGTTTAGTTTCTTGTGGGCCCTTCTACAGTAATACTCATTGTCTGTGAGTATAGGTGTGTGTGTAAATGGATGTTCATTTCCTTTATTGTTATCTTAACACAGATGGGATCATACTATACACACTTGACTTTGCTTTCTTGTTAGTTATCATATCATAGCTTCCTTTTTTTTTATTTTTATTTTTTAATTTATTGCTTAAAGTATTACAAAGGGTATTACATATGTGTCCATTTTTTCCCCCCGCCCATAGCTTTCTTTCACTGTCAGCATATTTGGCCTCATTCTTTTGAAGTACGCATAGTATTATTTTGTACAGATGTGCTGTAAGTTTTTCACCTTTCCCCTTTTGATGTATGTTTATAGTCATTTCCAGATGTTTACATACAGTACTCCAGTAAAATGGTTGTGCAAAGCTTTTGATGTACTTGTGTGTGTAAATCTATAGTAAATGTTCCTTCCTAAAAGTGAGATTGCTGGGTCAGGTAGTATTTAAATTCTGATATTGTGAAATCAGCTACCAGAAAAATTTTGGTGCCTCTCTTTGGATCAAAGACATAAATATTTAAATATTTGAATTGATTTGTGTACTAAAATCCATAGCAAACCACACAAATTTGCTGAATCCCTAACCAAAATAGTAATACAAAGTGTGGCAATGTAGTTTTGAGTACACAAAACACAGAGTTTATTCTTTTTAAAAAATATATGTTTTTTTTTATTTTAAAGAGAGAGGAAGGGAGAGAGAATGAGAAACATCAATCAGCTGCCTCCTGCATGCCCCCTACTGGGAATCGAGTCTGAAACCCCAGGCGTTTGCCCTGACTGTAATTGAACCAGCGATCTCTCGGTGTATGGGATGACACTCAACCAACTGAGCCACACTGGCCAGGGCCACAGACTTCATTCTTGTATTATTATTTTTATTTTTTAAAAATATATTTTTATTGCCCTAACCGGTTTGGCTTAGCAGATAGAGCGTTGGCCTGTGGACTCAAGGGTCCCAGGTTCGATTCCGGTCAAGGGCATGTACCTTGGTTGCAGGCACATACCCAGTGGGTAGTGTGCAGGAGGCAGCTGATTGATATTTCTCTTTCATCGATGTTTCTGGCTCTCTATACCTCTCCCCTTCTCTCTGTAAAAAATCAATAAAATATATTACTATATATATATTTTATTGATTTCAGAGATGAAGGGAAAGGGAGAGAGAGAAATAGAAACATCAATGATGAGAGAGAATCATTAATTGGCTGCCTCCTGCATGCCCCACACTGGGGATCAGCCCGCAACCCAGGCATGTGCCTTTGACTAAAATTGAACCGGGGACCCTTCAGACCACAGGCCAGTGCTCCATCCACTGAGCCAAACCAGCTAGGGCTCTTACAGTATTATTAATAATTATATTATTTTCCATACAAAACCTACTTTTGCCACACCCTGTATTTCGGCAAACTCTGAGCCAACCCAAAGGGTGTTGATAATAATAGTAAACATGTACCAGCTTGAATGGCAGTTGAACCAAGCAAGTTTTAGAAACTATCTAGAACTGGAAAAAATAAACCTGCATATTTTTTTAAATTGTGGTAAAATATGCATAACAAAAAATTCAACATTTTAAGTGTATAGTTCAGTGGCATTAAGTATACCTACATTGCTGTGCAACTTACACCTGAATCTTAATTTCTAGTCACCAGACTGAACTAAAACCAGTTTCATCTTCATTGGTAAAATCCCTGATTGAATGTAGTCTGCCCCTCTAGAGATGTAAAAGTGCTAGCTAGCCCTAAGGGGGCTAGGGTTTTGTAGTGTGGGAGCCAGGAGGAAGCAACACTGTGAGGTGGGTGGGGGATGGGGGGAAATCTCACTGTGTTCCCATTTCCTTGCCAGTGTGCTTTTTCCTCCATGCCTCCTCTTTATCTCCTCCTTCCCTACTCTGAGTTGACTGTTAACCAGTACTTAAGGATCCATTAATAGTTAATTAAAATAAGGCTCCAAATGTATGTCAACGATAGTTGAGAAAAAAAAATTTTTTTAAATATATTTTATTGATTTTTTACAGAGAGGAAGGGGGAGAGATAGAGAGTTAGAAACATCGATGAGAGAGAAACATCGATCAGCTGCCTCCTGCACATCTCCTACTGGGTATGTGCCCGCAACCCAGGTACATGCCCTTGGCCGGAATCGAACCTGGGACCTTTCAGTCCGCAGGCCGACGCTCCACCCACTGAGCCAAACCGGTTTTGGCAACCTACAAGATCTTTTATGACCCAGCCTCTGCAGGTTCTCTTGTTCCCTACCTCATCCCTTACACCAGGTACTCTGAACTTCTCTCTCTTCTCCAAACTTTTCTTACCTTACTCTTATCCTTGTGTCTTGCTCAGTCCTACTCACTCTCTGCTCTGTGTTCATTTAGTCTTTCTTCTCCTGAGGAGCCTCCCCATGCACCATGCTGCCTGCACCATGTTCTCCTGCGCTGTCCCCCAGAGCCGTGTGCTTACCCATTGTGGCACACAGTGTTGTTCCCTGTCTGGTTATACTCCCCACTGGAATGTCAGCTCCTTGAGGGCAGGACCTGTATGGTGTCTGTATGTATCCTGGTGCCTGGCACATGGAAACACTGACCTGAATGAGCATGCAGTGAGTGGATGAATCTCAGGGCTGCTCTGAATTCTCTGAGGTAGCTCTCTTTGAGGTTAGCTCTCTTTTCTTAGGCCTCAGGCACTAAAGCTGATGATATTGTTGGAGCCTGCTAAAGCCTGCTTAGAATACCAGTGAAAGATTAAGGAAGAGAAATATATATACCTTAAATGGGGGAGAGGCTCTTACTGAACCTGCTTTTCTGTAATCTGGGATACGAAGAATTAAATACAAGAAAATATTTTGTCCTGGGAGGCAAATGGCCCTGAGGGCTTCCTGGCATCCCAGGACTGACAATGAGAAGATCATCAGATCTTCTGGAATGCCATACTGAAGTTAGTCAGTCAGTCTGTCTGGCCCATAAACCTGGACTGGTATACTCTTGGAGGTATGTCATCCATGCCGTGTGGAATGTGATGCCCCGGGCCCAGTGAGCTCTGGAAAAAAAAGCATACTGATAATGTAATGGCTGATAAGCCGCGGCAGGTAGCCCACAGTCTCACCTCCTGTCCTGTTCCTGGTGGGGGGTGGGGCAAGATGTGGGTGGATGTTAGTAGCTAGCCCAGCTGGGGGTTCAGGCTCTGACAGGTGGCCTCTCACCCATAAGAGTAACCTACTTACCTCATGGAAATTTACTTGTCAATTCCCCATTGAAGAGGCTAGGGCTGTGGCCTGAAGAGTGTGATGTAAAAGCCCCATTGTCTTCTCATTCTCTCCTCCATTTCTTTTCATAACCCCTTTTTCTTACTATAGCAAAGTGCCCGGGTTTGTTCGAATGCTGGCCCCAGAGGGAGCCCTGAATATACATGAAAAAGCATGGAATGCCTACCCTTATTGCAGAACTGGTGAGTGCAGACCCTGGCCAGAAGCTGGAGTTCGGGCCCCAAGCCAGAAGATGGGGTCAGGTAGACCCAGCGGTGGGGACGAATTGGGGTTTGTGTCCCATGTTCATTTGCTGGATTAAGCCAGTGGGAAGATGAGTTTAGGAGTTGCCTTCAGACCTGAGGCTGATGGAGTCATTGTTGTCTAGTAATTTGGCAGCCAGCTGGGTGGAAACCACCACAGAGCCATGGCCTGAGCTGGCACAGAACCAGCCCTTCTTATTTAGGGGATGGTATGATAATTTTGATTGTTTTTACTGATTACGAAAGTACTGTTCTCTGTTTAAATTTTAGAAAATACATAGAAACAGAAGAAATTAACCACCCATGATTCTCTCTCTCTTTTTAACTTTTAAAACTGGTTTGAGGGAGAGAGAAACAAACATTAATTTGTTGTTTCACTTATTTATGTATACATTGGTTGATTCTTTTTTATTTTTATCCATTTTTAATCCTCACCCGAGGAGTGAGAATATTTTTTCCATTGATTTTTAGAGAGAATGGAAGAGAGAGAAAGGAGAAAAACATCAGTGTAAGAGAGACACATCAATTGGTTGCCTCCTGCTTGTGCTCCAACATGGGCCGGGGATTGAACCTGCAATCAAGGTATGTGCCCTTGACTGGGAATTCAGCCCGTGACCCTTGGGTCTGTGGGCAGATGCTCTAACCACTGAGCAAACCAGTGAGGGCATTGGTTGATTCTTGTATGTGCCTTATCAGGGATTAAGCCTGAAACCTTGGTGTATCAGGATGATGCTCTAACCAACTGAGCTACCCGGCCAGGGCCCATCCATGATTCTCGTATCCCTAGATAGTCACTGTTAAGATTTTAGTATCTTTCTTCCTGGTCCTTTTTTAAAATCTTACATATACACACATATATGAAATGTCCGGACATGTTTCCTAGACAAATTTTGGATCATATCATATTAACTATTAAATTGCTCATTTTACTCAGTAAATGAAGAATCTTTTTCCTGTCATTACATAGTCTCCTATTTTTAAAAATTTGTAATGGCTGCATGGTATTCCATTGTATGAATATACTATGATCTTTTTAAACCACTCCCTTATTGTTAGATACTGAAATTTCCAGTTTTAATATGATATATTTGTGTTTGGCTTGAAAACCAGCGTTGAGACCAGGGACTCTTGAGAGAGGTAACAGTCATAGAAAAGAGCCTGAGGGTGACCTTCTTGCCTTGGGGAAGGGCCAGGACTGGACACCAAGAAAACATAGCAAAGGAGCCTTAGCCAGTTTGGTTCAGTGGATAGACCACCAGCCTGAGGACTGAAGGGTCTCAGGTTCAATTCCTGGTCAAGGTTACATACCTTGGTTGCACTGGCCCTGGTCTGGGCACATGTGGGAGGCAACCAATTGATGTGTCTCTCACATCAATGTTTCTCTCTCTCTGTCTCTCCTCCTCCTTTCCACTCTCTCTGAAAACCAATGAAAAAATATCTTTGGGTGAAGATTAACCAAAAAAAAACATAGCAAACGAAACATTGGTGATATTGGGGGAAAGTGGAAATAAGCCCAGTTTTTTATGACAAAATATTTATAATCAGTTATATCTCAAATATGTTAAATAGCACATGGAATGTGCATGCCAGATTCGGGTGGGAGGGTGGAGGGCCAGGAAGAGGAAAGTCACTGTGAAGAACCCTGACTTATACTCAATTAGCATGTTCTGTAGTTAAAGATGGAAGTGGAATTATTTTCTTAACCTGGGTCCGCCTCCTATCTGGAGTTTCTGGAAAAGAAAGACTTGAACCTCCACAGAGAACTTTGTATTTTAGACTTTCTGGGATTCCCTTTGAGTAGTTCAGACTCCTAGCTTTCCAAGATTCCAGAGTAGTTCTCTTGGAGAACCCAAGCTAGTACTGATCCTTATCCTGGGGTGCTTCTTAGAGGTCCCCTAGAACTTTCTGTGAGCTGTGTGGCCTTTCCCCCAGCCAACCTACATTTGTTTTCATAGTCTGGCTAAGTTGTCCTCTTGCCAGCCTCTGCTTACATGTACTGTTTCACTTGCTTTATTTGTTGGGACTTGGTACTCCCTAGATTGTATCTGATGAGGATGTTCCACCCTTGTGGTCCTTATCCTGTGAACTTGGGAATGATTAAAGTCTAGAGCACAGGATCATTACTCTTTCCAATTCTCATGAACCTTGTATCAGGAGATTAATAATCATTGATAGGACCTGGGGTGTGTGACACAGAGTTTTATTGCTTTGCTGAAAATGCAAATATCCCTACTACAGATGGGCAAGAAGCTGTTAAATTCTTTGAAAAGCGGCATGCACACACTTTCTTTTTAAAAATACATTTTATTGATTTCAGAGAGGAAGGAAAAGGGAGAGAGAGAGAGAGAAACATCAATAATGGTAGAGAATCATTGATTGGCTACCTCTGCACATCCCCCACTGGGGATTGAGCCTGCAACCCAGGCATGTGCCCTAACCAGGAATCGAACCATGACCTCCTGGTTCATAGGTTGATGCTCAGCCACTGAGCCATGCCAGCTGGGCCACACACTTTCTTAAAAGACCATGTGCACTGTAGCTGTGTATGTCTGGTCTAGGGCCAAAGGTGAATTTTCTTGATGTCTAAGAGAGTTGCATTGAGCATACGTCATAAGAACCTTTGTCAACTTGGCATAAAGGAGGCAAACGGATAGCATAGACTCCTCCATGCGTGGGGCAGGGTTCTAGGTACACAGCTTGTGCTGACTGAGAGATGCCACTGCCCTCTGTATAATTCTAGGGAGTGTGCTGCAGCTGACATGGGCGTTATTTTAGCTGTCAAGTGTTCGTTCACATATTGTCCTGACCTTTGGCCAAAAGAAAAAAGAGATAAAAGTAATTTCTAAATACTACATGAGCCCTAACCAGTTTGGCTCAGTGGATAGAGCATCGTCCTGCGGATTCAAGGGTCCCAGGTTCGATTCTGGTCAAGGGCATGTACCTTGGTTGCAGGCACATCCCCAGTGGGGAGTGTGCAGGAGGCAGCTGATCGATGTTTCTCTCTCATCAATGTTTCTAACTCTCTATCCCTCTCCCTTCCTCTCTGTAAAAAATCAATAAAATATATTTAAAATAAATAAATACTACATGAAGAGGAGGCAGGGGTAGGGGAAAGCTTGGTTTCTCCAGTGGGTACTGACCTCACACTCATAGTCACCATATACGAAATGAATGTGTTGAATCTTAGATCTGTTCAGTTAGGTGCTTGCTCTTTTAAAATAAACAAGGAAGGGTAATCTCCAGTTTCTTCCGGGGGGCGATGGGAGAAAGATGGTTAGTTCAAACATCTAAGTTTGGTCCAAGTAGATTAAAGGGTGAGGTGAGATAGATAAAGAAGCATGGAATAAATTCCTGAGCGGAATGAAAATGGAGTTGGAATACTCTGGTCATTCATTATCAGCTGTTTCTATGCTCTTACCTTACTTTTCTCTGTCTCCCCCCTGTTGTTGGTGGGCTGGTAAGATGGGGTTTGGTCTGTGAATGAAAGTAGGAAGAGGAAAACAAATGTTTCTCTTTCTATCTCTTCCTCTAGCCTTAACCCTTGACTGAATAGTCTCACTAAGCCATGGTTTGAAAGTACCTTATTAATCTTACTTAGAGAGCCTGCTTTTCTGACTACAAAGGGTTTCCTGGGACTTTTTTGTGTGCTCAGGATTGCAGTTTGAAGAAAAGGGAATGCTGGGGATGCAGAGGTGTTGGGAGGAGCAGGGAGGACCAGGGAAGATTGTTTGGTCACCCCCATTAGCATTAAGGACCAATGAGAGTCATTGTCATCATAGATTTAGAAATGTAACTAGTCAGAACTGAGTGGATCTATTTCTCAGGGTCTCAAAAAGACTAAGGTATACAAACCTCATATGCCAATATATTTAGTGTACACACCGAAGCGTGTATAATCAGAATGCCAGTATGCAGTGAACATGTTCACTTGCTTAAGTGATCAGACTCGTGTGTCTGTTCATTAGCATGTTCTGTCCTTACAGAGGCCAAGCTAGAAGGAGAAAGTTGCTCGGAGAACATGGGGTCAGAATCAGGTGGTTAGTTGGAAAACCTTTGTGGCTGTGTGATCAAACCAGGCCAGCCTGACTGCTGTCTCCACTCTCGGGATGGGGCTGCTAGATGTGCCACGTTTGCAGCCTGGGGCTCCTGCCCCTAGGACAGCCCTGGAGTGTTTTTCCAAACTGGTCTTTTTGGACTTCTTTGATGGATATGATACTCACCATGTCCTTTTTATTAGCACAATTTTCTCCAAGTTCATAACAGAGCAGTTATTTCAGTAGGCCTTTTAGTTATCTTACTCTGGTGCTTTCTTCCCAGTTTCTTTCATTGAATTTAGGGAAATTACTTATAGTCTCCTGGGTTATTTCTATACAAGATAAATCTTATCCCTTATATTTCGACTTTTCCTCATCTCAGTCTCACAGGTAACCTTAGTTGCAGTTTTGGAGTTGTGGGGTTTGACTGTTAGTCCTATCAATGTCCAAACATGGCAGTGTGGCAGCCATCAGAAATTGAGATAACTCTAAATTCAGAGGGTACAGAATGATCCAGGCTGTTGTCAGGAGGAGAGCTAGTCCGTTCCCCAGTGACATTAGAGCTGCAGTCATTTTCTCTGATAAATAATTGAACTGTGCTTTCCGAGGGGTCTCATTACAATGAGCGGGAGTATAGAGGGTGAGAGGTTTGGTTACAGTGCGAGGAGGGATGCAGGAGGCAGATAGATGTGCCTGCCCTAAAGTGCCCTGCTCTGTGCCCCTGCAGTGAGGGGGACACCAGGTGATGCCCTGAGACAGAGCGGTGGGTCTCATTGCTTCAGCTCCTCAGAGCCAGTCCCCCTCCTTGCTCAACTGGAGAGAATCTCAAGGAGCCAATAGTGTCATTCCTTTAATTAAGTCCCAGATTTGGTCTTTGGGGACTTTCATATGATTGAAACTTGCGGGTTGATGCGTTTGAGGTACCAGATGCACTCACTGGGAATTGGAGGGTGACTGTGGGTGAGCCCCAGGGAGTGGAGAACTCTTTGCTATTGTGATCTCTGGGGTTGAGGGCCAGATATTCATTCACCCTCATTAACATTAATCTTTTTCTCTCTTCTTTCCATGTCCTTGCCTTGGAGCAGTTATTACAGTAAGTATTTTCCAAGGGGGGGTGGGGAGGGTGGAATTGTAGATGATTTCTAAGAAAAAAGAAATAAAAATGTAACTGCACTGGAGGTTACTGGGTATTCCTCTCTTTCTCTTGGGTGACTTTTGGAGTTGTTGAGGCCTAACCCTTTCAGGCCTAAGGAGAAGCCTATTACTTGGCAAAGAAGCCCCTTTCTTTAAGCTGCCTCGGCATGTGGCTTTGTAAGGCGCAGCAGTCATGGAGCCTAGCTCTGGCTCTCACATGTTCAGAGTGAACCAAGGCTCTTCCCTGCTCATGCCACGTCATACCTTTAGGTTTGTACAGAACTTCAGTTCAGCTGACCTGAGTGGGGCTTCCCACTGGGCATCTATTGACCCCAGCGAACACTGACCTGTGGCATAATTATGAAGTCAGCAGGGTTTCTCTTCCATGCCCATCCCCTGGGTCATTGCCCCTTCTCTCCACCTTTCAGCATCCTCATCCAGTGCCTTGTCCCTGTTGGTCAACATAGGCAGTACTTGGGAACCCAATCCCTGCTAAGGAATTAATGGACTAATGTGTTCCTCCTTTGCTTAGTTCTAATTTTGAAAAAGCACTAAGGGAAGAAGATAGTAATTAGCATGAAGAGTTCATTTGCTGAGAAGAGAACTTGGACCTCAGCAAAAGGTTGGCTAGGGGGGAAGCGGGTAGTGATGAACATTTTTGGTGGGCTAGGAAGTCTTCCTCTGTTCTTCCCACACTACTAATTACTAGCACCCTGTGCATAAGCTAGTGATCTATAAATTACTGCAGACCTTGTTGGCTGGGGTGAGGATTGAGTGAGATAATGCATGCCTAGCATGCTGTGGGCTCCCAGTAAAGTTAGCTGTTATTGTAAGGCAGAGGTTGCAGTCTCTGATCCAGTAATCTTTACTTTTCAACTTTGAGCCTGGTGACCATAAGGTATTTCCCCCCCTTCCAGAATGAGTACATGAAAGAAGACTTTCTGATTAAAATTGAAACCTGGCACAAACCCGACCTTGGCCAGCAGGAGAATGTAAGTAGCACTTCCCAAGAGCTCCAAAGGCTTCCAAGCTTCAGGGCAGGGGATTGAGACCGCCCTGTCGCTTCTCCATCCCTGCCATGGGGTCCGCTCTGTGCTTTCCTTTTCCTGGCCGGCTGGGTAGCGGCCTCTGCTAGACCTGTCCTACCAGAATGGGGCTGCTCCGTCTCTGATTTGCAAAATATGATCCTTAAGACTCCTTAGAGGGCCTTTTCATTGTACTGGGATTGATCTAAAATGCAACTTCTGGTACAGAGGAGCTGTATTTTTAAAACATCAGGACTACAGCCTCTGTTGAGCACAATTTCCCAGTAACTCCTCAAATTTAAAATACATCTATCCTTTACCCCAGCAATTCCACACCAGGAATTTATCATACAGTTATGTTAACACATGCACGAAATAACTTATATACAGGAAAGTTCATTGTAGCATTCTTTGTGTAGTCAAAGATTAAAAACAATACAAGAGCCCACCAGTAGAACACAAATTCTGGTTCAGCCTTATAGTGATATATTTTGCAAACATTATAAAGAACCAATAGAGAGAGAAAAGAACCAATAGGGAAAAATCTTCAAGATATATTGTTCATTGTTTAAGAAAACAGGATGCAAAACGGTGTGTATTATGTACTACCATTTGTATTAAAAGAAAGATCTTCACACATGGATGTTTATAAGTGCATAGAATCTGGTAGCAGTGGTGTTAACTCTGGAGAGGACTGGGAGATAAACAAGACAAAGAATTACTCTGTATCATATCCTTTTGTATATTTTGAATTTGTATCATAATTTCATATTATGTATATGTACAACATGTTGGAATTAATTTATTAAAAGCATCCAAATAAACAGTATATGGCTAAGCAGGCAACATTTCCGCGAGTGTTTTATCGTCTTCACAAAGGGGGAACATGTGGAGATAATATAGGTACTATAGGTAGCCCCGAGAGTGTTAGGCTGAAAAATGAGAGCATTAGTTCTCAAATGTGTACCCACTTAAAATTCATCTTCCCATTCTTTTGAATAATTTTCTTTGTAATTCTTTGCCAGTAGAGATCTCACATCTCTAGCTATGGGAATAGCTGTTTTTAGGTGTCCCTTCTGGGTAAAGGGTGCTTTATAGCTGACAAAAACTACACAGTGGTGCTCCTTGTTCCTGCAGGTGCATAAACTGGAGTCTGAGTCGTGGAAACATGTGGAAACCGTGTATATAGACATTGCAGATCGAAGCCAAGTACTTAGCAAGGTAGGAACTGTTTAGAGATGTGGGTAGCCTCTGAGATGAAGAAATGACTTCTAAGTGTCAGAGAAATCAGGGAACCAGACCCAACTTGGCTAAATGGGAAGTTCTCTCTTGGGTATTGTTTTATTTTTTAAATTAGTATTAAGAATTCCCTTGTCTTGACCCGGGAACACTACCAGGGAAATAGTGGCCCAGATGTGTGTGTCCTGTTTGGCCTCTGGAAATTATCACTGGACAGGGTAGGTCCTATTGGTAGTCCTGAGGGTGATCTGCCCTGCTGAAATGACACTTAGCCTGAAACTAGTTCTCAAATTTATTTTTCCAACCCAGTAATTAAGAAACATTTAGTGCCTGCCTGTTGTGTTTGGAGTATTCTGTTTTGTGTGTTCCATGCAAGGAATGTTCCAGATATGTGAAAAGACAAGTCTCCTGCCATCAACAAATTGGTAGTTGTTTCTCAGAGTAACATACATGGCAGCAGGTGCCTAGCAAAGGATGGTCCACTGTTTGACCATGCAGGTGGAGAGTGCAGGGACCTGCTCACTGCTGTGCTCACAGGAGGTATTTGTTCAGGAAAGGAAAGGGTAGTTCTCCCTCATTCAGTACTCTTCCTGTCTGACAGGCCTGATGGAATCAGGGAACAGGAATTTGAATAGTGTTTGCTCTCTGTATCCCAGGGATATATATATAGCAAAGTGAATATATCATAAGGGTGCGTGCAGCTTGATGGATCTTCTCAAACTGAACATACATACACAGATATTTCTCAGACAGAAATGCTAGCAAAGAGTATGACTCTTCGAGTATTTTGTCAACTCTGTTTCATGTGAATGGAGAGAAGCAGAGGTAGGGAAGATTTTTTTTTTTTAAAGCATGCATAAATAATCTTCTTAGCTTTGGGAAATATTTTATGACTGTGTGTGTATGTCTGTGATTTGTTAATGTCATTATTTTTGTTAGGTAGTTGCTATGAGTTTGCTTTTCATGGGCCCACAGTCAATGCAGAGGAACTGCCAAAGATTCAGCTTTTATTATGGTTAATTACCCCACAGCATTGACTGCATTCCACATCAGTGAAGTGAAACTGACAAAAATGCACAAGAGGATACTATAATTGAACACTTTATGTTCGATACATTGAACATTTCTAATAATGATTTTATTAAAACAAGGCAGTTTAAAAAAAGAAAAGAAAGAAAGAAGCCAGACAGAGATCAGGTTAGATCTCAGGAACGACAGCCAGTTGTTCTTAGCTCTGGCTGTGTGTTTTAGAGTCACCCCCAGAGGTTAAAAAAACAAACAAACAAACAAAAAACCATGCTGCCCTTATCTTCAGATATTCTTATTCATTGGGTTTTAGGTGGAGTGGCTCAGAAATCTGTATTTTTAAAAAGCTGTCCCTGGTAATTTGGATGCTCACCCCAGGCTGAAAATTGTTTTTAGACAGTAGAATACATGTCTGCTCAAACAGTCTGGTGACACTTTCATATGGTAGAACTGAACACAAACCCTGGCAGAGAAAGCCACCAGAACACTCCTCTGTGGCAAATGTAACAGTTCCATATCCTGTTTATAATATTTTCCCGTATTTTCTGTTGGCCATCAGCATTAAGATTGGCGTGAAGTGTACTTTGATGGAAAATCTGATTCCTCTCTCCCTCCCTTCATCTTCCTATCTCCCTCTCTCCCTATCTCTGTCTTCCTCCTTTCCTCCCTCCCCCAACTCCAATTCTACCATTTCTCAGGATTACAAGGCAGAGGAAGACCCAGCAAAATTTAAATCTATGAAAACAGGCCGAGGACCCTTGGGCCCCAATTGGAAGGTGCAGTTCACATCCTCACCACCAGGGGGATGGACCCAATGTGGGTGGGCCTCTCCCAATGGCTGGGGCTGGCTGGGCTAAGGGAGAGCCAGAGCTCAGTTCTGTTAGTTACCTGCCTGCCTGTGGATGTGTTTCTAATACAGCAAGAACTTGTAAATCAGAAAGAGTGCCCATACATGTGTGCATACAAACTGGTTACTGTCAAGTTCAAGTGGTGGGGCCTGCAGAACAAAGTGGAAAACTTTATACATAAGGTAAGTGACCAGGTGAGGCCTTCCCAGTTTTATGGGTTGGTGGGGGGTGTTTTGCCCAAGAGAAGATCATACAACCCATGTGACTTGTATCCTAGGGTAGATGACATTCAAATATTTCAGTTTGATTTCCCAGACCCCCATGTATCCTTATACTTAACTGTCTTACAGTTTAATACTGTCCATCCAAGGGCACCACATGTGACAGGGAAGGAAACTGAGGCCAAAAAAAAAAGGAAACAGGAAGAGGCTTACTATGATTGAAATACAAATAAAAATCTCTGTCTTTTCTTGAAGCCAAAAGGCAAGAGGCACTGTGAGCCAGATTCTCCAGTGCCCTGAATTACTGAACTAGGCACATGGAAGGAGTTTTTATAGCCTTTTTTTCTGATGTGTTAGAGCCTCACTCTTGGGCTATATTTTATAGCTGCTGTTGGCCAGTTTTAACCTGGCTTTAGTCTTCAGAGACAAGGAGGAAACTTGGCACAGTTGTTTTGGGGCCTTGGCTTAGCTGTGAGCTCATGGGTTGCTATCTAGGTAGCATTTTGGGCACAGGGCCTAGCTGTGAGGTAGACACCCTTTTTCTCCTGGGGGCCCCCTCCCACTCAAAGCCGTACCTATTAGACTTGTGACGGCAAAAGTCACTGACCCTATGGGACTGGAGGACTGCTCTAGTTAAGCCAGCCAGGCATCACTCTTCCCCCACCTCCCCATTAAAGTGTGGGTATTGGCCCGGCCAGGTGGCCCAGTGGTAAAGCGTCGACTCTTGAACCAAGAGGTCACCGGTTCGATTTCTGGTCAGGGCACAAGCCTGGATTGTGGGCTCGATCCCCAGTAGGGGGTATGCAGGAGGCAGCCAGTCGATGTTTTTCTCTCATCCTGCTCCCTTCCCCTCTCTCTAAAAATCAATAAAAACATTTTTTTAAAAGAATGGTTAAAAAAAACTAAAAAATAAAGTGTGGCTATTGGTTCGGTGATTATGGGGAAGGGAGCTACAACGGTGGCCTTCACCTCTTGGGTTCTAACTGAGTTCCCTCCTTTTTATAGCAAGAGAAGCGTCTGTTTACAAACTTCCACAGGCAGCTGTTCTGTTGGCTCGATAAGTGGGTTGACCTGACCATGGACGACATTCGAAGGATGGAAGAGGAGACGAAGAGACAGCTGGATGAGGTAAGTGAATGTCCACAGGAGACTCTGGGCTCTCGACTAGATAAACATGTGAAGGGGACTGTCGTGCTGGAACAGTTCACTGAGGGCACTGTTTGTGGTTCTAGGAACGTGTCAGTGTCTGCTGTGGGTAAGGCCTAATGCCAGACAATCTGGGAACTATAAGGAAAGCAGCCTGTGCTCTTGAATTTGCACCCTAGTTGAGGTCTTGGCATATCCAGAGAACAAATATGGCAGGACATGCTGAATGCCAAGTGAGTAATACAGTTGCTGCAGTGGTTCCTTAGAGCCAGTGGGGGAATCGTGCTGGGCTCCAGAGATGGAGGTGACCCTGGGAGGAGGCAGGCTGATTGTGAATACCACACACACGACCCACAGAGGACACAGCAGCACACACAGAATTAATTGCTCTATTAGGTGGTTTTGAGTCTGGAGTCTGCTCCATGAGAGCCTGAAGATCTAACGTTTGGAGATGCTGCCTGCAAGGCTCACTCTGAGGAGATCGTCATAAATAACATTACATACTCACTGAGTAAGGCACTGTTCTGAGGCTTTTATGTACACCATCTCCTGTGAACCTCACAACACCCATGAGTAGGCACCACTATGATCCCCACCCTCAGATAAGAAGCTGGAGGCTCTGAGAATTCAACACATGTGCCCAGGGTCACACAGCCTGCTGGTGATAAGGTCAGCGTTAGAGCCAGAGCTCTTAATCATTCTGTCTCTTCTCCTCCCTCTAAATGCTATTTGGGCCCTCCTTCTTGCTTGGAGCTAAAAATAAGAAAGAAAGCTCTTTTTCATAAGATCTTCCATCCATTTCTCCCTTTTTGCCTTGGGTGTGCTGGCACAGAGCCTGGGTGTCTGGCAGACATTGCTTTGCACGGCCTGTCTGGCTCTCCAGCAGGGTCTTGGGTGAGACCCAGGCCTGGGTGCTGTGGTGCCCCATACTGCATGGCAGGAGCCCGTCCTTCCTCTGGAGCCCCCAGGGGAGTTGTTCTTAACTCCAGGATGCCACTTCCTGGGCTGATCACTGGTTAAGTGGTATGCTGAGTTAGTTCCTCTTGAAGGCAGATGTTTTGGTTATTCATTCAGCTACATTTGGCAGGAAGTGGTAGGATTTTGGACACAATTTCTGATTCTTTGGCTAAGGATCTTCAGAAGTGGTAGAATTTAACATCCAGGGCTCTGGCCATTCTGACTATATAAGAGAGGCCTGAGTTTTTTGTCACCCTCATCCTGACAAAAAGAAAAGAAAAAGTTGCTAAATGGATCACAGAGCCTTCGGGGCTTTGGTCTGGAGCTTCAGTCACCCACTGTCTACCAAATGGCAGCCTAAAGTACACAGGTTCATGGAAGTGCTTGCAGGCAGCCTTTGCTGTGGGTAGAATTTGCATTCTTGGGCCTGGGAGAACTTGCCAGAGGATCTACTGGATCTGCCTCCCTCAGATCGGAACTTTGAGAGCCTTCATCATTAGGGAGTTCTTTTTTAACTCCCGCCCCTTTTCTTTGCATGTTTCTTCATTCTCTGGAGGACTGTGCCAAAAGCTTAGATGACCCCTCTCCTCCAGGATGACTACAAATGCAGGAACCCCTGTTTGGAATTGGAATTTTAAAAATCGTTTGCAGAGGAAGAGAAAGCAAAGCCAAATCCATGTTACAGTGTAACATATTTTGACCCTGTTAGCAACTGTACAATACCTTTTTTTATTTATTTTTAAAAAATATGTATTGATTTTATAGAGAGGGGAAAGGGAGAGAGAGACAGAAACAATGAGAGAGAATCATTGATTGACTGCCTCTTGCATGCCCCTCACTGGGGACCAAGCCCGAAACCTGGGCATGTGCCCTGACTGGGAATTGAGCCAGCAACCTTTTAGTGCATAGGATGAGACCCAACCAACTGAGCTACACAGGCCAGGGCTCTTTTATAATTTAAAAACATTTTTTAATTGACTTGAGAGAGAGAGAGACAGAGGGAGGGAGGGGGGAGGGGGGGGAGGGAGGGAGGAAGGAAAAGAAAGAAGTGGAGAGAAAATATCAAAATATCAAGCAGCTGCCTCCCGCATGAACCCTGACCAGGGATCAAACCCTTCACCTTTTGGTGTATGGAATAATGCTCCAACCAACTGAGCCACGGCTCCAAGGATATTTTTTCCAGTGATTTTTAGAGAGAGTGAAAGAAACACCAATTTGAGATAGAGACATTGATTGGTTGCCTCCTGTATGTGCCCGGACTGGGGATGGGGATCGAACTTGCAAGAACCTGCAACCCAGGTAATGTGTGCTTAACTGGGAATCAAACCTGTGATCCTTCATTGCATTAATCATTAAGAAAACCAGCCAGGGCACTATGTTTTGTGGGGTTTTTAAAATATATTTTTCTAGAGGCCCAGTGCACGAAATTCGTGCAAGTGTAGACCTTCTTTCCCCTGGCTGCTGGCACCCGGGACCCAGGCTTCCCTCGCAGCCCCAGCTTCATCCCGAAGGTCATCCAGAAGGTTGTTTGGAAGGACATCTGGTCTAATTAGCATATTATGCTTTTATTATTATAGATTGATTTCAGAGAGGAAGGGAAAGGGAGAGAGAGAGAGAGAGAGAGAAACATCAATGATGAGAATCATTGATCATCTGCCTCCTGCACACCCCCTAGTGGGTATTGATCCCACAACCCAGGCATATGCCCTTGACCAGAATCAAACCCAGGACCCTTCAGTCTGCAGGCTGATGCTCTATCCACTCAGCCAAACCAGCTGGGGTTTTGGTTTTAAGTACTTTTTCTTTTTTCCTACATGCATTATCTTCCTTTTCTAAAGCTATAGTTTTATTTTTATATTTGGTTTTTGAGGTGTCTCTGCTCCAGAGAATAGTCTTTGTTTCCTCATAGCTCCTTTTTCTTGTTGTACTCTGTGTTTTGCATTAAGGACTTTCCTCCAATGGCTGGTGGTCCTTGGCCACATTTAAGAACAAAGCTGTATAGTATTGTGACTCTACTGTGCATCTTGGGCAACTAATTACCAAATGAATTATGTCATAATAACAGATTTTAATTCTGCATTATTTGTGAGTTTAAATGTTTGTTGCCCAGATGTTATGAAAGAATAAAGCTTTAAGAAATACTAATTAACTTAGCATGAAGATACTCATACTTAAGAATGACAGTTGTTGCCCTGGCTGGTTTGGCTCCGTGGATAGAGCATCAGCCTGTGGACTGAAGGGTCCTGGGTTCAATTCCAGCCAAGGGCACATGCCCAGGTTGCAGGCTTGATCCCCAGTGGGAGCGTGCAGAAGGCAGCCAATCAATGATTCTCTCTCATCAATGATGTTTCTATCTCTCTCTCCCTCTTCCTTTCTCTCTGAAATCAATAAAAGAAACATTTAAAAAAAAAAAAAAGAACGACAGTTGTTGCCCAGCCAGTGTGGCTCAATTGTTGAGCGTTAACCCATGAACCAGGAGGTCACGGTTCGATTCCCAGTCAGAGCACATACCTGGGTTGCAGGCTCGATCCCCAGTAGGGGGCATGCAGGAGACAGCCAATTAGTGATTTCTCATTGGGTTTTTTAAGCATTTTCTCATTATTGTTTCTACCTCTCTCTCCCTCTCCCTTTCTCTCTCTGAAATAAAAAAAGAAAGAAGGTTGTTGAAGTTAGATACCTGTTTTCCATTGAATCAGGTAAAGAGAACTGATGAATATATTACAGACATTTTTTATCAGGTTGATGAAAACAGTAGTCTGAGACATTGAAGACATCACTATTCAATTGCTATACTGTTAATTTCTCTGTAGTTCAATGCTTTTATGGTAACAGTACTCTGAAGAATATACAAGTAAGAATCTAATATAGTGTAAAGGGAGGTGCATTTGGGAAAATTGCCAAGACACTACTGTTGTGTATAAATTCCCAGGTGCTGACTTTGCTGTGGTAGGAAGAGGGCTGGTTGCTTGACTGTGAGAACTGGGGGAGGGGATGCCAGGGCTGAACTGTTCTTTCTGTTGTTGTTCTTTTTTTTATATATTTTTATTAGAGGCCCGATGCACAAAATTCGTGCAAGAGTAGGCCTTCCTTCCCCCGGCTGCCAGCACCGGCTTCCCTCTAGCACCCCGGACCCGGGCTTCCCTCGCAGCTCCGGCTTCATCCGGAAGGTTGTCCGGAAGGACATCCGGTCGAATTAGCATATTACACTTTTATTATTATAGATTGAGAAGAATGGAGAGGGAGAGAAAGATAGAAACATCAATGATGAGAGAAAAACTGATCAGCTGCCTCCTGCATGCCCCCTACTGGGGATTGAGCCCGAAACCCAGGCATATGCCCTTGACCAGAATTGAACCCAGGACCCTTCAGTCCACAGGTTCACACTCTATCCCCTGAGCCAAACCAGCTAGGACTGAACTGTTCTTTATTTGGACTTTCAAACAAGTCACCTGTTTCCAACTCTACCTCCACTCCCACCTTCAGAGGTGCTGCCAGTTCCTGAGCCTTTGGAAAGCCTACAGCACAGACTGGCCTGCTCCTCCCTGGCTCCCTCCTCACAGGCATCTAGGTGTCAGCTCAGGCTCCTCTGAGAATTAGTCACTATTACATCTATTCTTCATTTTCCAGAATGTTGTTACTATCTCTAGCTGCTGTTGTCTCCTCTGTTCTTATTGTCTTCATGGCTTTATACCTTTATCCTTTTACTGTCGTTTTATTTGGGTTTGGGGGAGGAATAGCAATAAATGCATGTATTCAATCTCCCATGATTCACTGCAAGTTTGCAATAGGAATTATAATTTTTTTTAATCCTCACCTGAGGATATGTTTTCATTGATTTAAGAGAGAGAGGGAGAGGGAAGGAGAGAGAGACATCGATGTGAGAGAGAAACATTAATCGGCTGCCTCCCATACAAACCTCGAATGGGGATCAAACCCACAACCTGGGCACATGTTCTGACCGGGAATGGAACTGTTGACCTTACGGAGTGTGGGACTACACTTAAGTAACTGACCCACACCAGTCAGGGCTATAACTGTTAATCTTTTTCTCTTTCTTTATTTTTATAACTTATTCTTTAAATCAATGCATAGTAGTCTAGTGTGGGTAGATATTTTGGTGAGTTATGAGGGGTCACTGTAACGCCATAGTCACCACTGCTTTAACTTTTGTCTCTGACGTACCCATCATTCTTGGATGAGGCTCAGTTTGAGAAACGAGGGATCAAGAGATTAGTCCTTTGCCCTAAAAAGAAACATGTCAGGAAATGTGACCCTGTAGTAAAGTGATCTTTCTCTCTCCCTCTTTACCTCCCTCCGTATACCCTGCCTCTCTCCCTTTTTCTCCCTCTCCCCTCCTCTTGCTCTCTTAAGAGACTCATAATCATGAAAGTGGGAGGAGGCACCTTAAAGGTGATTTAGTCCAGTGGTCGGCAAACTGCGGCTGGCAAACCGCGGCTCGCAAGCCACATGCGGCTCTTTGGCCCCTTCAGTGTGGCTCTTCCGCAAAATACCAGCTCTTCCACTAAATACCGACTTCTGCGCATGGGCCACGAAGTTTTAATCGCACTGTACGTGCGCGCCCACACGTGGTATTTTGTGGAAGAGCCACACTGAAGGGGCCAAAGAGCCACGTGTGGCTCGCGAGCTGCGGTTTGCCGACCATGGATTTAGTCAATTATATGTCTAGTGCTCAAGTCCTCTCCACAGCCTCCCACCAGCTTGTGCTTGATCACCTCTTATGTGGGGAACTCCTGTCTCCTAAACATAGTGGTAATAAAAGCATTTTTGTTATTACTAGAAACTGACATTTATTGAAGTCTTACTGTGTGGCTTCATGTGTAGTAAGAGTTTTGCATGTATTTATGTCATCAAATCTTGATGGCAACCTGTGCCATAGGTACTATTTATTTTATAGACAGAGAAACTGAGGCTCAAAGAAGCGAAGGGTACCCTCTGGTTCACTGAACCCACTGCCTCCTGGGCCTTTGGCCATTAATTCTGTAGATAATGAACCTGGGAGAGGAGAACTCATTTTAAAGTTTTTAAGAAAATTCGTTTCCCTATTTACTTGACTATCTAGAACATTTACTGAAAAACACTAAAGATTCTGTGCACGTGATTAAGGTTCTGCTGAGGGCCCTGGCCAGTGTATCTCAGTTGGTTAGAGCATCGTCCCGTGCACCAAATGGTCACAGGTTCAATTCCTGGTTAGGGTATGTACCCAGATTGTAGGTTCAATCCTCAGTCAGGACACTATGGAAGGCAACTGACCGATATTTCTCTCTCACATCAGTTTCTCTCTCTCTCTCCCTCTCCCTTTCTCCATCTCTAATATCAATGAAAACATACCCTTGGGTGAGGATATGAAAAGAGGGCCCTGGCCATATAGCTCAGTTGGTCAGAGCATCGTCTTGATACACCAAGGTTGCGGGTTTGATCTGGGTCAGAGCACATATAAGAATTAACCAATGCCGAAACCGATTTGGCTCAGTGGATAGAGCGTCGGCCTGCGGACTGAGGGGTCCCGGGTTCGATTCCGGTCGGGGGCATGTGCCTGGGTTGCGGGCACATCCCCAGTAGATGTGCAGGAGGCAGCTGATCGATGTTTCTCTCTCACCGATGTTTCTGGCTCTCTGTCTCTCTCTCTTCCTCTCTGTAGAAAATCAATAAAATATATTTTAAAAAAAAAAAAGAATTAACCAATGGCCCTAGCTTGTTTGGATCAGTGGATAGAGCATCGGCCTGAGGACTGAAGGATCCCGGGTTCAATTCTAGTCAAGGGCACATGCCTGGGTTGCGGGTCTTGATCCCCGGTAGGGTGCATGCAGGAGGCAGCCGATTAATGATTCTCTCTTATCATGGATGTTTCTATCTCTCTCTCCCTCTCCCTTCCTCTCTGAAATCAATATTTTTTTAAATCAACCAATGAATGCATAAATAAGTGGAACAACAAATCAATGTTTTTCTCTCTGTGTCCCTTCCTCTCTTTCTAAAATCAATAAGTAATATTTTTTAATTACTAAAAGAAAATCAGATTCTGCCACAATTTTCCCCCCAGCCTTCCCTGTGGGCCTTCCTCTCTAAGTCCCCGTCAGCTCCATGAGTCTTCTAATTCCTCCATAATCTTTCCCTTCTGGACTTGGTCCTTCTGGTCCCCCTCTGAGCCTTCCTGTAGTCCATCTCCCAATTCATGTGCTTGCATGTGAATGTGCCTGTCCCTTTCACATCACCTGAATCTTAGTGCAGAGGGCCCTTGCTTCATCCTATGGCTTTTTGACTGAGGGACCACCATCAGGTTTAGATTTTAAGTCTTAAACTCTGGGTTTCTTACCCAGAGAATATATAAGGGTTCCTATGCAGTGAAGTACCTTGCAGAACACTACACCTAGTTTCCAGTTTGGAATTGTGGTAAATACAGGGTGGGGCAAAAGTTGGTTTATAGTTGTTCGTGTGGCAAATAATACAATTAGTAATACAAGAATAATCTCCATGTTTCATGTACCACACTCCAACCTACTCACAACTGTAAACCTACTTTTGCCCCGTCCTGTATAAGTTCTGAGGGTTAGGCTGATAAACGGAAACCACTTGGTACCTAGCTCACCTGCTGGGCCATGGAAGATTAGAATCCAAGAGTCCCATCGTGTCTGTAGAAGACAGAACTAGGACTTTGAGGCTGAGGGACCCCTACAGGTGGAAGATGCTGCTGTTCTGTGGGACCTAAATTCCCTCGGACCGGCCTGGCAATGACTGACCCCAGGGCAGACCACCCAGAATGCTCCACAGCATCTTGAAATAAGGAGTAGCTTTATTTTCTTTTAAAATGCAGTTTCAGCCAAAACCAGTTTGGCTCAGTGGATAGAGCGTTGGCCTGCGGACTGAAGGGTCCTGGGTTCGATTCCGGTCAAGGGCATGTACCTGGGTTGCGGGCACATCCCCAGTGGGGGATGTGCAGGAGGCGGATGATCAATGTTTCTCTCTCATCTATGTTTCTGACTCTCTATCTCTCTCCCTTCCTCTCTGTAAAAAATCAATAAAATATATTTTATAATGCAGTTTCATTTTTCAATATTTAAGTAACATATAGGCATTAAATATTTTTGTGAAAAGTAGAAAGAAAAAAAAATCAATGTACTCAGCATTTAAAGACAACCACTGGAAACATTTTCCTGCATTTCTAAGTTTTTCTACACACTTTAAAAAATTTTATGAGAGTGAGAGAGAGAGATAAATTTTGTTGTTCCACTTATTTGTGCATACATTGGTTGATTCTTGTATGTGCCCTGACCAGGGATTGAACTCACAACCTTGGTGTATCAGGATGATGTGCCAAGCAAGCTGGCAGCCGAGGGATTTCTACACACTTATTTAGTTATGATTGTATTACATGTGCCAGGTGGTCATCTTACCTTTTTTCTGAACATTATAATGAAGCATTTTCCCACTAAAAAACTTCTTTACATGCATCTTTCTGACTGCAACATACATGTTACTCTGTTCTCTGTCATTTACCCTATTTAAATTTTCCTTCGTGTTGTTTACAGGTTCTCACTGTTATAAATAATGCTGTGGTGAACATTTTTGTGCAGTGTTTTTTTAAAAAAATATATTTTATTGATTTTTTACAGAGAGGAAGGGAGAGGGATAGGGAGTTAGAAACATCGATGAGAGAGAAACAATCAGCTGCCTCCTGCACACTCCCCACTGGGGATGTGCCCGCAACCAAGGTACATGCCCTTGACTGGAATCGACCCAGGACCCTTGAGTCCGCAGGCCGACGCTCTATCCACTGAGCCAAACCGGTCAGGGCTTTTGTGCAGTTTATTGTTTTGTTTTGTTTGGTAATTAGGATTATTTCCTCAGAATAAATTCCTACAAATGGAATTATAAGACTCTTGCTATTTATTGCCAACTTGCTTTCCCAAAGGGCTGAACCTATTTATAGAGAGAGGCTTTCTAAACAGGTTCTAAAAACAATTCCACATGTGCCTCATATCTGTGTTACGTAGGGATTGCTAATTGGCTCATGGTTACTTTTTAGTGTCTTAAGCTGATGTGTGTGTGTGTGTGTGTTTTTTAAACTAGCTTTGTTTTTTAACAACTTTTTGTTTTGAGATAAGTGTAATATTCACATGCCAATTATAAGAAATAAGAGAATTCTGTTTCTTCCAATGGCAGTATCTTGCAAAACTATAGTGCAACATCACAAAACTTTTACTATTTTTTAGGTCAAAGGAGTGTTTCATAATGTTAAAAGCAATTTTCAAAAGATCTAGAAAATATTTAAAAATACAAATCCATATAAATAAATAAAATAGATAAATTAAAGTCCCTTTCCTCCAACCCCTGGCCTCATTCCTAGAGGAAACCACTGTAGAGGGGGGGAAAAACCCAAGTAGAAGTTTCTATTTTCATGTTTCTTGTGTGTGTGTGTGTGTGTGTGCGTGCGTGTAGTATAGTGGCTTGATCCAAGGAATACTACAAACTTCAGATAAAATCTCTGTCACTTAGGCCCCAGGAAACACAAAATAAGCATTCTTAAGGCATCTATCAACACTAATAAAAGAGAAAAATGGTAATTGGCGTACGAGCTACCCTTTTCATTGGCTAATCAGGGCTATATGCAAATTAACTGCCAACTAAGATTGGCAGTTAACTGCCAACAAGATGGCAGCTAATTTGCATATGGAGGCACAATGCAGGGAGGCGAAAGGGAAAGCAGGAAGAAGCCCCCTGCCACTGACAGTGATCGGAAACCCAGCGGGGAGCTAAGAGTTGGGGGGCAGGGCAAAAGCGGCCCTGGGGCCGCCTTTGCCCTGCCCCCCAGCCATGATCGGAGAATCAGGTGCCTTTTCCGCCCTGGCCAGTGATAGCAGGAAGTAGGGGTGGAGCCAGCGATGGGAGCTGGGCACGGTCGAAGCTGGTAGTCCCAGGAGCTAGGGGTCCCTTGCCTGGGCCTAAAGCGAAGCCCACGATCGTGGGGCTGCTGCAGCTGCAGGTCCCCGCTGCCTGGGCCGGATGCCTAGGCCAGAGGCGTCAGGCCTGGGCAAGGGGCCGATCCTGCGATTGGAGGGTGATGGGGGTCAATGCCTGAGGGCTCCCAGTATGTGAGAGCGGGCAGGCTGGGCTGAGGGACACTCCCCCCACACACACACCCAGTGCACGAATTTCGTGCACCGGGCCCCTAGTATATATATAAAAGCCTAAGTGACCATTATGACCGGTCACTATGATGATGCACTGACCACCAGGGAGCAGATGCTCAATGCAGGAGCTGCCCCCTGGTGGTCAGTGTGCTCCCACAGGTGGAGCACCACTCAGCCAGAAGCTGGGCTCACAGCTGGTGAGCACAGTGGCAGTGGCGGAGCCTCTCCCACCTCTGCTGCAGGCGGGTGGTAAGGTGTGAGGGGTCCTGGACTGCAAGAGCCCCGGACTGTGAGAGGGCTCAGACCGGGCTGAGGAACACCACCCCACCCCCACCCCAGTGCATGAATGTCGTGCACCAGGCCTCTAGTAAGAATAAAATAATGCATTTTTATTTCCGTGGCACCCTGGTGGGGCACCTTGTCTCTGAGAGTAGGGAAAATTATCAGGTTCCCTGATGGGAAGTTGCATCTTATTTCAAGCAGTGGGAAAACAGGACCTGGCTTTGCGTTAGCATTGAACTCTCAGGGTATACAGGGATCTAGGTGAGGCCCAAGGAACTTTGCTCCCATGATACTAAATTACTTGTCTAATTATTGAAAATGTATGTGATCTTTAATGAGCTGACATTTAATAAGCATGTGTTTGGTTTTTTATTATTGATTTCAGAGAGGAAGGGAGAAGATAGAAACATCAATGAAAAGAGGGTATCATTGATCGGCTGCCTCCTGCACGCCCCACACTGGGGATTGAGCTCACAACCCGGGCATGTGCCCTGACCAGAATCAAACCGTGACCATAGGTTCATAGGTCAACACTTAACCACTGAGCATGCTGGCCAGGCAACATTTTTGTCTTTTTAAAACTTTTTAATTTCAGACTTCTAGAAAATGGCAAGAATACAATACTCCTTTATCCAGAGACTCCATTCCTTTAAAGCAGGGGTGGGGAACATCTGGCCATATTAGGCCTGTGAAATCATGTGGTCCGGCCCTGCCAAGGTATTAGGATGAGTTAGATGTTTCACCAACTATAGCAGGCTCATTTTTTTAAAATGTTTTTATTGATTTTATTTTAGAGAGAGAGGAAGGGAGACGGCTGGAGAAATAGAAACATGGCTAAGAGAAACATCAATTGGCTGCCTCCTGCATGCACCCCACTGAGGATTGAGCCTGCAACCCGGGCATGTGCCCTGACTGGGAATCAAACCAGTGACCTCTTGGTTCATGCTCAACCACTGAGCCAGGCCAGGCTAATGTTTAAGTTGATAATGTTGTATGGCCTGCGAATGATGTTATAAATATCCAAATGGCCCTTGGCAGAAAAAGGGCCACCCCTGCTTTAGAGCAAAGGATACAACCCAGGACCACACACTGCAGCCTTCTAGTCTTTCAGCCTAGTGATATTCCTGTTTTTCCTGGGCATCTGTGACCTTAACATTTTTTAGGGTTATAGGCTAGTCCAGCCGTGGGCAAACTACGGCCCGCGGGCCGGATCCGGCCCGTTGGAAATGAATAAAACTAAAAAAAAAAAAGACCGTACCCTTTTATGTAATGATGTTTACTTTGAATTTATATTAGTTCACACAAACACTCCATCCATGCTTTTGTTCCGGCCCTCCGGTCCAGTTTAAGAACCCATTGTGGCCCTCGAGTCAAAAAGTTTGCCCACCCCTGGAGTTATTTTGTGAATGTCTCTCAATTTGGCTTTGTCCAGTGATTCTGCACGATTAGACCCAGTTTATGTCTTTTAGACCAGAATGTCAAAGATTCGGTGTTGTTTTCATTGTATTCTATCCTTCTGTCTAGTTACTGGTGAGGTTACTTACCTTTGTTCACCTGAAGCACAACAGGGTGTCCCAGGCTGGCCTTGTTCTTTCCATGACTCAACCCTGGAATCAGCCATATCTCCCAGAAGCCCTGGTTCCTTTTAGTGGTAGGAGGTGTGTGGCTGCTAGGTGTGCTCATTACTATTGGGGTGTTGGTGCTCCCAGGCCTTCTCATAGGACAGAGCTAGGGAACTTTTACATTTACATTTATTTCTGTATCTACCGTACATATTATGTTCATACAAAATACCCGCAATTCCTACCTATCCCACAGGGGGTAAGTTTTTGTCTTTTTAAAAATATGACAGTGCCCTTATCCTTCACAGATCTGTCATGTTGGAAACTCTTGAATTCGTTGAACCCTTAGGAAGTAATATAGTAACAGTTGTTAATTTGGACAACTAAAGTTACAGGAACAATAATAATTTAAAGATATTATTCAGGAAAGTGAGTTTTGAGCAAAATCTACAGAAAACAGGCTTTCTAGGTATAGCTAAGAGCCTACTCAAAGATGTGTCTGAAAATAGACTCCTGTTCGGAGCAGAGGATCTTTGCTGTGGGCTATGAGAAGTGAGGCTTGTCAGATTGACTGATTTTATGACTCACTTATGGTCCATCTCCTTTAGGTTCTGATTGATCAGGTCTGGGACCCAAGAATCTACAAGTAACCCAGGCAATTCTCTATAATAATAAAAGCATACTATGCTAATTAGACTGGACAGCTGAACAACCTTCCAGACGAAGCCGCGGCTGCGAGGGCTGAGCCCCTTGCATGAATTTCGTGCATCGACCTCTAGTTTTTCTCATGTTTGAGGAAACTCTTACCTACATTGGGGAGGACCAGGAGAATTTTTTTTTACCATGCCCATGTTCCACATGGACATACAGGGGGGGCGGGGGTGTGTGTGAACACAAAACATGGGTTTGAAATGTGGCAGGAAATATATTTTGAGGATGTTTCCCAGTGGAGAACTACCACTACTGGGGTAGAATCCCTGCAATTTGTGTCGGTATTAAAGTTTTAGTGAATAAAATGTAACTCTGAGGAGGGCTGTAGCTTAAAAGTCCAGATTCTTCAGAGCTTGTATATGTACAAATGCTACAGAATAGCATTTGGAACAGAGAAATAATAGATAACACGCGTTAGCTTTGGCTCTATGTGTGCAGAACTCTATTCTTCTGATTGACTCTATCTGTTGGCAGGATGTATCTGTGGTGGAGTTCCATCAGCAGCAAGAGGCTTCAATTTTTGTTGCTTTTTCTGTTTCAGATGAGACAAAAGGACCCAGTGAAAGGAATGACAGCAGATGACTAAAGCCACTCCACTCCCTTCTGCACTGTATGTACCCAGTTTCTCACTGTGTATGTCACAGGTGCTAAAATCAGTTTGGGTCCTCAAGGCCTCAGCGGCTCACTCTGGAGTCAGAAAACCAACTTCATTCTTCATCCTACTCTCTAGGAATCATGATGACTGTCACAGGCTTGTCATGCTTTTGGACTTCCACTGAAAGAAATTATGATTGTTGGTACATTTCAGGGACAAAGAACTATCCAGAAAGAGAGGCAGGGTAGTAAGACAGGATGGGATGGGGGCGGTGGGTGCAGAATTGAAGCTTCTCTGCAACTAATTACTCTTCCTCTCCTAACTTGAGCCATTTCAAGTTGAAGCTAGCATTCTAGGGCACTCTCTTTACCCCCCCCCCCCCCCCCAGTGCCAGAGCAGTTCCTAACTCCCAACTGATCGCATCCCCTGCCCACCCCACCCCGAAAGTCTGTTGGTGTTCATTGTTGTGTCTGGTGCTTTATTTCCTTCCTTATACCCCCTGATCCCATACTAAGTAGCTGTCCTCATCAGAGGTAGCATCTTTCAAAAGCGTGGAGAGTATTTCTGCCCACGCTGTAGGACCAGAATGGGATGTCCCTTGTTTCATATTGTTACTCTCCCCTAATTCCCTTCCTTCTAATTGCTCCCAGTGCTCTACACATATCCAGACCTGCTTTTCTAGAAGCTCAGAGGGGTTTGGTCATGGAATGAAAAACCTGACCTTGTAGCTGAGTACTGACCCATGAACCAGATCACAGTTTGATTCTTGGTCAGGGCACATGCCCAGTAGGGGTTGTATAGGAGGCAGCCAATCAATGATTTTCTCTCAACATTGATGTTTCTATCTCTCTCCCCCTCTCCCTTCCTCTCTGAAAACAATAAAAATAAATAAATAAATATATATATATATATATATATATATATATATATATATATATATATATATTAAAAATACCACACAGCCCTGGCTGGTTTTGCTCAATGGATAGAGTGTCGGCCTGTGGACTGGAGGGTCCCGGGTTCGATTCCAGTCAAGGGCACATGCCTGGGTTTTGGACTCACTTCCCAGTAGGGGGTGTGGAGACAGCAGATCAATGATTCTCTCTCATCATTGATGTTTCTGTCTCTCCCTCTCCCTTCCTCTCTGAAATCAATAAAAATATATTTTAAAAAAAATAACACGCACACACACACACACATACAAAACCTGGCCTTGTTCTCCATCAGTCTCTGAGAGATCATTTTATCAAATAAAAACTGGCTGTCCCCTAGCACTAGGAGGCCTGGGGTGGGAGGGATGCTGGCAGTGATGCAAACCTCTCCCTGGCACATGTGTCAGCATGAGAACTGGGAGATCAGAGTAGGATTAAGTGGATTGTTACAATGTCAGCTTCTCAGTCACTGCTTGAACCTTACTTCTGTCTCTCCCTCTAGCCCCCACCACACCAACTGGCAACCTTCCCCCTTTTGAAATTCCCCAATCAATGATTTACAGTGTTTGTTTTCCTTTGTTGCTTCCTTAATAATTGTATTTCTCTTCTAGTTTTGCAAGACAGTGGTCAACAGGAAGGCCCAGCAGCTCCACCCTCCCGAGTGACAGGCCATCTTCGGACGCAGCCTTTCTGTGCCCATTCTTCAGGCAACTTTCGATCCCTTACTATAGCTAATTCTAGATGCCCTTGAATATTGTGAACAAATAGACCCTCTGGTATTATGAAGCCCGTGTGCAGGAGCCTGCTCCTCTGAGATATGTGGCGTGGAGGTTGCTGTATTTACAGCTCCTCCCTCTCCAGCCATTGTGTTCTCAACCCATTTCTGTGTGCCCCCCCTTTATTTTCAAGTGACATTGTTAGTCTTTCAAAATAGCTGCCTTTTGTGATGTGGTGATTTAATCGATTTAAGTTTGTTTGTTTTCAGCCTTGGGATAAACTGAGGTATTTTGCTTCCTGAACAGATCTTTGCAATTTTGAGTGCTCACCTGGGGATGAGTCAGAAATAGTTTTCCCCCTAGTTCCACAGAAAAGCAGTGTAGCTTCTTAACTCTGACCTCCGCTCCCAATAACCCATTGTTAGAGTGCTCTAAGCACCAAAGAAATACCCAAGGCCCAGCCAGCCTCTGCTTTGAAAATTTAACAAATACAAATAACCCGTCCCAGGCACTGCACCTCTGGTCACTAGTCTTAGGAATACCTATGGGTTCTCAGCCCGCCTGTTGCCCACTCCGTCTTTGTCTCTGCAGAGTCCGTAATATGCCAGGGCCAGCTCTCCACCTGGAGGGGCCTGTCCAGTGTGACCCTTAGAATCGAGCCTGCCCTATATATACTAGTCTGCCCCCCGAGGAGCTCTGTATGTCCATGCTCCTCTTCCCATTTGGGCTGGTGCTGTCACTCAGCAATAATCCTCTTTTTTCTGTGCTTTCTTAGATTCTTGTCCTCTGTCTTTGAGGCTGGTCAGGACACAAGAGTCCTGATCTTTTCATGCTGCACAAAATGAGCATGCAAATAGCTTCTTCCCAGCCGAACATGTTCCCTCTTGTCTCCAGTTGCTGGAAAGGATTTGGGAATCAAGAACTCAGTTCATCCTGCCCCCAAGCTGAGTTTTGTCCTGGACAATCAAAAGCAAGTAGTGACCACAGTACAGAACTCTACCAAAGTAGGCCAGTGAGAGTGTCCAGGTTCCAGGGGAACAAAAGCCACTGAGCGCTTCAGACTTTCCTACAACTTGGCAGAACCTGGGTATGCCTTCCCCATGGGAGAATCTGAGAGAGCTGTGGTGTCACCTAACACTTCCCAAACCCTGTGAAGTAATGTTGGCCAAGTGTATAGTGATCCAAGCCCATGCTAGCCTGGGCACAGCTGCTAATGAGAGAAACCAAATCTCTGTTGGGAGAGAAGTGGGATGGGAAAATTTATCCTCAAATTTTTGTTCATTTGTTTTGCCTTATTTCTAAGTGCAATAAGGGAGTCTCTCACAGGACTGTACCTGTGACATCCTGAAGGATGCTTCCCTGTGGCCCTCCTGGGGCAAAGGTGGACAGACTCAGACTCCTCAGAATGGTTAGCTCTGACCTTCATCGAGGCCTGTTACACCTTCCTTTTCGTGCCCTCACCTTGTGGGGTCGATAGTAGTAAGGGATTTGGTGTGCAGTTCAGTTGGTTACTAACATCCCAACTGCTAGTAGCCTTTATTTTGACTGGAAAAATTGAAGAGGCGTTCCTGTTGGAGAAATGTGAATGTTCTCCTACAAGCACTGCATTAGCTATAACTATATTTGTGCTTAACATTCCCCTTCTTCATCAATGAAGTGAGGTCCAGATGTGGGTAATCCTGGGAAACAACTGGTAATACTCTGGGCAGTTGTTTAGGTGGTCTGAGGGTCAGATGTTAGTCTTCTTCCTTCCGCTCCTCTCTGAGATTCACACGTATCACTCCCGCTCTGGTGGGGACTCCCTCTTTATCTGCCTGTTCTCTGTTGCCCAGTTTGAAAGCATCCACATGAGCTGAGCTAGAATTTCCTGGAGTCGGTTAGGTCTGGGGCTGCAGCCCATACAAGCATAAGGAGGGATTTCTCCGGTGTGTTCCATCCCCACAGATAGTGCTGCTGCTGGGCAACAGTGTAGTCCTCTAAGTATCCCCTTTCCCTCTTCACACCCCCCAAAGTGGCTAGTCCTCAGAGGGGCTTATGATGACTGACAGCTCCAGGGTAGTGCCTGAGGATGTGCCCCGCCCCTCCAGATCAGCTGCTTCCTTTCATGTCCAGGGTCACAGCCCCGGCTGGAAGCAGCAGTGCCTCTGTGGGAGGGGCGCTGGGCTGTGCCCTTCTCAGAGAGAGGTCAGGGACAGGTCAGTATTGTGGGCAGGCGTGGATCTTCCCAAGTTCTCTTACAGTCCCTACTGGGACTCCCTGACTTACTTTGGTTGGTTTCTAGTGCTACTTCTTTTACAAAATACACTTTGTAGACTTGATTAGATTACTTTATTTAATGTGAGTTTGTGCCTTTTTGTCTCAATCTTCCAATACAGGTATATTGGGGGGAAAGCAGTCTAATAAAATGCTAGACAGAGCTTCACGGAGTCGAACTTATTGGTGATGATGTCCTTATGTCCGTTTATAGCTTCCATATCCTCAAACTCTTGCTGATGTCACCCATTTTGCCAGGGAAGGGTTAGGAAAGGTACAAGGTATCTCTGAAAATTCTTGCAGGTGTACTTCAGTAAATTAAACCACCCCCTTGTTATTTTACGTATGCAAACATCACATATTGGAAAGTCATTTGGCCATTTCCTACTGGCAGTTATGTTTGCTTTTATATCCCCTCTTCACATCTCCCTCTTCTTCCCATCCTACCAAACAAAACGTGTATTTAAAATAATTCTTAACTTTGCTTCCGGGTCCGTGACCCTCATAAGGCTTGTTTGTAAAACTGTGAATTTTTCTCGGTGAAGTCACGGCTCTCATCAGATCCTCAAAGGAATCCCATGCACTGCCCTCCCCACCCCCGCCACCCCCCAAAAATAACCAGTGACTTTAAAGAAATCAGTTAATCTTTAACAAAGTAAATCATAATTTCTCGTTTGGTCGTAAAATAGGCGCAGTGACTTGTGTTTCCTTCATTGATAGCGACTTTTCTGAGTCCAAGAACCCCCATGCCCACTGTGTAATAGGTAATCTAATGGGTCTGAAGCGCGAAAAACGAAGAATTTAAACGGCGTGGAGAACTAAGAAGGGAGGAGCCCAAAGACCACCGAAAAAGATCACGGGGGGGGCGGGTTACCGGCAGGACAGCCGAGACAGCGCGCTTCGGGCCTCTGGGCGTCGGAAACGGAGGGGCAGCGCGGAAGCCGCCGACCTCAGACTCGGTGCTAGTGAAAGCGGCTGGGGCCCGAGACGCTCAGGCGGGCGTGGCGACGGCCTCGCGCGGGGCACTCTGGGAGCCGTGGGATCCTGGGGGCGAGTGGCGGCGGCGGTGACGTCCGGGAAGCCACGCCCCGCACGCCGGGCGGGCAGTGTGACGTCGGGTTCTGACGACACTAAGACACGCCCCTCGCGTCCCGGGTCCCTAAGCTCCCGTTCTCTCAGCCTTTCACCTTAGCGCGCCTGTGGGGAGCGCCGCCTCTTCCCCGGCCGCACCACCCAGAGTCCGAGCGCTCAAGCCCCGCCCCGTACGGGAGCCGAGGCGGAGGTCCCGAATCCGGAAGAAAACAATCCGGCGAGCCCGCGCCGGCCCGGACCTTCGGCCCGAGGAGCGCTGATCGGCCCAGGACCCGCTGGGGCGAGCCGGCCGGGTCTCCGCGGGGGACGATGGAGACTGTGAGCCCACTGAAGCCAGCCGAACCGAGAGACAGGAAGCTCAGGTGAGGAAGGCCTGCTCCGAGCTGGATCACTGCCTCCGACCCAATTGGGGCTGCGGATCTGGGGCAGAACCAGTCTGGGAGAGACGGGACCGGGCCTACAGGGCTGCTTCTAACTCGGAGTTGCTCCCAAACTACCCCAGTGTCCAGCGGGCTATGTTAAGTCCGAGCCCCACGCCCCTTCCAAACGCAAGCCGCCGAGCTATTTGCCCAGTTGGCTCCTGGAGAAGGCAGGGTGGGCTGTTGGAAGTTAGAGACATAACAAGGCACTCTCCTCAGCTCTAGAGCAGAAACTGTTCTTACTTTTAATCGGCACTTACATCATGGGGCAGCCTGATCCCGTTGTGACCTCCTAAAATCCGAAAACAAATGCGTGCAGTTAAGATCCTGTAGCCTGGTCCCATGCTTGCTCTTGAACGAGGAACAACGCTGATCGCCAACTTACTTAGTGCAGATCACGATGCGAGGATTTGCTGCTAATCGTCGACTTGAGAATTTGGGAAGAAATCCCGACTTTTGCTCCCCATTCTCTTAGAGCAAGTCCCTGGGAAAACAAGGAGCCTTGGAATAAAAGGGCTGCCTTTCTGAATCCTCCGTTGGACAGCAGGGGGAGATAGATCGCAAACAAACGAACGAAGCACACTCTCCAGTCACTGGGAAGGGGTTTTTTGTGTTGTTTTGCTGATGGTTCAAGGGAAGGGGCAGGAAGTTGTTTCAGCCGGCCAAGAATTTCTTCAAGTCGTGGTTTTTACAACATGAACCTCTAAGAACAGGGCCTGGTGGAGGAGAGACGTTTTGGGAATCCGACCCCTTTGTAACGCTCTCGCATTCCAGACCAGCTGCTGCAGGTCCTCTTCAGACGTCCCTAGGACTCCCCTGAGGCTGGTGGCTGTCCTTGCTCTCCACAGGGTCTGTAGCCACTGCCCGCTCTGGACGCAGCCCGCCCTGGGGCCTCCTCGGAGTGCTGCTGTTCCCTTGATACCTTCAAGTCTCTCCTTCCCCTGAGACCTGCTGTTTTGTTGTTTCCCTAGGGCCTAGGCTCATACGAAGCTGAGATGGAAAATATTATCCAACTGATTACTTTCCCCAAAAGACGATAGACTTTTGAGATGCTGAGAAAGCTGTTATTTCAAATCTCCTTAGGCTTTTTTTTTTTTTATTATTGATTTCAGAGAGTAAAGGAGAGGGAACGAGAGATAGAAACATCAATGATGAGAGAGAATCATTGATTGGCTGCCTCCTGCATGTCCCCCACTGGGGATCGGGCCCCAAAACCCCATATGTGCCCTTGACTGGAATCGAACCAGGTACCCTTCAGTCCGCAGGCCGACACTCTATCCACTGAGCCAAACAAGCTAGGGCTCCTTAGGCTTTCTGAAGTGCTGGCAGAAGTAGTTTTGCTCCAGGGATCACAACCATAGGAAGGAGTGAGGAAGGGAACATGGTGTTATCTCTGTTATTTTTTAAGTTTCCTTTCCTTTTCTTGTGCTGAGGTCTCTCATAAGGTGAAAACTGAACCTCCAGAATCTTTCTGGTGGTCTTGGGAGCTGGATTAAAGACTGGGGAGTGGATGGAAAGTTGCTGAACGAGCCATAGATGATTGCTGCAGAGTGAATAGCTGGTGAAATTAATAAATTCCCAACTATCTACCCCTTCAGCTCTCCTAGTGTCAGCAGCACCAGTGCTGCCAGATGTGGGCAGCTGTGGGCCTGCATGGAGGAGCCAATCCAGGGTGGGAATTTCCTGCTTCAGGGAACAACAGTGAAGATGGAGGGCTTGTATTTCAGCGCCTCGATTCCCACCACCAGATGCAGAAAGCCATGTTTCTCATCATGATTGTAGTGGGCTGTGGTGCGTCCATGAGCAGGCCTACATGCCCTTCTGTGACCTGGACATGTGCTGTCCTCCTTCCTCCGTGACGTCACCTTTCATCCCTCCCACAGCATACATGTCGTGACGTGGAATGTGGCCTCTGCCGCACCCCCTCTAGACCTTGATCATCTCCTTCAGCTGGACAAGCAGGACCCGAATCTGGACATGTATGTCATTGGGTAGGTGTCTGCAGGGCCCCTTCACCTGTCCCTCTAGCTGAGGTCAGGTAAGCCTGGCCAGTCCCGTTGTCTCCCTGGGGACCTGCTGTAATCTGTCCTCCCCCTCCCTGGAGTCTGAAGGTTAGGAGCTTTCAGCCTGCATCAGGGCCAGTCAGAGTCTCTTGTCCTGGGTCAGCAATGGCAAGGGGTTGGCAGTCAAGAGCCGGGGGAGGGAGAGAGCACAGTCATGAGAACCCAACGCTTGAAAGTCCGCTGAGGGCAGCATTAATTGTCTGTGGTAGAGGCAGGACCCTCCAGGCCAGCGGGAGAGCCTCTGACCTGGGGTGGGCAGTTTGCAGGAAATGAGCTGTGGGATCATGAGCCTCCTTTCTGACACTGCCTTTGAAGACCCATGGAGCAGTTTCTTCATGGATGTGCTTTCCCCTCTCAGCTTCGTCAAGGTAATTTTCAAGTTCATGGGCACTTGGGAAATGTGTCTTACCTCTTGTCACTAACCCCCAGTCCTTTCATCTCCCGCTCAGGCTTTCATGTTGTTTCCCATTTAGTTAAAGGCCTAAGCCTCAGTTACACCCAGTTCCCTGGGGTTCCTGCCTGTAGAGCTGGAGCTGAGCTGGGACCCCAGGGGTTAGTGTATACCTTGATGTTTTCAGTTGGGAGAATTCCTGGGGGAGGTGCAGTAGGGCTTTTGAACACCTCAGTGACTGCCCCATCCCTAGCCAATCTCTCCTCAGATGGCCTACTTTCAATCTCTAAGTATAATAACAATTGCTACCATCTATCAGAGTCTCACTTGATGATAGACATTATAAATAAGCTCTTTATTACATTATTTTTTAAATTTTAACTCGTGAAATACAGGTATTTTACAGATTACATCAAGATTCAGAAGTCTGCCAAAACCGGTTTGGCTCAGTGGATAGAGCGTCGGCCTGCGGACTGAAAGGTCCCAGGTTCGATTCCGGTCAAGGGCATGTACCTGGGTTGCGGGCACATCCCCAGTAGGAGATGTGCAGGAGGCAGCTGATCGATGTTTCTCTCGCATCGATGTTTCTAACTCTCTATCTCTCTCCCTTCCTCTCTGTAAAAAATCAATAAAATATATTTAAAAAAAAAAAAAAAAGATTCAGAAGTCATACAGGCTCTCCGGAGTTTGGATCCAGGGTTGTTGTTTTCTTTAATATATTTTTATTGATTTCAGAGAGGAAGGGATTCTTTTGTTGTTGTTGTTAATCTTCACCTAAGGATATTTTTCCCCCGTTGATTTTTTAGAGAGAATGGAAGGGAGGGGGAGAGAGAAACATCGATGTGAGATACATTGTTTGGTTGCCTTCGCACATGCCCTGAACCAGGGCCCGGGATCGAGCCTGCAACCGAGGTACATGCTCTTGACCAAAATCGAACCTGAGACCCTTCAGTCCGAAGACCGACATTCTAACCACTGAGAAAAACCAGCTAGGGCTCTTTTTTTTTTTTTAATCCTCACCCAGTGAAATGGGGTTTTGTGTGTGTGTGTGTGTGTGTGTGTGTGTGTGTGTTTTAATTATCAATTTTTTGGTGGTTTTTTTGTGTGGTTTTTTTTTAGAGGAAGTGTGAGAGAGAAAAACATAGATGTGAGAGAGAGACATCAAGCAGTTGCCTCCCATACGCACCCCAGCTGGGAATCAAACCCAAAACCTAGTTATGTGCCCTGGCCAGGAATTGAACCTGCAGTCGACAACGCTATGATCAGCTGAGCCACCTGGCCAGGGCATAACCCGTATTCTTAACTATATTGCTATACTGGTTGGGCTCCAAGGCTGACAGGTGTCCTGTCTATGGCTAAACTGTTGGTATAGAGAGTATCCTCTGACTATAGGGGTCATGCACCTCAAATTCTCAGGAGCCCAGAGGTTAGGAAAGGGGAGATAGGTGTGGAGGAAAAGGGTTGTCAGTCTGAAGGGCCAGTATCTTTTTGAGGAATCTTAGACCATAGGAGACTCCACAGGAAGGCTCTTCTAGATTGCTGATCATCACCTTTCTGCCTTGCATCGCTGAGGGATGAAACACACTCCTATTCAAAGCCCCTCATGCAGTGCTTCATGAAAATACAGGATTGCCCTATGCCCTTCGCTGGGTGACTGGATTTCTTTAGAATTAACTCTGTTACCCTCATTTGCTTAAGGGTGCAGAAGCAAGAGCTGCGACTCCTCCCAAGGCGGGCAGAGCCCAAGGAGGAAATACTACATGATTTGGTCCTGTGACTGAGGCTAGAAAACACCAGCCCCGAGCCTTTGGCCCCCTCCAGGTTAAACACAGGCCACTTCCTGCAGACATGGAGCTACATCCTCTCAGAGGGCAGAACTTCTCTCACCACCCACTTTCTTCCCAAGACGAGGCCTCCTGCACCTCAGCTAACTGGCAAGGGATTGGTAGAATGGATTTGAGCCAAGGAAATTAGCTCAGCTTGTGGCAGGGATACAACCCATCCCACCCCTGCCACCTCCCAAGGTTGGGAGGCCGGCCTGGGGGCCTGGCACCCAAATCAGAGGACCCTCCTACCCCCAGCCAAGAATTGAGGTGAAGGGGTGAGCCCCGCTTGCAGCCTGTTCCTTGGACAGGAGTAGGTTGAGAAGCCTGGGGCTGCCCCCTTTGCTGGCTGCAGGACTCCCAGTCACCTCCTTTCTAGGCCCTTCCTTAGCCCTGCCCACTTCATTTCCTCCAATTGGAACTTCCCCTGCAAATCTGCCTTTCCTCACAGCCCCACCCTTTCTCGCCGTCTGAGGCTTTCCTGCCCCACCCCTGCCCCACCCCTCCACTTCCCTGCTCGTTCACAAACTGGACTGGTGCCCAAATCAGCTCTGAGTGAGGATTAAACTTGAAACTCTCCCTGAATCTTTATTCCTTCCCTTGGGAGTCAGTCCCGCATAGCCCTTCCCCTACTTTCATTACCATATGTGCATGTGAAGAGTAGAAACCAAGACGGGATGGAGGAAAGAGCTGTGGTCACAGTTGTAGCAACCAGGGCTCAACCCTAGGTTCTCACGCCTCCTTCACTCGGTCCGGGGTTTGGGGTTCCCCCTGCTTTGACTCCTCCACTGTGCCAGAGCTCCTGGCCTGCGGGATCAAGTTTCATAATTCCTGGAAGGCCCCAGTACACACTCCCCACCCGGGGATTTCCTCCTTGGCCTCTGCATCTCAGACTCCGGAAACAGCTACTTGAGTGGTGGATATAGACAGCCTGAAGCTGAGATAGAAGGTCACTAGCTAAGGCCCATTCTCATGCCCAGCCCACCTCTTGCCACAGGCAGCAAGCGTTTTCGCAGTCCTGGTTCTTTGATGTTATCCAGGCGGTCCTGCTGGTGAGCCTGGGTCATTCATCTGAAAAATGGTCAGTGGACCCTTGTAGAGTTGGATAGGAAGCGTCAGTAGCTCTTCTTCCCAACCTGCGAACGCGTCTTTTGTACTCACTGTCATCCCCTCGACGTTGCTTTTGTGAACATCCAACTGCCCACCATCTGTGTTAATTTTTTTTTTTCACTGAGCTATAACGTATGCAGAAAGTAAGTGTACGGTTTCATGGATTTTTATCTGTATATATATCCATGTTACAACATTTCCAGCACCTTGGAAGACTCTCTCATGTTCCTTCCCTGTATTTATTTTTTTTAAAAATTGATTTCAGAGAGGAAGGGAGGGGGAGAGAGAGATTGAAACATCAGTGATGAGAGAGAATCATTGATCGGTTGTCTTTTGCACTTCCACTGCTGGGGATCGAGCCCACAACCCAAGCATGTGCCCCTGACCGGATTCGAACCTGAGACCCTTCAGTCCGCAGGCTGATGCTCTATCCACTGAGCCAAACCAGCTTGGGCTGTATTTACTTTTAAGAATCCTTAAACCAAGCCCTAACCGGTTTGGCTCAGTGGATAGAGTGTTGGCCTACAGACTGAAGCGTCCCGGGTTCGATTCCGGTCAAGGATATGTACCTTGGTTGCAGGCACAGCCCCAGTAGGGGGTGTGCAGGAGGCAGCTGATCAATGTTTCTCACCAATGTTGCTAACTCTCTATCCCTCTCCCTTCCTCTCTGTAAAAAATCAAGAAAACATATAAATAAAAATAAAAAAAAGAATCCTTAAACCAAAACATAATAGCTGCCAGTTCATTCTTCCAGTATCTGTGAGATAGATTCCTGCTCTTTCAGTGAGATAATAGGCTGAGAGACTTGTCCAGTATCAAATACTAAGAACCCGAGCCAGGATTTGAAAGTCAGTGCCCTTAGCCACTACCCTGCATAGCTGCATTCCCCTTTGAGGCCCTGGCCCACAGGGATGGTGGCCCAAGAGTACCCAGAGTACCCAGGAGGGCATCGGTGAGAGGAGCGCCGAGGCATGCCTGGGGCTGGGGCTGGGGCTGAAGAGTCGCTGCCCACCTGATCGCATGGTGCCTTGGCAGCCTTGCCTCTGTCCTCAACCTCCAGGTCCAGGAACAGAAACAGACTTGCTCAGCTCCCACAATGCATCACTTGGCAGCTAAAGGGAGTGAAACTCGGAGACTTGAACTGAGATACCATAGCCCTGGGGGAGGGCATCTGTGTAGCACCGCGCCTGGCAGGGACACACTTGGCCTGTGCAGGGAAATGAATGACCATTATCCTCCCCTGTCCTGCAGGTCTCCTCTGTCCGCATGCAGGGGCTCCTCTTACTGGTCTTTGCCAAGTGTCAGCATTTGCCCTTTATCCAGATCCTCTCTGCTAAGTCCACGCCCACTGGCTTCTTCGGGTACTGGGTAAGGATGGAGTTTTATCTGGGCCGTGAACTGGGAGGCCTCCTGGCCTGGGAAGGGCTGGGGCCTTAGAGCTGGACAAATGGATAAAGGGGTAAAATGAACCTTGGCATTCTGCCCAGGATAGTGCCCTGCATACCCACGCTCCTGCCTCCGGGGTCTTGGTGTCCTGAGACCTCAGGCCGGGTGAGCTGGGCTCTGGATGGAGAGCTCGCCCTGGGAAGCTGAATGGCCCTAGGAAAGCCTGTGGAGGAGTGACCATCTCCCCTTCGGTCTATGATGGGAAAGAGAGGTATTTCCTACCCAGAGCAGCTCCCAACCCTTCTACCCACTTGTCCTACCAGGGAAACAAAGGGGGCGTCAACATCTGCCTGAAGCTTTATGGCTATTATGTCAGCATCATCAACTGCCACCTACCCCCGCACCTGGCCAACAATGACCAGCGGCTGGAGCATTTTGACTGGATCCTGGAGATGCAGAATTTTGAGGGACCTGATATCCCCAACATCCTGGACCATGAGTGAGCATGCAGTTGCAAACTGCCGCCCGCCCTGTCTCCCACACAGCCCAGGCCAGCGTCCTCTGCCACATCACTGCTGCCAGCCAGAGGCAGTGTGCTCTTCTCCCAGCCTCGCCCCTGACACCCATCTGCTCTCTTACCCAGCTTTGCCTGCCTGAGGTCTGGGGCCCCTTCCCCTTCCCCTTCCCTGGTCCCTCTGTCCTGCCTGGAAGCCCTGGACACTTCCAAACACCCCTGGTCAAGAACTGTGGTTCCTGGGGTGGTCCAACGGGCTGGTTCTCAGGCTTGCCCGGTGGCCGGTTGCGGGAGGGGCAGATCCTGCTTGTATTTGCCACTTGCCCTGGGGGCTGGTCTCCTCCCCTTAAAAGATGGGGTAGGAGCCATGAGCACAGTCCTGTTGGGCCTATGCCCTGGTCTTCACCTAGTGCTCGCCCAGCATCTGCCTTCTCGCCTGCAGCCCCTGGAGGGAGCAGGCCTGAGCCATCTGTTGCTCCTCCCTTCTCTGTCCTCATCACAAGCCTCAGCTGCCTTTTCTTTCTGAAGCCTCATTGTCTGGTTCGGAGACATGAACTTTCGGATCGAGGACTTTGGGTTGCACTTTGTTCGGGAAGCCGTGAAAAGTCAGTGCTACAGTGACCTGTGGGAGAAGGATCAGGTATCAAGGGGGTTCCAGAGGGATGATCTGAGCCCAGGGTGGAGGTCCAACATGACATGTGGGGAGCAGTGCTCAGGGTCCCTCGTGCTTTTCTCTTTTCCCAGTCCCCTGGAATCCCCGTGCCCAGGCAGGGAGGAGTCTAACAGGGCTTCACACTGCGGGCGGGGCAGTCCTGTCAGGGCCTGGTCTTTTGAAGGAACCAGGGTATAGCTAAGGGGTGTGCTTTATCACAGGAAGAAAGAAGGCCTTTGGCCTGTTGAGCACCGACCTTCTTGCATCCCTGTCGTCATTCTCATCCCCAGGCTTGCTTGCCTCCTAGAGGATGAGATACTGTCCATTTGGGGACCCGGCTACCCCAGCCTCTGCTCTGATACATGCTAGTGGCTCCCAGAGAGATGGGATCTAAAGCTTGGTCCCTCTAGTCCAGCAGTTGCCAACCTTTCAAACCTCACGGACCACCAGTGGTCTGCGGACCACCTGTTGGCGACCGCTGCTCTAGTCCAAGGACTGGGAAATGGCAGGCAGCTGCCTCCCCTGGGACTGCGGGGTGATGTGTGCAAAGGACTCAGCTGTCTGGAGGCGTGGGTGGATGCGCAGGCGGCCACTGGGGCTGTGGGGAAGCAAAGTGGCATGGCTTGACTCTTACCTCACCTTATGGCTGATCCCTTCAATGGAGTGTGGTGTTGGCCGTGGGGTCAGGACCATTGGGAAATGGGACTGTGCCTTTCTCTGCAGCTCAGCATTGCCAAGAGATGCGACACACTGCTCCGGGAGTTCCAGGAGGGCCCCCTGCTCTTCCCGCCCACCTACAAGTTTGATAAGAACTCCAACAACTATGACACCAGGTGAGGGGGCTCCGGCAGTAGAGGATCAGCCTACCTTGGTTCTAGAATTAGCCCGTGAGGAGGAAATGGGGAGCCTGGGAAGTCAGACTCTGCTGGCCCTAGTGACACTGGGAGTGCCTCAGAGTAGAAATGTTAGGGAAGCAGGGTTAGATCCAGCCGTCACCTCTCAGGAATGGTGCCTCTCACCCGTTGTGAGGCATTGGCTGTGGGAGCTGTCCCAGATTGTCCTCAGAGAAAGCAGGCGGGGGAGCCAGTGCTGTCCAGGACGGGTGGTTATCAGGGCAGGTGGGGCCAGAGAAGAAGAGGAGGCAGCTGGTTCCTGACTTACGAGCGAGCGGCTGCTTTTCAGTATTCTGGGAACCCCTGCCCTGACTCCCCAGGGCTTTCTGGTCCTCCCCAGAGGGGGGCTTGGCTCAGCCAGTTACTGGTATTAAGTACCCCTGCCCCAGCTGTGGGTGGTCAGTCAGGTACTATTAGGAAGGAGAAGTAGTAGTCATCAGTGGAGAATTTCATGGGGGGGGAATATAGAGACAGCGCTTCTAGTAGTTAGAAGCACAGCTCTGCATCAGCTGCATGACCTTGGCCAAGGTATCTAAGGCTCGATTTTGTCATCTATAAAGTGGGGGTGGTAACAGTGCCCACCTTGGTTGAGGATTGAATGAGACCTTGCGTATGTATAGCCTAGTGCCTGGCACCCATGAAGCACTGTGCTAACTGCTGTCATTATTTTTAGATTCATGTATTTGGATGATAGTTGTTTTTTAAAATCTTCATAGTTTTTTTATTTTGTTTTGTTTTATATTTTGATTGATTTCAGAGAGGAAGAGAGAGAGAGAAACATCAGTGATGAGAGAGAATCATTGATGGGCTGCCTCTTGCACGCTCCACACTTGGGATTGAGCCCGCAACCCAGGCATGTGCCCTTGACCGGAATCGAACCTGGGACCCTTCAGTCCAGAGGCCAACGCTCTATCCACTGAGCCAAACTGGCCAGGGCAAAAATCTTTGTATTTTTTTTACAAATTTGTATTTATTGATTTGAGAGAGAAAGGGAGAGAGAGAAGCATCAATTTGCTGTTCTGATCATGTATGCATTCATTGGTTGCTTCTTGTCTGTGCCCTGACCAGAGATCAAACCACAACCTTGGTGTATTGGGACTACGGTCTAACCAGCTGAACTACCCGATCATTTTACTGGAAACCTTTCTAAGACGCTGAGAAGGGGCCAGGTCACCACCAAAACCTTAGGCTTAGGGAAAGGGGCAAGCGCAGTTCTGGCAAGAGGTCCCTGTCCAACTTAGGGCAGGGAAGGAAAAAGAACCCCTTAATGTTACGAGGTTTGTGTTTCACTTGGAACAGCTTCTTCATTTATCTCTCCTATCAGGACTGTTTTTTGAGGGAGATAGGAGATCCTCCAGAGCACCCCAGGCCTCTGGGATTTAGGGGTGAATAGGGATCTCCACATCCAGGCCAGGGCGAGAGGTAGAACTGCTGGCCCAGAGCTAGCAGTGGCACGGCAGAGCCAGTGTCCCCGCCAAGAAATGGGGAGCGGGGGAGCCATTTCAGGAGTGTGGAGCAAGACGGAATGGGTCATGGCCTGGGCAGTGCACACAAGAAGAGGGCATGGACACGAACAGGGTTGAGCCAAGGCAGTCAAGCCAGAAAGGAGGTAAGAGGGCAGTCTCAGCTGGCCCAGGTCACAGCTTAGGGAGACTGCCAGTCTCCCCACCATCCATTGGAAAAGAGAGCCCTGGGAATTCTGAGGCCTTGGTGGGGCAGGCTGGGGCCGTGGGGGCTGGGACCCTCCACCAGTTGACTCTAAACCTCCCTGGCCATCAGGAAGACAGCTGCCAACAGGCCAGGTAGCCAGGTGTCCCTTCACCCCCACCCCCAGGTATGGTAGGGAAACCACCCGGAGACTGAACGGAAGTTACTGCAAACAGCTGGGTCTGGGCTGCAGTTGGCAGGGACTGAGATTGGGTAGAGCGACTCAGAGAACTTAAAGGACTACCCCAGTTGGCTTAGCCCATGATGGCGGAGCTGGGGCTGAGACCGGATTCTCGGTTCTCGGCTCACAGTGCTTGCCTTTAGCCCACAGTACCTCTGAATTCACAGCTAGTTTTGCCAACAGCAGCAGAAAGGAGGACAGGATGGGAACAGCAAAGCCTTGCTGAGGAGGAGGAGATACTTATTTCCACAGCAGAGATACAGTACACTTTGTGCTTGACATTATCGAGCACCTTTGATTGCAAAGGGCTTCGCCTGCATCACTTAATTCCTACCGTATCCTCATTAGGTAAACTGTTGCTACTGACTTCTTACAAATGAGGAAACCAAGTCTTGGAATACCTAAGTAGGATAGTAACAGTAAGTGATTGAGCAAGAGTTTGAACTTGAATCTGTGTGACTCCAGGAAAGGGTGGGAGGACATTATAGGAGTTGCCCTGTGGCCAGGGCCCGAGCCCCATTAGGGAGCAGAAACATTCCTATCTAATCAGACCGGCGTTCATCCTGAGAACCAGTTCAGATGGCATCTCTACTAGGAAGCCTTCCCTGACCACTCCCCGTCTCCTGAGAGTTCTCTCCTGCCCTGACGCTGCCAAAAGCCTTATGCTTTCCATGCTGCTTTTAAGGCAGTCAACGTGTGCCTTTCTGACTGTACTGTGAATGCTCAGAGTGCAAAGATAGGATCTGACTTATGACCCTTCCTGGGATGTAGCATGGTGCCTGGCATATGTTTAAATTGGGGGTCTGAAAAGATGAAATGGGAAGACACAGTGTTTAAGGAGCAGCCAGTCTAGTAGAGGGACCCTCCCATAGCAAGAGACCCAAATAAACACTGTCAAGTCCACGTGTTGGCAGAGTGAAGTTCCCCAAACTCTATGTGGAAGTGCGGAAGGAGGTGGAAGCTGTGGCGAGGGAGGATCCGTCCGAGTTGTCAAGAAGGCAGCAGAGTTTGGCAGGAAGGACAGGCATTCCGGTCGGTCAGCAGCACTGACGAGAGGCACCTTGAGTGGAGCCTGACCCAGCTGTGCAAAGTAACGGAGCGAGTTGTGTGCTGGGCATGGGAGAGCTTTGCTCAGCCACGGTAGTGTCCTGGAGCCAAGATGTAATGAGAACCAAGGTCAGCTCCATTACAGGGCGGGTGAAAGGGCTGAGGGCGGGAAATCCTGTTCAAGTCCGGGATTGCAGGAGGCTTGTGTTACATGAACCCAGTCAGCTCTCCACTTGGCAATGAGCAGAGGGTATTATGATCAGTCTAGTTAAGACTTGTGTCCAGAGTTCAGTGAGACACTCAGAAGTCATCTAATTGATTTCAGAGTGGAAGGGAGAGGGAGGGAGAGAGAGATTGAAACCTCAATGATGAGAATCATTGATCAGCTGCCTTCTGCATGCCCCCCACCGGGGACTGAGCCCACAACTAGGGCATGTGCCCTGACTGGGAATTGAACTGTGACCTCCTAGTTCATAGGTCAACACTCAACCTCTGAACCACACCGGCTGGGCAATTGGCTCAGTTTTATTCTTAAACAGAGAGAATCTTGCAGATCTACTTGTTTTAATATTTTGAAAGTCAAGACATGCTAATCTCCAGAAACAGTTCTTCTATTCAGTCATAACCATTCAGCCAGAAAGCATGAGTGAAGCCGTCCAGGTAATGCACGCTGTAGCACACGCTGGAAGGCAGTTCTGGCAGCTGTGACTGGCCACAGCGGGGCTGGAGCAGATGGGAGTGCTGTGGAAGGAGTGCAGACTTCAGACAGCAGTCCTGGCAAGCATCCGGCCTCCACCTGGACAGGGTGACCTTTCTGAACTTCAGAGTCCTGTGAGGGAGAAAAGTGTGATCTGTAACATTCTTCCAGTGTAGGAAGGACTAGAACAGCCTTCGAGACACCTGCCACAGTGCCTAATGCACAGGAGGACCCCATGCTTAGCTCTACTATTAGAAATGGGGGAATATATGCAGTATTTGATTAGTACACATTTATTTTGCCTATTTGTTTCTTGTCATTTGTTTGTCAAACAAGCTCCTCAAGGACCTTGTCATTCTCATTTCTCGGATCCCCAGTTGGCCTGGCACATGATGAGGGCTCAGTAAATCTGGTTGAAAGAATGAGTCCTACAGGTGGCCAGGGATGAGCCTGGACCAGAGCCTGGAAAAGGAGGAAAGGGAGACGGGCTAAGAGGAACCGAGGGGGAAGGAGAGACAGGCTGTGGTCAGTCCTTGGGAGGATTCTGACGTGACAGCAAGTCTGGGCTCTTAACTCTGAGGGAAGTTGGGGAGGGGGAATGCTTTGAAAGGGATAGTGGTGCATTCCTGTGGTTTATTACCAAGTGTTAAGCATTGTTGGGCACGGAATGTCCAAGACTCGGTGTCTGTAGTCTCTGGGATGGAAATAGCACATTCCCGTGTCCTCGGAACACTCCTCAGAAGAGTGAAGCGTCGAAACAGCCCAAGGAGGCCCAAGCAGGTGTGCTTTAGGCAGTCGCCACTTCCTGACCACTCCCTTGACTCACCTTAATTTATTTAATCTTCACAAAGATTCTTTGAAGTAAGTGCTATTATCAACCCATCTTAGAGTCCAAGAAATCAAGGCTTAGAGTGATGAGGTCACTTGCCCAAGGGCACATAGCCTTTTTACCTTTTAACACTAGATCACTGGTTTATTATAAAAGGATGTCATTCCAGAACAGGCAAGTGGAGGAGATCCTCGGGGCAAGGTCTGGGGAAAGGGCCAGGACTTTCCATGCCTTCTCCAGGCCGCCACTCTCCCGCGTGTTCACCAGCCTGGAACCTTAACAGGGCAGAACCTCCCCCAGCTGCTCTCTGATCCTAGAGTCGGATGGGGGTCACCATCGAGACACTGCTCTGCATCTATTGCTAGAAAACTGTATTGCTGTTGAAGTTTAAGTAAAACTTGAAATGTTTACTTAAAATAGTAATTGAATAAAGGAGAAGACAAAAATAGCATTTCTTCTCTCCCCCCACCCCCAGTGAGAAAAAACGCAAGCCTGCGTGGACTGACCGTATCCTGTGGAGGTTGAAGCGGCAGCCCCACACTGACACCTGTACCCCAAGGCGGCCGGCCCCCCACCTCTCCCTGTCTCTGAGGAGCTACATCAGCCACATGATGTACACCATCAGTGACCATAAACCTGTCACCGGCACCTTTGACTTGGAGGTGAACTGGCAGCGGAGCAGCCGTGCTGGGCCACATCCCCAAACCCTCCAGCCCTGGGTTTTAATGTCAGCAGATCCCCCGGGGGAGACCTGTAGGGAGACATGATTGCCTTTCCTCCCAGGTCAGGTATCCCTGCGCTTAGGAGCTGTTGATGGCTCTGCCTGTCACAAACGGCTCAAACCCTGTGTGAATAGGTTTCCATTTCCTCTTGGTACAGTCCCTCAGGGCTGAGTTCCATTATGCTTATTACCTGCTATGTGAAGTTGGACTTCCTTTCTGTCTGAACCTATCTGGGTCAGGTTGCAAAGGGAGCTCCCTCCATCCTTGTATTTTGCCATCTAATGACCAAGTCAGTGTTAACCTTTGAGCTGCTGACTGCCCTCACCTTTTCATACTGGTTTGTCTGTCTTTACACTGTTTGTTCTTTCTACACACCCACAGCTGTTCCTACCACAGGCACCCTTGCCCTGAAAAACTGAATTTGGGTCTTTGGGCAGGAACCCCAAAGGTCTGCGAACAGTTACCTGGCTCCTTGAACCTGTTAGCAGTTTCCCCCACGCACCCCTCAGCACTGGACTCTCTGCTTGGTTACCCACCTGACCCTCAGCTCTGTCCCTCCTGCCAGGACCAGGGACCCCTGACAAGCCTTTGGTCCTTTCTCTTTCCAGCTGGCCAGCCAAGGTCTGCTACTTTCTCTAGCATTCTGTGCCCACCACCCCGGTGCCCCTCCTCTGACCCTTACGCGTTGGAAGGGTGCAATAAGGACATTTATCTCAGAGAAGGGAATGATGCTATGGATTTTCAACCCCTTTCCTATCCCTGTGTGCAGCTGAAGCCATTGGTGTCTGTCCCACTGATCTCCCTGATGCCAGAGGGCCTGTGGACCATGGAGAATGCTATGCTTATCAACTACTCTTTGACCCCAGACTTCCCCAGCAGCCCCTGGGACTGGATTGGACTGTACAAGGTGATGTGGTGGGCGAGGCCGGGAAGCCATCAACCCACCCCGACCCCCACTCTGGTTTATCCATCCTGAGGGCTCGTGGGAGCTGGACACAGACTAAAGAGCTCACCTAGGGGCTGGCAGTGAGGGGAGGGTATACAGTAGGATAGCCAAACCCAGGAATGAGACCACCCTCTTCTTAGGATTTGCTGTAGGTCCTGTGTCCTCCCAGACTCCTGACCGCCCAATCCCCCTCCCACAGGTGGGGCTTCGTCACATTAATGACTACGTGTCCTATGTCTGGGTCAGGGACAACCAGATTTCCTTCAACGACGGGTTGAACCAGGTACCTGCCCCCTTCCTAAGATAGCTATTCCACATCTCAGCAGGCGGGCTTGGCTGCTGGCTAACTAGTTGCTAAGAGCTGGGTGGGACTCAGGGCCCTGGAACTGACCCCATTCCTGTCCACCCTCCCCTCCAGGTTTATATCAACATCAGCGATATCCCGGAGACTGAAGATCAGTTTCTCCTCTGTTACTATAGCAACAGTCTACGTTCCGTGGTGGGAATAAGCAATCCGTTCAAGGTAACGTGGTGGGGTAAGGGGAAAGGGACACAGAGGACTTGAGCTTGAGCCCCTCCTCCATTCCCTGAGGCCACAGGCCTAGGAGCCAACCGGTACCTGGAGCTGTAGCAGTTGGGGAATACCAGTGATGGAACAGCGGAGGAAAACCTGCTCTTTCCCCTTCTACTCACTGCCTGTCTCATCCCCACAGATCCAGCCTCAAGCCTTCTTGGAGGAGGACCCACTGGGTGAAGTCCAACCACAGATCTGAGCCTAGATGAGGGGAATCCAGGGCGGAGGCCAGAGCAGGCGGCCAGCTCTGCTCACCACTTCCAGGAGTGCTGGGGGCCCGGCCAGCCCCCTGAGGCCGCAGCAAGTATCCTTCCCCTCCCAGGGGAGTTCTGGCCACACTCCTTCGCTCTCTCCAGTCCAGATCTCTGGAATTGGCCACTCAAATACAGGTTTTTTGCTGAGATGATTGAAACCAGCTAATTTGTCAACAGTGAAGACCTACCTGGGGGCTGTCCACTGGATGTGGGAGGACCCTCCAGCTTACATCTCATTTCTTGCTTTTCCCCACACACACTTCCAGTCCTGCCCAAGCAGGCCTGCCAGGCACATGCCCCATCTGGCACAGGCCTGCATTCTTGTCACACCATCCTGGGCCTCAGGCTGCTGGGGGGGAGGGGGGATGCTCACATTTGTACAGGCTCCATAGACTGGTTGGTGCAAGAAGCACTGGGTTCCAGGAGTCTTGGCATCTCATTGCCTGTCTCCCTGAGGGACGGGAAGGAGGTCTGGGAGCCTTGCTTTGAACAGCAGCAGTATGACTGAGTGGGCAGGATGGAGGGGCCCCTTTATCCAGGCTCTTATGTGGGGGTTGTGGACAGGTTGGGTGTCCACCTGTACCCATGGAGTGTGACTCATAATGTTCCAGGACCTGAGCAGAGAATTGGACCCAGGTTCACTTCTGCTGGTGGATCATGCCCCCAAACTGCCATCTTGTGAAGGGCTAGCAGGTTGTTCCACGGTGGTCTTTGTCCAGTCGAGCTCATCCGCCCCCACCCTTGCCTGAAGTCATTAACCAGAAACCTGCCCTCTCTCTAGACCACCTGGGACCTAGAGGTGGGGGCGGGCAGAGAGGAAGGCTGGAATAAGACGTTTTGGAGAATCTGGCCCTGGGCGTCTTCAGGGAGCATTCTCCAGTGCTGTGTGGACATGGCTGTTCCTACTCCTACCACTTGCCTCCAGCCACTGGTGACTCAACGGCCCTCTCCCAGGGAAGGACACTCAGGGAGCCTGCTCTGTGACTGTCACATAAGCCCTGCAACCGGAAGCTGAGGATCACTCCAGCTGCTCTGCATTCCATACCCCACCCTGGGAGCCGTGTGTACCATTGGGAACTGGCCCCTAGCGGGCCTTGGTTCTCCGTGTTGTCTGTTACATCGGGGGATAATTAGAAACGTGGCTTTTACACTTGTGTGTGACTCCTTCATGGTGGTGGGAAGGGGTACCTAGTGATGGGCCCTTGCAAGACTCCAGGATGAGGGTCCTATAGATCCAGACCAGTCTTTGTGTGTCTGAGAGTAACAGACGTTGCCGGGGTGGGAATGGGATGAGGGTCTGGCACAGTGGCCCTCTGGGTCCTTGGCCCACTTGAGGCATGCTATTGGGCACTGCTAAACAGGATGGGTTTCTTAGAACTGATGACTCCAGAAAAGGTGCTTTCTCTGCTCTGACTGGCTCATCCCTCTTCACCTGCCGCTCGCAGACCTTAGTTTTGCTCCTTGGTCCTGAGTTAAGCTATCCATAAATGTCGCCATCGCCCTAGCCAGTTTGGCTCAGTGGTTGGAGCATTGGCCTGGGGCTGAAGGGTCCCAGGTCAAGGACACATACCTTGGTTGCAGGTTCCATCCCTGGCCTCTGGCGTGTGGGAGGCAACCAATCGATGTCTCTCTCTCTCACATCTATGATTCTGTCTCTACCCATCCCTTCCACTCTAAAAATCAATGGGAAAAATATCTTGCAGGAGGCTTAACAAAAAAGTCATCACCATCTTTTCTTTCTGCTCCCTACCCAGAAGTTTCCATGGTAACCTCTATCCTTGCCCCCAATACACACACACACACACACACACACACGAGAAGAACCCTGAACCCTTGCACTTGCCCACTTCATTCCTTCTCACACGTACCACCATCGTGGGTGCTGTCACTACCCTTCATTTGTCAGACCACAGCTCAGAAGTGGGACGATAGGGGCAGCTGTGGTAGTGTGCAGGACCAGAGACACAGGGGTTAGACCAGTGTGAATCAAAGTTCTATCTCTACCCATAGTCTCAATTGTCTGTAAAATACAAATAATGCACCTATTCACAACTATGTGGTGAAAGAACAATTGTACACACACAAACACCCGAAGTAACACTCTACCTACCTCATGGTTACTGAGGCCCTGGGGCTGCATCTCCAGGGCTACTGAGTCCAGGGGTCCCCTGTCTCTCCTCTTTGTGGAGCAAGCTTGTCCTTGACATGCCCACCTCCCCCTGCCCCCTAAGTCTTCACTGCCCTTCCCTCTCACAGCTCCGCCTTCTGCCTTCTTATGGCAGAACCCTCCCAGCCTGGCAGGAGTGAGTCCAGCAGGGATTGAGAGGCGGGAGGGGAAGGGGGAGTGCTTTCCCTCCTCTTGGCCGCAGTCAGGATATGGCCGCTCTGGGCCCAGCCCTGACCCACTGGGTGGAAACAGGAAATATGTGAGACTTGGTGTGCGATGGGTCTCTGTGCCTGGCTCCGCCGCTGATAAGGGCCATTGTGTGGCTGCCGGGGATGAGGCTGCCCTGGATGGATGTGCTTCCTGGAGGAAGGAAGGAAGCTCTGCTGGTCTTTCCTGGCGGGCGGGGCTGTGAGAGGGAAGGGCAGAGTGCCTGGGGGAAGGTGACTGCCCACTGCGGGACTTCACCCTCCCATGCCAGCCTTCCCGCTGAAAGGTCACTTTCCCCCATCCACTTCCCCTTCTCACTTCCGTAAGGAAGGCTGGAGACCCAAGGGCTCGACCCCAGGCCAGGAAAGTGTCAGCTGTGATTTAACAACAATGAAGACAGAAAAACAGGAACATTCAGGGTGGGGGGCACCTGAGGGTGCTAATGGGAAAGTAAGGAGCCAGCAGGCCTAAGGCTGCCCACAGCAAGGAACCCAGGCATCAACGTCCCAAGCGGTTGAGGCTCCAGAGGAGGGCGGAACAGGGGGCTTGTCACAGTGTTCTCCCCACTCCCTGCCTCTCCAGCCAGCCAACCCCCTCTTCCCAATATGGCCAGCCCCCAGCAGCCCTGGCCTTTCAAACTCAAGGGGCTCATGTGCTGCTGTGGGAGGCAGGCAAATTGGGGGGGAGTGGTTGCATGCAGGAGGGGCAGTGCCTACTGATGGATCCTCTTGGCTTAACAGGATGTGCATTTTGGTTTGGGGAGTGGTCAGCGTGCTCTCCAGCAGACACCAGTGAGGGTAGGGGGAGAGGCCCAGCCATAGAGCTGCTGTGGGGAAAGGCCGCCTACCCTCTGACCTAGAGTCCAGGGTACCCCAGGGGTGGCTATATCAGCTGCTCTGGTTACCTGGGACAACAGGCATTTCCTCCATCACTCAGCCCCTCCTCTTCCTGCCCCAACCCTCTGGGCCAAGAGGCCTCCCAATCAGACCTGGGCTGCTCCAGCTGTGTCCTGAGGAGCTGGACCAGACACATCCCCTGGGGCTGGAGTTGAAGCTGAACCAAGTGGCCATCCCAGTGTGAGACCAGATTCCTGGCTGCAGGAACCGCTATAGCCAGCGGGCAGGCAGGCAGGCCTTTGCCCAGAAGCCCCAGGGCCCAGCACGCTGGCAATCCACAGGCGGAATGGCGCTGCAAGTGGAGCTGATCCCCACCGGGGAGATCATCCGCGTGGTTCATCCCCACAGGCCCTGCAAACTCGTAAGCCGGGATGCTGTGGGTGGGAGGAAGGGTGGCAGTGTCTCCCCAGGGCCCACAGCCCTCTTTCAAGCAATCCTCTTTGGAAAGAGGTGAGCAGTGGGGAGGAGTTCTGATCCTTGCGGAACAGGAGGGGACTGGACAAGAGGGGTAAATGGAAGGAAGGGGAAAGGTTTTAAGCGCCACTATTAACCATCACTAGGAGCAGGGCTTTTCAATGTGGGAATCTGGGTTCGAATCCCTTCTCCTCCTGCTCCCTGATCCTCTGTGGGCTGGGCTACGAATTGGGCATAACAGCACATAGGTGACAGGGCTGCTCTGAGGTCAAAGGACTAGTGCATGCAAAGCTCCGGGCGTATAGCACAGGCTCAGTTAATGTCTTCCCGTTCCCGTGGGCCCAAAGCAATGGCCAGCTCAGAACAGTAGCTCGGGCTGAACTGGGGGTGAAGGGAGAGAGGCAGTCACAAATGGGGAAGAACCGATCTGGCTCTGCCCCGAGAGGAGGGTTGGGTTTGCGGTTGGGGTGCAAAGGGGCCCTAGGATGGTGAAGGAGAACCCCATCAGACGCACCCACCCAGCTCTGCAGCGAAAGGGCTGGGTGTTCCTTGGACGTGGGGGGGAGGAGAGAGAGAGATTGAGTTGTAAGGTGCGGGGTGTGTTTGTGTGCACGCCTCGTCCTGGGACCTGGTTGGTGGCGGAGCGTGCGGCACCAAGTCTCTGCGGACCAGGGCCGGGGTCAGGACTTGGACTGCCGGGCGGCCCGGGGCGGGGCGGGGCAGCAGGGTGCGCGCGCGCGCGCCTCGGTTTGGGCCCTGCCCGGGATGACGACAGGCGGCGGCCCGGCCCCGGGCGGGCCCTGGGCGGGGAGAACGTGCCAGGGCCGCGGACTCCAGAGCCGGCCACGCCGCCCAGCCTGGCCCCCGCCCGCACACCGAAAACGCCGAGCCGGTGGGTACGCTGGGCACGGGCGCGGGGCGGGCCGCAGCCTCCCGGCCCCGGGAGGCCTCCGCGGGCGGGCGGGACGGGGGAAAGGGCGGGCGACCGGGCGCCGAGACTACCCGAAACTACCGTGCGGGAAGCGGCGGTCGCTAGGGCCGAGGGTCGGCTTGGCCCGGCCCAGGCGGGATCCCAGGACCCGGTGGCGCCAAGGCTGGGCCCCGCGGAGACTTAAGGTTCCTATGGGGAAGGGGAGGGCGGGGAGGGGTGGCCGGGGTCCCTCCAGGCGCGGGCACCCCGCACACCCTTTGGCCAGGCTCTGCCTCTGGGTTCCGGGGAAGCCGCCTGCGCCCCGCCCCTTCCCGTTCCCCGCCCCCTGGGCCCGGCCGCGCCAGGACTAGAGTGAGTGTGGCGGGCGGGGGGCTTGGAGATGAATGAGACAATGAGCGGCTGGCCCACGGCCTTACCCCGCTGCCCGCGCGCCCTGGCCTCCTGCTCACCCCGCTGGCTCCGTGACTCATTCATTTACACAGGCGGCGACAAGGGGGTGCTGAGCCCCGCTGCGCCGGGTCGGGTGTGTGCTCCAGGCGAGAGCTTCTTCTGGGAGCGCAGTGCGATAAAGCAGGCGCCGTGTGTGGAGGGAGTCCGAAAGGGGTTCTGGAGGAGGCGATAACTGAGCCGAGTCTTCAAGGATGACTAAGAGCCCATCAGTTGGGAAGGGGAAGTGCAGCGAGGGCCAAGAAAATTGCAGGTGCAAAGGCGGCTTAGAGAACCACGTGTAGCAGCTGGTGGCAGGGTGGGGGCAGCTCATGCTGGCTGCGTGTGGTGGCGAGGCATGCGGCGCGAAGGGACTGGAGAGGGCCACACAGGAACGTGGTGGCAGTCGGGTAAACTGAGGACAGGGAGGTCCGCTGGAGTCCATATTGCAAGAAGAAGTGGGTGTGAGGTGCCTGCTTGGCACATGGACCGGTGCCCTATAAACCTTCACTGTATTAACATGAAGTGCTAATTGATCGGACTGTGGTTGTAAATACCACAGGCTGCTGTGGGAAAATGGATTAACTGGAGGAAGGCAGCCAGGCCAGTTTGGAGGCTGCTGCCTGGTCCAGGAGTGGCACGGTGAGGGGGGAGCAGAGGAAAGGTTTTAGCAGGTGGTGACTCCTGGGAGGAGTGGAGGAAGGGCGGGCCTTTTGATGCCAGGTGGCAATGCCAGGTGCCTCCCTCCTCTCTACATAGAGGATGTTGACCAAGGAGGGTAGGTCAGGGGCAAGGTACTCTGTTTTCTGCTGCTGGCCCCCCAGGGAGAGGTGTCTGGCAGGCCAAAGGCCCATGGTTCTGGAGCTAGAGTTGACTGGGGCCCTGTGAGCAATCAGGTAGAGCCCCTAAGTCGCTCCCATTCCTCCCCAAGCCCCCTCACAACAGTTTCCTAGAGCCTGGAACAGTCCTGGGTGGGGCTGCCTGGGCCCAGACCTAAAATGTGTTTGATAAATATAAATTGAGCACCTGTTCTGTTCCCAGCACTGCACTTGGGGTGAGATGGGCTATGGTTCCTTCCACTGCCACAACCGGCCTTGCGGCTGCTTCAGTGAAAATACACTTATAGCAGTGATCTGGGGGTGGGGGGTGGGGTTGGGGGGGGGGGAGGCTCAGAGCACCCGTTCCAGGCTGGCGTGGCCCTGGCCCTGGGCTGGGGGGAGCATTTAAGGCTGCCCATTGAACCTCCCCGCTTCTCCAGAGGTCAGACTTGGGGGCACCTGGCCCATACTAGGTAAATGGCACTGGATGCTCCAGGTTTGCCCGAAACATCTCCCAGGTGGGAGGAGACCCAGAAGCAGCCTTGGAAAATGAGTCCTAGGTTACTCAGAGGCCATGGCTACACCCCAGCCCCTAGGTCCAGGGCCATGCTAGGAGCTCAAAGACCATGGCCCACACTCCCTCGCTGCTACTCCTAAAGTCTACATGTCAATAGCAGCACCACACCTACAGGTGTACTGGGCACTGCAGTCATGCGGTCACTGAGAAAGGTCACACCTATTAACCCTGACAAATAAGTTTGGAAATCTGCCAGCCCTAAACCGCTCTCACTCCTTCAGGGCAGCGCTGAGTGACTAGTGAGTGCTAGAGTTCCTGGTTCCAATCCCACCCCTCCTTTTACTAGTCCTGAAATCTTAAACAAGACATTCATCTGCCCAGCCTCAGTTTCCCCGTCTGTAGAATGGGACTAACAGTACAGACTCATGGACTGGCTGGGGGCTTAGAACGCAGGATGCCCCCGGCTCTCTCACCCTCGGTCCCCGGCCTCCAACACCTCCCCTCGAGCGCTTCCGTCCAGGGAGGCGGGGCGGGCTGGGGGGGGGGGGCTGGTCTGGGCCGCAGCCGGCCCTTGTGCCCACGCAGCCGTGGAGACACCCCCTCCTTCCGCCGGGCGGCGGCTACCGGGGCGCCAGAGGGCATCCCGGGAATGCGGCGCGCGGCTCCGGGTGGGGGATGGCCGGCCGGACCCCTCCGCACGCGGATTCCCCTCATTCCAGCTGCCTGACGCGGCTGCGGGCGGGGCGCACACGGCGGCCGCAAGGCCCCGCCCCCGCCGGCTCCTCCCCTGGGGTCCCTGAGCCGGTCCGGCTGCCCGCGGGGAGCCCTGCCCCAGGTGGCTCCAGCCTGACCCCTGCCCCTGCCCAGGTGGGCTGCAGGCGGAGTCCCAGCTCCGCTCCCGCTCGCGGCGGAGTGTAACCTCGGGCACCACGGAGCGCGCCCCTCCCGCCCTGAGCCCGGCCGCCGGTGCGTTTCACACCCCGCTCCGCGCCCACCACCTCCCAGCTGCGCGCGGCGGCGCCCGGTCCCCTCGCCCCTCCGGAGGCCCGTCTCCCAGCTGGCGCCCGCCCCGTCGGGTCCCTCGGGCCGCGGCTCCGGCCGCGCTGTTGTTCTCGGGGTAACGAGGCCGGAGCCCGCACCTGCCGCAGCCTCACCCGAGCCCGGGCCCGAGGTGGGGCGCACTGGGCTTGGGGTCGGGCTCTGCCCCCCTGCAAGTAGAAGCCAGTGCCCAGCACTGCGCCCGGGTCCCCGTGTGCCGGGGCGCGAGGGAGCCGGTGGGGCGCAGGCGAGTCCTCGTGGTCACAGGGCAGGTCCGAGGGGCTCCCCGCAGAGGAGGGTCTGCCCCGAGCCCGCGGGCAGTGATGGCCGAGGCGGGGAGCGGTGCTCACCAGGGGCCGCGTCCGAGCCTCTCCGCCGCCCCGAGGCAGGTACTGGCCTCATTTTAAGGGTGAAAAAGGTTCTGAGCGACTCGCCAGCCAACAGCCTGTCATAAACGCTGCCGCCTCCTGCAGGCACTAGCCGTCGCCGCCACCCGCGGGGGCCTGAGCTGCAGCTCGCTTCCCGGGGTTGTGCCTCCCCGGAGTCCGGGCGGGCCGGGGAGTTGGGGGGGGGGGCGGCCTGGTGCGGGAGGAGGGTGTCCTGGCAGGACGTGGGCACGGATTTCGAGGGGCCAGAGGGGGGCCCTCCCAGAGGAGGGGGAGGGTGGGAGGCCCTGGGCGCAGAGCCCGCCGTGGCGTCCAGGGCGGAGAAGGGGTCTGCCCCGGGGCCGGAGCCGCCGTGGGCTTCCCCGACGGGAACGGACTGCCCTCGAGCCGGCCCCGCTCGGGCCCAGGCCCCGGGGCTCCCCCGCCCGGTGGGCACCAGCCGGTGTGGACGCGGGAACCCGAGAGCGTTCCTCGGGCTTCCCGACGCGGCCGCCCCCGGAGAGGAGGGCACGGGGTGGCCCGGACCGCGCGAGCTCCGCCCGCCGGGCGCGCCGGCCGTATTTGGACATTTCGTCCTATTTTTAACTTTGCCGGGACTGGAGGTGGGGGGAAGGGAGAGGGAAATCCTGCTTCCGCCGCGGCCCGCCGCCCGCGACCCTCCCCGCGCCCGGCCGTGCAGACCCCCGCCCGGAAGTGAGCGCCGGGCCGGGCCGGGCCGGGCCGGGTGGACGCGGCGGGCGCGCGGTTCCGGGCCCCACCCCGCAGCCAACGACGTTCCTCCGGGAAAACCTGACTCAGGCGGCGCCCCTCCCGCGGGGCCGCCCCGCCGCGCCCCTCGCCCCGAGAGCACCCTCCGCCCCCACCCCCGCAGAGAGGGACCCCGGGTCCGGGCCCAGGGGCGGGGGCGGGGGGAGCCCCGCGCTCCACGCTCCACGGGCTCGCGGGGGGGGCGGGGGCGGGGCGGCCCCTCCCTCGTTGACGCCGCCGCCGCCGCCTTCGCGGAGCCCCGGCCGAGAGCACCGGCGGCGGAGGGGGCGCGGGCGGCGGGCAGGATGCGCTACCGGGCGTCGGTGAGCGGGGCGGCGGCGGGCGGGGGTCCCGGGCGGCCCTGCGGCCTCGCGGCGGCGCCCCGGCCCCGCCAGGAAGCGGGCGCGGCGCCGGAATTTCGGGTGGAAAAACGTCCCGGGAAGTTGCAGGGGGAGGAGGCCGCGGCGGCGAGGGCCGCGGGGCGCGCGGACCTGGGGCCCGGCTGTCGGCTCGCGGGGGCGGCGGAGGGCTCGGACCCGGCACCCGGGGGCCGAGGGGCGGGGGCTCCGGCCCGATTTGCTGGCGGCTTCGGGGCCGGACGGGGCGGAGGAGGGGGGACAGGCCAGGGCGAGGCCGGCCCTGCTCAGACCCAGAGGGGCCCTGGCCAGAGCCGGGGGTCTGGTTGGGGAAGACCTGCTGCCCTCGGGATCGAAACCCACCGCCCCCACTGCCGCCCTGCTGGTCCTGGGCCCCTGACACTCGGCGTCCGTTTCCTGGAGCCCCAGACCCTTTTCAAAGAGTGTGTCGGGGAGAGGGCCGCCCCAGCCTGTGCCTGTCCCCCGCCCCCCCTCCCGGGGCCCCAGGCAGCTGGAGGCGGCAGCTGGGCTTTCCGCGGTGAAACCCCCACCCCCAGGCCTCTGGGGCTCCCGGGGGAGGAGGGTGTGGGGGGAGGAGGGTGTCCGGGGAGCCTGGCAGCTGATGGAGAGGGTGTGGCCCAGCGATGGGAGGGCGGCCCCTCATGGGGTGAGAGCTGAGTCCCGCTGGACGGAGGCCCCCTGGGCGGTCCCTCTCCTGTGGGGCCTGGGGTGGTCTCCTGCTCAGCCCCAGACACTCCCCCCTGGAGAGTCTGGCGGTGAGGGGAGGCGCCCCTACCCTGCCAGAAGCGCTCACTGGGAGCCATTTGTCCTCCAACAACACCTGTCACCTGTGGCTCAGAGCGGAGACCTAAGTCACCTGGTCTAATCCAACTCCTCCTCCTGGAGGCGGAAGAACCCTAAGAGGGGAGGGGATTGGTCCAAGGTCAACAGAGCTTTTTTTTCTCTGATTCCAGGAGTTCCTTCATGACCCCCCCCTTTCTCTACACAAAACTAGCACCTCCCGGGACTCGGGATTCCGTGGCCTTGCTCCCTTGTCCTCTGGGCCCTCTGTGCTCCAGGGCCTGTGTCCAGGCCCATGCACCCACGAGGTCTCTGTTCTGGGTGGCCTCCCTGTGTCCTCCATGTTCCCTGTGTACACCCAGGCCCAGTGTACAAGCATCGTCCTGCTCCTGTGTCCTGTGTCCTGTGTCCTGTGTCCAGGCCTCCCGTGTCCACCTGCCCTGGCTGCCCTGTCGATCCCACAGGCTGTGGTGGAGGGGGAAGTGGCCTTACCTTACCCCGCTGGCCCTGACCCTTTCACGCGGCTCATTCCCAACAGGCCCTGGGCAGCGACGGGGTGCGGGTGACCATGGAGAGCGCCCTGACCGCCCGTGACCGGGTGGGGGTGCAGGACTTCGTGCTGCTGGAGAACTTCACCAGTGAGGCCGCCTTCATCGAGAACCTGCGGCGAAGGTTCCGGGAGAACCTCATTTATGTGAGGCCCAGCGGGAAGACAGGGGGGCTGCTGTGGGGGTTCAGAGGCAGGACTGAGAGGGACAGAGGCACCAGGGGCCTCCGGGAGAGAATTCTGACCCTCCTCCTCCAACCCCCAGACCTACATTGGCCCGGTCCTGGTCTCTGTCAACCCCTACCGGGACCTCCAGATCTACACCCGTCAGCACATGGAGCGTTACCGTGGCGTCAGCTTCTACGAGGTGCCACCCCACCTGTGAGTGACACCCCCATCCCCATCTGCGATGACCCCACCCGGCCCTCCCTCTAACATGACCCCTGACTCCCCACTGTGGATGAAGCACTGTTCACATCTGTGAGGGATCCCACAGTTCCTCACCCCGGACCGACTCCATCCCCACCTGAGATGAATCAGCGCCATCTGGTCGGGACCTCCCAGCCCCCACCCAACTCATTCTCACTCATGACTTATTTGCCCAACTGTACCTGGCATGGCCCCCAACCTTAGTGACCCTCTGACTCCTACCTCTGGGGGCCTCCAGCCCGACCTATGAGGGACCCCAACCTCTACCTGAATGACCTATAACACTCATGAGTGATCTTCTCCGTCTTCCCTCTGAAAGTGACCCCCTCCCGTGCTCGCTTCGGCAGCACACATACTAAAATTGAAAGTGACCCCTCCACAGCTGTGAAGAATCTCCCTCCACCCACACCCTTGAAGGTTCCCCAGTCCCCATCCTCAAGGTAAATGCAGCTCCCACCCACAAGAGAACGCCAGGCAGATGTGGGAGTGCCCTCCCCAGCCCCACCTGCCGGACTCCCACCAGCTGCAGCTGCTCAAACTCCTACCCCCTGAGCTCCTGACCGGCCTCTGCCCCAGGTTCGCGGTGGCCGACACGGTGTACCGGGCACTGCGCACAGAGCGCCGGGACCAGGCTGTGATGATCTCTGGGGAGAGCGGGGCAGGCAAGACGGAGGCCACCAAGCGGCTGCTGCAGTTCTATGCTGAGACCTGCCCAGCCCCTGAGCGGGGTGGTGCTGTGCGTGACCGGCTGCTACAGAGCAACCCTGTGCTGGAGGTGAGGGTTGGGCAGCATCTGAGAGGAGGGAGAGGCAGGGAGAGAAGGCCGGCATCCCTCATACCCCCATCTGCTCCTAGGCCTTCGGCAATGCCAAGACCCTCCGGAACGATAACTCCAGCAGGTTTGGGAAGTACATGGACGTGCAGTTTGATTTCAAGGTACCTGTGGTGTGCCGGGGCCGGGGGGTGGGACTCCCATTCAGTAGGCGCCAGTAAATATCGAGCTCCTGCTGTGTGCCAGGCACTGTTCCAGATGCTGGAGCTGCAGCATTGAAACAGAACAGACAAAAATCCTGCCTTTCGGGGAGACAGACAGTAAGCAGGAAAATGTCATGTAGGTGACAAGTGCCATGGCAAAGAATAAAACAAGGTCAGGGGTGGGGCAGTTGCTCTTTAATTATATTTTGAACTCCAAGAGGAAGGGGGCCGTCAGGAGAATTGGGACAGAAGTGTGTCGGGATCTGACTTTCCTCTTAAAAAGATCGTTCTGGCTGCTTTGTTGAGACTAGATGGTCAGAGAAGCAGGCCAAGCAGGGAAACCAGTCAGGAAGCTGATAGAATAATCTAGATGACAGGTGACTGTGGATGGAACCAGCGCCGGGGCAGTGGAGGTGGTGAGCAGCGGTTGGACTCTGGGGTTTTGAAGGTTAAGGCAGCAGGACTGATGGGCTGATGGGATGAGAGGAGGCCTGCAGACTCCTTAGCCTGAGCACCTAGAAGGGTGAAGTGACCACTGACCAAGATGGGAGACGGTCGGGGGAACTAGCCTGAGGAGCGGGAGAGAAGGAGTTCAGTTGAGTTTGAGATGCCTGTTGTACGTCCGTCCGAATGGAGCTGACAGGTAGATGGGGTTGAGTGTCCTTGTTTCTTAGATGAAGAAGCTGAGGCAGCGGGTGACTTGCCGGAGCCCAGGCACTTAGGGGCAGAACTGGAATTAGAACCCAAGATGGCGGGGAAGAGAAGGGAAGATGGGCCCCACTTCCCGTCCGCCTAAGTAGTCCCCATGTTCTGTCCTGCCCACAGGGTGCCCCTGTGGGTGGCCACATTCTCAGTTACCTCCTGGAGAAGTCCCGTGTGGTCCACCAGAATCACGGGGAGAGGAACTTCCACATTTTCTATCAGCTGCTGGAGGGGGGCGAAGAGGAGACACTGCGCAGGCTGGGCTTGGAGCGCAACCCCCAGAGCTACCTGTACCTGGTGAAGGTGAGCAGCTGGTGGGCAGGGCAGGTGCCACCCTGGGAGCAGCACAGCGCCAGGGCGCCACGGCTGACAACCCAGCTTTGCCCCTCCCCCAGGGCCAGTGTGCCAAAGTCTCCTCCATCAACGACAAGAACGACTGGAAGGTGGTCAGGAAGGCTCTCACGGTCATCAACTTCACTGAGGATGAAGTGGAGGTGAGGCCTCCGCTGGGGACCCTCTTTCCGCCCGTATCTACTTAGATCCCCCTTCTCCTCTCAAACACGTCACCTCCCAGTCCCTGCTCCATCCGACCACTCCTGGTTGCCCTCATGGAACTCTCAGCCCCTCCTGTGACTCCCCTCTGCCCCTGCCTGTCCCCCAGGACCTGCTGAGCATCGTGGCCAGTGTCCTGCATTTGGGCAACCTCCACTTCGCTGCCGATGAGGAGAGCAACGCCCAGGTCACCAGTGAGAATCAGTTCAAGTATCTCACCAGGGTAAGCGGGTGAGCAGAGGGCAAGGGCAGAGCAGCTGGGTGAGGGGAAGGGCACCCTCACCATGCCCCCCGCCCCCTTGACAGCTTCTTGGTGTGGACGGCTCAACATTTCGGGAAGCCCTGACACACAGGAAGATCATCGCCAAGGGAGAAGAGGTGAGGTCAAGCCTTTGCCTCAGCAGATGGGGTGAGGGACGCAGGTATAAGGTAGCCCCCACCCATCGTTGCCCCTTCCCCCGGTCCGCTAGCTGGTCCTCTCAGCAATGATGGAAGGACATAAGGCAGCTGGCTCAGAGAGGCACAGGGGGCGGGCCAAGGTCACACCGGGAGAGGGTGAGGGAATCAGGATAGAGCCATGGGGCCTCCTTCCTTCTGGTGGGATTACTGTGTCCTCTCCTGTGTCCGCCCCCACAGCCTCCCCCAGCAGGAGGACGAGTAGACAGTTTCCTGGTGTTCGACCTGAACCCAGAGCGGAGTGGGTGGAGAGGGGTCTTCAGCGCTCACCTCCCTGTCTCACGCCACACCTGCAGCTCCTGAGCCCGCTGAACCTGGAGCAGGCTGCGTATGCTCGAGACGCGCTTGCCAAGGCCGTGTATAGTCGAACCTTTACCTGGCTAGTCGGGAAGATCAACCGATCATTAGCCTCCCAGGTGAGGGCGTGGTCCTGTCTGCTCCCAAGGGAGCGGGGAAGGCAGTCCAGGGAGGCCTGGGCCTGGCACTGGGGGCTGGCAGGAGTGGGGACCCATGCTCTTGGTTGATTGACCCTAGGATGCCCAGAGCCCCAGCTGGCGGAGCACCACCGTCCTTGGGCTCCTGGACATTTATGGCTTCGAAGTGTTTCAGCACAACAGGTCAGTGCCCTGTTCCTCCTGCCTGTCTCTCCTCTCGTCTCTCTGTCCCGGTCCTTCTCCTCTGCCCCCCGCCTCTCATTCCTGTCAGTGACTGCCAGCCATCCTGGGTCCTGATGAGTGTTTCTTCCCATAGCTGCTCAGGGGCCTGGCCCAGCCTCCCCTTACCCCGGCCCTGCAGCCACCTTGAGCTCCTGTGGTCTCTCCTGCTTTCCTCACAGCTTCGAGCAGTTCTGCATCAACTACTGCAACGAGAAGCTGCAGCAGCTGTTCATCGAACTCACCCTCAAGTCAGAGCAGGAGGAGTATGAGGCAGAGGGCATCGCGGTAAGCGCGGGCCTGCGGGTGTCATAGGAAGGCCAGGTGTCAGTCCCCGGGGGAGGCACCAGGACCCCATGACGATGCCCTCCTTCCCTGTACCCCTCAGTGGGAGCCTGTCCAGTATTTCAACAACAAGATCATCTGTGATCTGGTAGAGGAGAAGTTCAAGGGCATCATTTCCATTTTGGTGAGTCGTCTGTTCCTCCTGAGCCTCGTGTGGGGCTGGGTGGGAGGACGTCACTCCTTCCCCTTCCTCTCCAGGCCAGTCCACGGAGGGCCAGAGTTTGGGGCTGAGCAGGGACAGGGCAGGGCTCTGCAGGGAGGGTGAGGTGAGGTGCTGGCTGCATCTGGAAGCTGTCCCTAGGAAGTGCCCTTGATCTGCCCCTTTCCCTGCGTCTCTGCCTCCTGCATGGTGCCCCTGAAGTACCTGTGCCCCCCAGCCCCTCCCTTGACACACCCATCACTCTGTGCCACGCCCCTCAGGACGAGGAGTGTCTGCGCCCTGGGGAGGCCACAGACCTGACCTTCCTGGAGAAGTTGGAGGACACCATCAAGCACCATCCACACTTCCTGACGTGAGTGGGGTTGCGGGGCTCACTTGGGTAGAAGCTGTGGAAGCCTGGGACCCCCCAACAATTAAAACGTCAGCCACAAAGAGCTGACCCGAGGAGGGGCTGGGTTATGGACAGGTGCACAGAGCTGCAGCTCACGTACAGCCACAGAGGAAGACTCCAGGAGCATGGCTTCCTCCTCATTCTTCTCTGAGAATGAAACTTGCGAAGGCCCAGCCAGCGTGACTCAGTGCTTGAGCATTGACCTCTGAACCAGGAGGTCACAGTTTGATTCCCTGTCAGGGCACATGCCCAGGTTGTGGGCTCCATCCCCAGTGTGGGATGTATAGGAGGCAGCCGATCAATGATTCTTTCTCATCATTAATGTTCCTATCTCTTTCTCCCTCTCCCTTCCTCTCTGAAATCAGTAAAAACATTAAAAAAAGAAAAAGAAAAAGGAAAGAAACTTGCTAAAATTGTTTAGCTTCCTTTATTTGCAAATTGCTTCTTATTTAACTCATGCCTTAAAGTGGGCGAGGGAGAGGAAGCAAGCCCCCCGTCCCAGCTCTGTCCCGCGTGTCTCCTCTAACCTGAAGCAGCCCTGAGGAGGTGTTCCTGGTGCTGTCTCCAGGTTACTGAGGTTCAAAGAGAAGCCCTTTGCCCAAGGTTATCTCCCATCTAGTAAGTTTGAGCTGGGACTCAGTCCCAGGGCTGCAAATGCCAAAGCCCTACGCATTTTTGCTTAATAGTACTTTCGTTAAAACGCTTTTCCTGGTTGTAAAAATAACGTTGCTCATTAGAGAAACGCTGGAATGTGTGCAAAAGCCACTTGGAGGCCTGTCACCCAGAGGCCATCACTGTTAACAATTCGAGGCATTTCCTTCCTGCCTTTTACTATACCTTTTTTTTTTTCCGTGGTTGAGAGCTTACTGTGTAGAGCAGGTCCTCAAATAATGCTGTTTCATTCAGTGTTGTTTTGTTATAGCATTGATGAGATGTTGTGGAAACTTCATTCTTGTTTATGTCAATTAGCCTCTGGTAAAATTGCTTTTGTTATATGTCATTTCACTTAGTGAGGACTTACTGTAGAAGGCTCAGGGTAGTGTTATATCTTCCAGTATTTTCCTGTATTGTCAAACAGAGAAGAGTTCCTCAAAATGCTTACTCTAATGGCTCTAATCCACAGATACCCCATGGCTCTTACCCAGCCTCTGGGGGCCCTGGCCAGTTTCTGCTAGATAACAAGGCTGCCACAAACTCTTTATGCCTTAAACCTCTGCCTGTGTCTCTGGTTAGTTGCTTGAAATAGTTCTTAAAAGTAGAAAATGGGCCCAGGCTGGTGTTGCTCAGTGGTTGGAGTGTCATCCTGTGCACTGAAAGTTTGTGGGTTCGATTCCCAGTTAAAGGCACATACCTAGGTTGTGGGTTCGATCCCAGTCGGGGCATGTATGTGAGGCAACCAATAGATGTTTCTTTCTCTCCTCCTTCCTTCTCTCTCTCCCTCTCCCTCCTTCTCTTCCTCCCTCTCTTTCTTTTCCCTTCCCCTCTCTCTAAATAATCAATAAAGACAAAACGTAGCTTTGGTCTGTGCACCGAAAGGTTGCCAGTTCAATTCTCAGTCGTAGCACATATCTGGGTTGCAGGTTCAATACCCCATTGGGAGATGTTTCTCTCTCACATCGATGGTCCTCTGTGTGTGTGTGTGTGTGTGTCTGTGTCTTCCTCTCTTCCTCTCTCTAAGCATGCCCTTGGGTGAGGCTTAAAAAATAATAATCTATAATAATAAAAGGGTAATATGCTAATTAGACTGGATGTCATTCCGGACGTCCTTCCTAACAAAGCTGGGAGGGAAGCCAGCCTGGTCCCGGGTGCCTGCGGGTGGCCCGAGGGAAGCCCGGGTCCCTGGTGCCGGAGGGAAGCCGGTACTGGCAGCCGGGGGCGGGGGGGGGGGGAGGGGGGGAAGCCCACTCTTGCAGAAATTTTCGTGCATCGGGCCTCTAGTAATAACATAAAATAGAATTTAAAAAATACATATCCTCTAGTGATTGTTTTTTAAATATAGAAAATGGGCTAAAGGGTATACACATGCTTAAGACTTAAGTAATCTCTTGGGGCAGATTCTATTCTTAAAATGTAGGGCCATGCTCAACCCTCTGAGCAGTCATGCAACAGCCAGAGGCGCTGAAAGGAGCCCTCTGCCCAGTGTGCCCTGCAGAGCGGGGCCCAGATCCTGGGCCTGGCATAGTGTGACCTGGGCAAGGCCGTCTACCTCCCTTAGGGTCCGTGGCCGCCTCTGTGCAGGGAGGCAGGGTGGGCTGTGGGTGGCCTGCGCATGCCTGCTTCCTGCTGGAGGTCTGTTTCCTCTCTAAGACTCTTCAGCAGGCAGGGGGCATGGCTCAGGCCAGCACGCTAGCTTCCTCTCCCGTCACCCCCAGGCACAAGCTGGCCGACCAGCGGACCAGGAAATCCCTGGGCCGCGGGGAGTTCCGCCTCCTGCACTACGCTGGGGAAGTAACATACAGCGTGACCGGTGAGGATGCTGGGCTGGGGCCCCACAGTGGGCGGGAGGGGCTCTTCCTCGGCTCACATGTGCTCTCTCCTCCCAGGGTTTCTGGATAAAAACAACGACCTGCTCTTCCGGAACCTGAAGGAGGTGAGGGGGACTGCGGGGAGGACTCCGGGTTTGGCCCCGAATGACCAGTGTCCCAGGAATCTGTCCTACGCCAACCTCGATCCCGTGCTCTGCCCTCACAGACCATGTGCAGCTCGGAGAATCCCATTATGAGCCAGTGCTTCGACCGGAGCGAGCTCAGTGACAAGAAGCGCCCAGAGACGGTGTGGAGGCTGTGGGGCCAAGGGGGCGTGTGTGTGCACAGGGCTGAGTGCCTGCAGGAGCCTGGGAGTTGGCGTGTGCACGGAGCGTCTGTGCTTGTTGGTTCCCGTGGGTGTGTCTGCCGGCGTCTGTGTGTGCTCCATGTCTGTGTGCATGTACACGGCCACTGCTCCGTGTCCGCCCTGTTCTCTCTCCTCTGAGCCAGCCAGCCTCCTCCCTGGTCTCCTGGCTGCTCACCTGCCCTTACCATTCCCCACATATCTGCTCTGGGGATATTCCAAATGGCAGATCAGTTTCTATCATTCCCCCACTCCAGATTCCTCTATGGCTCCCTTGTTCCCTCAAGTTTAAATTCACTCTCCCTAATGTGACTGAGTTCTGCTCCGATACTGCCTCTACCCGCCTCCTTCCCCCTTCTCTGCTTGTCCTGTTTGTAGCTCACTGTGTACATCAAGCCTTTGCTCAGACGGCCCCTCTGCCTGGAATGCCTTTCTCTCCTCTCTTCCTTCTGGCTGTCTCCTCTTTTTTTTTATTTTTAGAGAGAGAGAGAAAAACATTGATAAGTTGTTCCACTTATTTATGCATTTGTTGGTTGGTTCTTGTATGTGCTCTGACCGGGGATCGAACCCACAACCTTGGTGTATCAGGATGAAGCTTTAACCACAGAACATATTTTTCTTTATTGATTAAGGTATTACATATGTGTCCTTATCCCCCCTCTGCCCCCCACCTTTTTTTTTTTTTTAAATTTCAGAGAGGAAGGGAGAGGGAGAAAGAGAGAAACATCAATGATAAGAGAGAATTATTGATCGGCTGCCTCCTACACACACCCCACTGGGGATTGAACCTGCAGCTGGGCATGTGCCCTGACTAGGAGTTGAACCGTGACATCCTGGTTCATAGATTGATGCTCAACCATTGAGCCACACCTGCTGGGTTCCTGCACATCCTTTATTTTTTTTTTAAATATTTCTTTATTGATTTCAGAGAAGAAGGGAGTGGGAGAGAGCGATAGAAACATCAATGATGAGAGAGAATCATTGATCGGCTGCCTCCTGCACGCCCCATACTAGGAATCAAGCCCACAACCCGGGCATGTGCCCTTGGCCGGAATCGAACCTGGGACCCATCAGTCCGCAGGCCAATGCTCTATCCACTGAGCCAAACCAGCTAGGTCCTGCACATCCTTTAAAACAGTGGTTCTCAACCTTGGCTGCACATTAGAATCACTTGGGAATCTTTTTAAAATCCTGATTTCTGGGCCTCATCCTCCGGAAATTCTGTTTCTTTTTTATGGGGTGGGGCCACAACATTAGTAACAAAGAAACAGAATTTCCAGAGGAATGAGGCCCAGAAATCAGGATTTTAAAAAGATTCCCAGGTGATTCTAATGTGCAGCCAAGGTTGAGAACCACTGGTTTAAAACTTAGGTGAAGGGGCATGTCCAGGAGGCCTTTCCTGACGCCCGCGCCCCCATAAACGGGATTAGTTGCCCCTTCTTGGTGCTCCCAGAACCACAGGCATACACCCCTGTTACTAATGGGGCCACGACAGATTGCGAGTCTGCTTGAAGGTTCTGCATAGCAGTGTACAGGGGTAATGGTTGGACGTACAAGTGTAGGGCACATTGTTGAGGAAAGTGGCCCTGAAATTCTAGAAGAGGAAGAATCCTTGCCAAAGGAAGGTGTAGGATTGAGGTTGTGCTGAGGCCTGAGCAGGGTTTTTAGACCCCAGTGAGGTTCCTAAACCGAGGTCTCTAGTCAAGCCATTGTGGCGATGCAGGTGGGCCTAGTCTGTCCCCTTCCTCTTTGTGAGGGAGGAAGGGCCCCAGCAGGGTGGGGGTAGTTGAGGGAATTGCTATTTTGCCCCAGGGAGGGGCTGTGCTAGGAGTCAGAGGCATCAGCCCAGCTCCAGCCAACCTCCCCTTCGCCTTTGCTCACCAGGTGGCCACCCAGTTCAAGATGAGCCTCCTGCAGCTGGTGGAGATCCTGCAGTCCAAGGAGCCTGCCTACATCCGCTGCATCAAGCCCAACGACGCCAAACAGCCCGGTAGGTCCTCCCACCCATGGGCCCGTGGGCTGAGCCTCCCGGCAAGGGCACAGGCCCTCTGTCCATGCCAGCCCACTGATTGCCCTGTCACCCCTCCTCCAGGCCGCTTTGATGAGGTGCTGATCCGGCACCAGGTGAAGTACCTGGGACTGATGGAGAACCTGCGAGTGCGCAGAGCCGGCTTTGCCTATCGCCGCAAATACGAGGCTTTCCTGCAGAGGTGGGGGCGGGGCCTGACTCGGAGCCAGGACCAGGGGTCCAGAGGGTCGGAGCCTGGCAGATCCTGGGAGGGAAGACGGGGGCTCTCAGCCCATTGCAAAGCCAGGATGCTGAGGCTCTGAGCTGAGGCCTTTCCAGGCTGCAGGCCTAATGCCGAGCTTGGCAGAACCCCTCCCCCCAGGCCTTGGCTTCACAGAGCACGAGGCCTGAGGCAGTCATCCACATATCTGTCACCAGGAGAAATGCTAAAAGCTTATGAGGACAGAGTTTGTGGTTATCCTGACTTAGGGTCTGGGGACTCAGTCAGGTGTGAATTCCATCTCTGCTACTTTCCAGCCGTGGCCTTAGGCAGATGAGAATATTAATTGCCTTATTGTTGTAAGGGGACAACAGAGCCACCTCCCATGCGTTCTGTGAGCTGCCCTTTAGGGGAACCTCCCGGCAGGTGCCCAGAAAAGCTGGTCTGGGTCCCCAGGGAGGGTGGTGGCTGAGGTGGGAGCCCATACATTTCTCCTCCTGCCCCCAGGTACAAGTCGCTGTGCCCAGAGACATGGCCCACTTGGGCAGGACGGCCTCAGGATGGGGTGGCTGTGCTGGTCAGGCACCTTGGCTATAAGCCAGAAGAGTATAAGATGGGCAGGTGAGTGGTGCCCACTCCTGGGGTCTAGAGGGCATGGGGATGGCAACCAGGGGCTGATCACTGCTGCCCTCCCAGGACCAAGATCTTCATCCGCTTTCCCAAGACACTGTTTGCCACAGAGGATGCGCTTGAGGTCCGGAGGCAGAGCCTGGGTGAGAGAGGCCCCACCTTTCCTGTCCCAGGGGGTCCGTTCTGGGGGGCAGGAAATAAATCACTGCATTTGGGCTCCTTTTCCAGGAAGTCCGCCTCGCCCACATTCAGCTGCCCTCCTCCTTACCAGCCCCCGCCATCTGTCCTGCCCTTGGCACAAACGCTGAGCATGTTCCCACATCCCATTGCTGCCTCCTCTCTTTGCTTATCCTCTCTTCCCCTCCCATTACCAAGCTTTCACTTACTCTCCCTTCTTATTTACCCTCACTCAGTAGCTCCGTCAGCCAGTCCTCATCCAGGCCACTCAGTAAGCTCTGGCAGCCAGTCCTCATCCAGGCCACTCAGTAAGCTCTGGCAGCCAGTCCTCATCCAGGCCACTCAGTAGCTCCGTCAGCCAGTCCTCATCCAGGCCACTCAGTAAGCTCTGGCAGCCAGGCCCCAGCTGGTCCCTGAGCTCTGGCCCATTGACTTTCTTTCTCACCTACAGCCACAAAGATCCAGGCCTCCTGGCGGGGCTTCCACTGGCGGCAGAAATTCCTCCGGGTGAAGCGATCAGGTTCGGGTGCTGGGTCTTCAGCGGGCAGGGCCTGGGGCGAGGGTGGGCCACCTGGTGAGGGGATAGAGGTCAGCCGTCTGTGGTCTCTGCAGCCATCTGCATCCAGTCCTGGTGGCGGGGAACGCTGGGACGGAGGAAGGCGGCCAAGAGGAAGTGGGCAGCACAGACTATCCGGCGGTGAGCACTGGGGCACCACGAGGGGGTGCGGACCCGGACGTGTGTAGGGGTCCGTTGCAGACTTCTCACCCCCATCCCTGTTGGGTGCCCCACCCCCAGGCTCATTCGAGGCTTCATCCTGCGCCATGCACCCCGTTGCCCCGAGAACGCCTTCTTCCTAGACCACGTGCGCACCTCATTTTTGCTCAACCTGCGGCGGCAGCTACCCCGGAATGTCCTGGACACTTCCTGGCCCACACCACCCCCTGCCCTGCGTGAGGTCTGCGGGCCCTCAAGCACTCCGGAGGGGCCCAATTAGCATGAGGCCAGAGGAGCAGTCAGGGGGCTCCCCAAGGGAGTGGAACTGGGGCTAGGCCATGGAGGGCTAGTTGTTTTGAGAGAAACGCCTTCAGGAATGGAAGGGGTTGTCCAGATTGAGGGGATGTCACTTGGGCCAGAGCCCGGTGGTGGGCATATGCCCGTTGTCCTCAGAGGGAAGGGAGCCGGCTGTCTGGGCGCCTGATGTTGCTCGCGTCGCGCCCACAGGCCTCCGAGCTGCTGCGGGAGTTGTGTATGAAGAACATGGTGTGGAAGTACTGCCGCAGCATCAGCCCCGAGTGGAAGCAGCAGGTATGGAGAGCCAAGAGGCGGGTGTGGACTGGCCAGGGGGCAGGGGCACCACTTGAAGAGTGCCGGCCTGGGGGAGCACTTCACTCCTGATTTACCATGTGACCTCAAATGGACCCCAGCCCCTCGTGGGCCGCACGTAGGAAGCAGAAGCTGGAGTAGGTTGTGGGTGGAAAGTAGGGTTCACCTGGGCCACTCCACTGGGCAGTAGAGGCTTCCCAGAGGCCTGTGTGGAGAAGGCTGCAGCGTCAGTCCAACCGGTTGGTAATGTCTGCCCTGGTTTTGGAGACAGACATTGGCTGCCAATGTGCCTTGTGTTTGCCAACTCAATACTGGGTGATGCTAAAGGACCCACCCGCTCAGGTGCCCTGTAGTAGGTTTGAGTATTAGCAATCAGCCAGCTTCAAGATCCCATGTTGAAGCTGAATATTGGGGGTCCCAGGGCCTGCACCCTGACAATGCTGTCAGGACCCTTCTAGGGAACTCTCTGCCTTGGCTGGTGGAGCCGGGGTGCGGTAGAGGAGGGGCTTATGGGAGTGCTGGTGGAGCCGGGGTGCGGTAGAGGAGGGGCTCATGGGAGTGCTGGTGGAGCCGGGGTGCGGTAGAGGAGGGGCTCATGGGAGTGCTGGTGGAGCCGGGGTGTGGTAGAGGAGGGGCTCATGGGAGTGTTGGTGGCAGGGCTTAGCCTCCTGCTGTTGGGGCTGGAAAGAGGGTGAGGGAGGCTGTCTCAGCTGCTGAGGCTCTGGTGGGCCCCACCCTCTGACATCCCTCCTCCCGGCCCTGGTCCCTCAGCTGCATCAGAAAGCCGTGGCCAGTGAGATCTTCAAGGGCAAGAAGGACAATTACCCGCAGAGTGTCCCCAGGCTCTTCATCAGCACACGGCTTGGTGAGCCCCTGACTTTCCAGTGTCAAACCCTCCGTCACCGTCCTAGTCCCCTCTCTCCTCCTCTGACTCTCTCCCCCACCTGGTGCAGGTGCAGACGAGATCAGCCCCAAAGTGCTGCAGGCCCTTGGCACTGAGCCCATCCAGGTGAGACATCAGGGATGGAGGCATCGGGGCCGGGCAGAGAGTGGGGGGGTTTTCCCTGGAGCCCCTCAGCCCCTCCCCTGCCCCTCATCCCGCCTCTGTCCTCAGTACGCGGTGCCCGTAGTGAAATACGACCGGAAGGGCTACAAACCCCGACCCCGGCAACTGCTACTGACGCCCAACGCCGTGGTCATCGTGGAGGATGCCAAAGTCAAGCAGAGGATTGATTACACCAACCTGACCGGTGAGCCAGAGTCCGGGGCTGTGAGGGAGGCCCCTGCTCTGATCTTGGTCCCTAACCTCTGCCCTTCCCCCTCAGGAATCTCCGTCAGCAGCCTGAGCGACAGCCTCTTTGTGCTGCATGTGCAGCGCGAGGACAATAAGCAGAAGGTGCCCTTGGGAGACAGGGAGGCGGGGTGGGGTGGGGTGGGTTCTGTAGGTCAGGGCAGAGCCTAACGCCTCCCCCGGTTGGGCCCCCAGGGGGACGTGGTGCTGCAGAGTGACCATGTGATTGAGACGCTGACCAAGACGGCCCTTAGCGCCGACCGTGTGAACAACATCAACATCAACCAGGGCAGGTGAGGCAGGGGGGCACGGGGAGGGGCCGAGGGTGCACATTGGGGAGGTCCTCACACACTCCCTTCCCGCCAGCATCACATTTGCAGGGGGCCCTGGCAGGGACGGCATCATCGACTTCACACCTGGCTCAGAGCTGCTCATCACTAAGGCCAAGAACGGTCACCTGGCTGTGGTGAGTGGGACCTGGGACTGGGGTGGCCCCAGGACTGGGTGGAACCTCCGGTGACCAAGGCGTCTTGGCAGTGCTTGGGTACCGCACCACCCCGGTCACCCTGCTGCCCATTTGGGGCCAGAGGGAGGGGCCTTTGGGGCCCTGTAGTGCCGAGGGTCATAAAGATGGCAGCGTGGGGAGGGGGAAGACCTGGGGGCCTGGGTGTGCTGGGTGGGAAGGGAGGCCCACTCCGGCTAGGGAGTGGGACCAGAGTCTGCAGGACCAGGCTGCCGCTGCATGCTCCTGACCCACGAAGACAGGTGCCCAGTGCCTCTGTCTGCTTCCCGCTCACACTGGGCTTCTCCCTTCCCCACAGGTGGCCCCACGGCTGAACTCTCGGTGATGAAGGTGCCCACTGGACCCTCCCACCTCCCAACGCTTTGCTTATCCTCTCTTCCCCTCCCATTACCAAAGACTCGAGCTTCCAGACAGGGACCCAGGGACACCTCGAAGCCCACAGACGAACTCCTGCCTCCTGCTCTCCCCTCTCTTGAGGGCGCTGCAGGGAGGGGTGAGGGAGCTGCCCCAGGAGTGGGCCAGGCCGGGCCACAGCAATAGGAAAGCCGGGGCCAGAGGCAGACACGCCAGCCCCACTGTCGATGCCAAATATTTGAGAGAAGGGAACTTTTGCTGAGGTTTTCTCTGAGATTTTTTGATGCTTTATAAGAAACTATTTTTTTTAGCCATTTCCCACCCCAAGACACACTGGATGTGTTTTCCCCGACTCCAGCCAGGCAGGGGATGTAGCTCAGAGGTGGGCGGTCTGGGCCCTGGTGCCCTCTTTCCTGCCCAGGCCACTCTGTCCTCCTCGTTCCCTTGGCGCCTTGTCTGCCTGCCTGTCTCCCCACTGCAGCCCGCCCAGTGGACACCTAGAGCCTCTGCAGCCCGCTCCGGCATCCTTCTGGGGGCTGAGACCACCCTTGCTGCCCCCTTTCCTGCCTTAACAATGTCCTTTCAATAGCAGCCTAGCCTGAGGCTGTCCCGGAGTGGGGGAAGGTGTCTCGGACCACAGAGACGGAGATCAGCTGGTCCAGCTTCCTGGTGTGACCGCAGCAGACAGCGGCCCAAAGAGGGGAAGGGACTTGCCCTTCCTTCGTCCAGCAGGTTGGGGCCAAACCGGGACTGCAGCCCTGTCCTCTCAGTGCCTCACCCAGGAACAGGGGCCCCAGAAAACAGGCTCATGTCTTAGGGTGCATGTGGCTCCCTAACCAGCAATCACCCTTGGGGGCCACCGGGTAGGAGAAGCCCTTCTGCCTGAGTCCATACCTTACGATGACACATACCCTGCTCACCATAACTGGCCCCATTTCAAGGATGTGAGGCCTTTCCTGTGCCCCAAGCTGCCCCCTGTCCTGGGAAGCTGGGGAAGGGGCCGGCCTTGGGAGGAGCTGCAGGGGCATCACCTCTTTCTGCTGCTGCTCCCCTCCCACCTCCCCAGAGAGCCTGGGCTGCCCAGCTGCCTCTGCCTCCTGGGGTCTCGGCCCACTGCTGACACTTCTGCAATCCAGAGAAACACTAAATAAAGCAATACGTGTTTGCCAACAGTGGTCTCCTTGTGAATGTTAAGAAAGGGAGAGGACCCCCTGGAAGGCAGCCAGGGGTCTTGTATTAGAATCTTTGCCTTGTCCCCCGAAGGAAGGAGGCAGAGCTCCCTTCCCAGGGAGAAGAGCAGGTGTGACCAAGGGCCCCAACATTGACTCTTGAGAAGGGCTGCTCAGCCTGGCCCAGTGCTTTGGGCTGGGAGGCAGGAAGCATCACACACAGTCCCTTCCCTGTGACCTCGGCCTGTCCTGGGAGGCTGGTGCACAGAAGTGCAGCCCTGGGCGGAAAGCGCAGGAGCCAAGGGGCAGACCTGCAGGAGACTGACTCCTGACAGGGACGGGGGACGGGGATGAAGGGTTGCCAACACGTCACAAAGAAGATGACATGCCCTGACCAGTTTGGCTCAGTGGCTAGAGCGTCGGCCTGTGGACTGAAGAGTTCCGGGTTCGATTCCGGTCAAGAGCATGTACCTTGGTTGCGGGCACATCCCCAGTGGGGGGTGTGCAGGAGGCAGCTGATGGATGTTTCTCTCTCATGGATGTTTCTAACTCTATCCCTCTCCCTTCCTCTCTGTAAAAAGTCAATAAAATATATTTTTTTAGAAAAAAAGAAGATGGCATTTGAGTGGGCCTCAAAGGATAGCCTCCAAATTTGGATTGGGTTGCAAGTGACCAACCCAATCTAAACTGGCTTAGGAAGCAAAGGACATTCAATAGCATTCACAGTCTAGCAGCCCCAGGTTGGGCTGCTCCCGGGCGCTCACAGATGTGTCTGGAACCATCTCTTGGCTCAGCCTTTCCTGGTGATGTGGTGGCAGCAACAGCCGGCTACCAACAGCTCCGGACTTGCATTCCATGAAGTTGGCATCAAAGGCAGAGAGAAAAAGCGCCTCTTGTTAAGTAACTCAAAAGTCTTAGAGCCAATTCTCAGTGGACCGCTTGAATGAGGTGCTTTCCTGTCCCATTCATTGTAGTTAGAAAGAAAGCTTATTCCGATGTGTGCGTGCCAGGCCTGGGCCATGTGTCTACACCCCTAAAACAAGTAGCATGTGCCACACCTGACCGCAAGGACCAAGATGGGGGCAGATGACTTCCCAAAAGAAAGTCAGTGTTGCCTCCAGAAGAAAGGGAATGAGTGCTGCAACCACAGAGCTCATCAGCAAATGGCTGAGCCTTCCCAAGTGGGAGGGGCACTGCGGGCAGAAGGAATGGCAGGCCTTAAAGGCAAGGAAAGTTCCAGGTTAGGGCCAGGCTACCTGCTGAGTTTAGATTCATCACCTGGGGCAAAAGTTCTCAATCAATGAGATACCATGCATGGTATGACTATCTTGAGCTTGACACAACCCTGTGAACACACCTAGATTTTGACACTGCCCTACAAATTAATGTACAGGAAAATGAAAGCACCACAGTAATTAGTCTATCAGTAGTAACAGTGGCTCCAAGAAGCTGACAGATAAGATAAACACTGTGTTAGGTGCAATGACCAGGTTTACAACTGTAACCACATTCCTTTCTCCAGTCAATGGGTACACCTGGGAGAGTGACAGCCCAGATGCCACTGGGTACTCTGTCCTTTTGAGCGGTAATCAGGGATGGCTCGCTCTCCTCCTGCCAGAAGTGCAATGCCCTCCAGGAGATATCTGCCCATTGTCGTGTTATCGGAGCAATGTGTGGATTGCCTTTCTCCTTTGCTGGTGGGAGTGGGGTTCTTTGGGTGCCGTTGAAATAAGCATTTCTGGAGATGTGGCAGAAAGCTTTATTTTCACAGAATGACATCCTTGGGTTTTCAAAGTCCCATTTCTCTTAATCCAGTCCTGGAAGATGTGCAGCTGGGGACTCCGTCGAGTTAGAAACAAAGCCAGTGTCCCCAGTTTCCATCGCAGGGTGGAGTCAGGGCCGGGAGAGCATTAGGCTAGTTGTAGTGATCACTCCCTTGCGTGGGGTCCACATCGCTGTGGGCCATGCGGGCAAATGCAGGGGAGTGAAGGGAGTGCGCCCCTGCAGCAAGTCTCTAGAGTCCGGAAAACACTAAAGCACAAGAGCGTGGACCAAGAGAGCGACTCCCTTTGCCCAGGATATTAACTATCTCCAATCTTCCCACCCGGGCAGTGGCCACACCTACTCTGGATAATGACCTGTTCCCAGGTGTGACCGACAGATAAGACCCTCCCTGTCACCCAGACTTTCCTGGGCATGCGTCTATCCTCCCCGCATCCAGTCCCTTCCCCCAGCTCTCTGCTTGTGGGGAATAGACCTGGGGAGGGCTACACTGCAGCTTCCAGGCAAAGCTGCAGAAAGGTCATGCCTATATTATTTGGACTTCCCTTTGCTTCTTTCCTGTTAATTAATAACGTGGTTAAATCACAACGGTATCAGTAGGAAGCTAATTTTGGCTCTGGACAAGGGCATCCACCCAACTCTACATTCATTCATTCAACCAACATTTACTTAATGTGCCAGGCTCTCTAGGTTAGCCTTGATACCTGGGATATTGCAGGAACAAAAAAGACCCAAGTCCTTGCTTTTATGGAGCTTACAGTCTAGAGGGCAGAGAGGACAATACATAAAACTAATATATAAAATATGTAGTGGATTAAAAGGAGATAAGTGCAAAAAAGAAATTTAAAAACAGGTAAATGGCCGGAACCAGTTTGGCTCAGTGGATAGAGCGTCGGCCTGCAGACTAAAAGGTCCCAGGTTCGATTCCGGTCAAGGGCATGTACCTGGGTTGCGGGCACATCCCCAGTAGGAGATGTGCAGGAGGCAGCTGATCGATGTTTCTCTCTCATTGATGTCTCTAACTCTCTATCTCTCTCCCTTCCTCTCTGTAAAAAATCAATAAAATATATTTTAAAAAAACAAACAAAAAAACAAAAAAACAGGTAAATGTTAGGAAAATAAGTAAAGCAGCCCGCTCTCCCTCCCAGGAGTACACTCATGCCTTTCCCCTTCTCCCTCCCCCATCTACCAGGCCTGTCACCTCCTGAGCCCATTTCTTCTGCTGCTCACTTCTTCCACCTCTGTGACTTCCTAAATGAACTTTCTCTTATTAAAAAACAAAACAAAAACGAGCCCTAATCGGTTTTGCTCAGTGGATAGAGTGTCGGCCTGCGGACTCAAGGGTCCCGGGTTCAATTCCGGTCAAGGGCATGTACCTTGGTTGCGGGCACATGCCCAGTAGGGAATGTGCAAGAGGCAGCTGATCGATGTTTCTCTCTCATCCATGTTTCTTACTCTCTGTCTCTCTCCTTTCCTCTCTGTAAAAAAATCAATAAAATATATTTTTAAAAAAAGAGCCCCAAGCAGTATGGCGCAGCGGTAGAGCATCAGCCTGTGCACCAAAGGTCAAGGGCTCAATTCCTCAGTCAATGGCATGTACCTGGGTTGCAGGTTCCTTCCCTGGCCCTGGCTGGGGCACGTGCAGGAGTCAACCAATCAATCTCTCTCTCACACACATCCATCTCCCTCTCTCTCTCTCTCTCTCTCTCTCTCTCCCTCCCTTCCACTCCCTCTAAAAAAATCAATGGAAAAAATACCCTAGGGCGAGGATTAATTAAAAAAAAAAAAAGAAACTGAATAAAGCAGAGAAGGGGGAGAGAGAGAGTTGGGTCTGCACTTTGAAGTTTCAAATGGACTGTGAGGGAAGGCCCCCCTGTGGGCAGAAGCGACACTGGCACAGCAGGGGTTAGGGGGTGTCTGTGGCTACCCAGCAGAGGGAACAGCAAGTGCAAAGCATGGAGCCTGGTTAGAGAAGAGGAAGATCAGAGAGGAGTGATCAGGGGAGAGGGGAGAGAAGATGGTGGATTTGCATCTCACTTCCTTCAGATGTTCTTGATTTCCTCAGCTCCTTGAGGATGGAGTCATGAAAGTTGGCACCTGCCGCTGGATTCCTTCCCATACAAGCATCCGTGTGAGCAGGTCTCCTAAAGGATGGGGGAAATGAGGGGGGTTCGCTTTGCAGCAAAGCAGACAACTCAGTCTCAACAGTCCGACAGCATGTCAGCATGTCGCTGCTGGAATCTCTCACTGGCCTTTCCCGGCAGGTCCGGCCTCCTGCCTCCATTCCCAGCACACCCTCCTCCCCTAGACCCTTCTCCGAGTCCTCTCACTCTTCTCCCCCGGAGCCTTCCCCTAGTGTCTGCCTCCTGATCCTCTCTGCACATTTTAAGACTGGTCCTTGTCTCTGAAAAACTAAGGGCTTCCCGCTGGGGGTGGGGCATCTCTCCCGCAGAGACGTGGAGATGTCTCTGTCTCCTTTCTCTCTTTCTCCATTTCCAGACGTGAATGAGAACAGGGCAGACGTGTCGTTTTCCCCAAGTACAGACGGCCTACACACACTCACCACCTTGTCTCTCTCCTCACACACACTTTGGAAGGTGATACCGTCAGTTTTCTCTCTAAATAACAATTTTTGTCATCTTAATACAAAAAAATCTGTTTGCCTTTTTTTTTTTTTTTAAAGAAAAGTGGGTATGAGCAGCCCAATTCCCAAGGTTTCCATTTATGTAGTGCCCTGGAGTTGTGTAGGACACAACCTGAACCACTGAATGAGGAAGCGCTGGTCCCTTCAGGGGCTACAGAGCAGGCAGGCAGGTCATTGGCCTCCCTGCTCCTCCTCATTGCTAAAATACAGGTAAGGAGCCCTAACTGGTTTGGCTCAGTGGATAGAGCACCGGCCTGTGGACTGAAGGGTGCCAGGTTCCATTCCGGTCAAGGGCATGTACCTTGGTTATGGGCACATCCCCAGTAGGGAGTGTGCAGGAGGCAGGTGATCGATGTTTCTCTCTCATCGATGTTTCCAACTCTATCCTTCTCCCTTCCTCTCTGTAAAAAAATCAATAAAATATATTTAAAAAATAAAGTTAATTCCTCTTTTAAAAAATAAATAAAATACAGGTGAGGAATATTCTCCTTTCATTAGGATGGGGAGTAAAGAACTTCAGTGTCTTTTTCTGTTGAACAGTGCAGCCTTCCCTTTTTCACCCTCGTTCATCTTTGCTTCTCCTTTCAGTAACTTTCCCATCCCCACCCCTCAACACCAGGAGCCCTTCCTAAGGACTTTGATTTTTTCTTTTTTTTGGGGGGGGGGGGGAGTAGGGAGAAGGAAAGGGAGAGGGGGAAGGGGAGGGAAAAGGGGAGGGAAAAGGGGAGGAGGAGGGGAGGGGGAGGAGAGAGAGGGAGAGGGGGAAGGAGAGGGGAGGGGAGGGGGGGGGGACAGAGATCATTTGTTGCTCCATTTATTTATGCATTCATTGGTTGATTCTTGTATGTGCCCTGACCCAACCAGGGATCGAACCTGCATCCTTGGAGTTTCAGGACAACACTCTAACCTGAGCTACCCGGTGGCACGGAATGACACATGCACTGTAGGGCAGGTCTCAGGTTTATCTGGGAAGTTGGGTGCGGTGGGGCAAAAGCCACCATTATAGATGCAAATCCTGATGTGTGAAGGGGAGAGGAGGAGGAAGAAGAGAGAAAGGCAGGTGGGCTTGCCTTCTTCTTGTCCCAAGGCCACTTCTGTTCCTACTTGGTTGTCCTCTGACTTAGTAGATTCTTTGTGCTCCAGGGAGGAACACACTCCAGTAGCCGCCTGGGCCTGAGCCTTCCCCGCTTGCCAGCCTCCTTGCTATTTTCCAGCTCTCTCTCCCTTCCAGGTGTGGGAGGCCTGGTCAGTCAGGGTGAGTCCTGAACAGCTCCACCCCCATGGGTGCTCTTCCTCCCCTTCCTTCCTTCCTTCCTTCCTTCCTTCCTTCCTTCCTTCCTTCCTTCCTTCCTTCCTTCCTTCCTCCCTTCCTTCCTTCATTCCTTCCCTCCTTTTTCTCTGTGTCTCCTTTCTTCTTTTTCTTCTATTAAAGTATTCCCTCCCCCCTTATGCCCATATGCCTTGAGGATGTGCTTAAAGGCGTGGCTTCAGAACCCCACAGGCAGTCTCCCTAAGGTCCTGGGGAATGGGGGGTAGGGGCTTCTTTCCCAGAGGGCAGAAGTCACACTGGAGTGGCGTCTGCTGGCTTGTGGTAACGCGCCGTGACTAAGCCAGGGTCACCATGATGAGTCATCCGCAGCAGGGAAGGTGCCCTTGCTCCCTTCTCCTTCCCAGCTCCGGGTGTGTGAGCTAGGTCTGGGAGAGGAATGTTACTCATGTAGGATCATAACCCAGGGCTGACGGATTACTTATTTATTTTTCACACCATCAATTTATTGTTCAGCTTCCCTCAATAGGCCAGTACTAGGGCTGAAGGGCTGGGCCTAAATGAGAAGTAGGTCTGGGGACCCTGTGTGACCATCATAATGTGCCCTGGGGCCTGTCAGTCATCCCCCTAAGCTTTCCAGGTCCGCAAGTCCTATGGGATCCCAGGCTGTCAGATCTGGGAAAGCTGCCTTCGGGGAGGAAAAGGACATGTGGGGGGAGGCCACGTGATGTCTCAGAACCTGCCAATTCCAACATCAGCCCGAGACAGGAGGGAAACTGAGGCAAGAGGGTGGAACTCAGAGGAAAAAGTGATGAGGGTCTGAAGGTGAGATAGGGAAGCCCTGAGCCTGAAGGGGCAGAGAGGGAGACTTCCAGGTACTTCCTGGCTCTAGAATAGTGAGCAGGGGAGGGGCTGGGAGGTCTGGTCAGTCAGGGTGAGTCCTGAGCAGTTCCACCCCCATGGGTGTCTGCAGGGCACATGCTTGAAGGGGCTGCAGGGCCTGGACAGGTCCAGTACCCCGACCCATGATATGCCCCGGAGGGGAGGCAGAGAAGAGTTAGGCAGCCTCATCCCCACGTGGCCCTCACTGGGCTTTTTTGGTCACCTTCTGGGCCTTCAGCATCGCCTAGGTGAGGAACACTCCCCAATCAGGAGCAGCAGGAGGCCAGCAGCGAGTGGTGGCAATGGCATAGGCTCAGGTCAGGAAATTCTCGTGGATGACGTGCTGGCTGCTGATGAACGGTGAGGGAATCACCCAGGCAGTGCAGTAGGTGAAGCTGCTCAGGCTAACAGCAATGAGGCCGAGTCCCACCACCTGGTCTGTCCCTGTGGCCATTTCCCTGTGCTCCCCACCAGGGCACCAAGCTCCTAACTGATTTAAAAGAAATCAGGGAGCATGCCCATGCCATTGCCATTCCCTTCTCCATTTTCTTCCCCCACAGGCACGAATCTCCTAAACTCCAAGGGACCTCACAAGACTTGCAACCAGGGGAGCAATGGGCAGCGGCAGCTTGTCCCAGGCTAACCCCTGACCCTGTCTCCAAGGGCCCCTTTCCTCTGACTTCCCAGTGAGCCAAAGCAGCCCCGCCTGGGTTCTCCTGTGGCTTCTTCTATGCCCATCCTTGTTTTACTGTCCTAAGTATGTTTTTGCTGTGGTCAATAAATTCTAGCTTGCTTTTCTAAAATAAATACATAATAAATAAAGCCTATTTCTGCCACCTTCTCCCGGTCACCTCCACCATTCCTAGCTCAGATGTCTGAGAATACAGCAGTGACCATAGCTCTCTTTTCCTTCCAGGATTTGAATTTCACCTCCCCACGCAGCAGCTTTGTGTCTTTGGACAAGTGACTTAAGCTCTCTGAGCTTCATCTGCTAATGCGGATAGTTGTAAAATGCCAATCCATAAAGTTGTTGAGAGGATTATTAAATAAGATGGTCCACATAAAGGCAGCATTATTCCTGGAAGACAGTATTCCCTGAGTAAACGTTAGCTGTCATTATGAAACATTTATGGGGAGCCTCCTACACAAGATGCTTGGCCTTTGAGGAGCTCTAGTACGGGACACAGACAGGCCTGTAAATGAAAGGTTACAGTACATTGGACTGGATAAGGATTGTAATGGGGAGAGAATATAACCATAGTGCCGTCCATGCACAGAGGGTGTGGTGCGGTGGTCAGGAAAGGGAAGCATTTGAGCCTGAGATCCCAAAAGGAGTGGAAGGGCATTCCAGAAAGAAGAGACACAAGGTTTGTGTAGAAGCAGTTCAGATGAGACTGTGGTCCAGTTTCATGCTGTGAACTGAGCTGGGAGATTTAACACCTGGAGACGGTTAGAAGGTTGACACAGGGGGCCACAGTTTCGGAGTTGTACTTCAGGAACAGCACACTGACAGCTGTGTGCAATGCAGTTAGGGGTAGCAGGACCATCGAGCACCACTGAACACGGACATAGAGGTGGAATACAGAGACAGAGATGATCAGGAAGGTAGGGAGAGGAGAGGTGACCTATGGCTACAATTAGGGCTTAGAAGGATCTGGGCAGATGACTTACTTGAGAGCCTCAATACAGTGAACTCCTTGGCACCCCTTTGTCTTGAATGCCCTTCCCCCCTTGCCATTCAACATTCGTTCGGCACATGCCACCTCCGCTGGGAAGCCCTCTTGCATCCCTTTACAGACTGGGTTAGGGGGCCCTGCTCTATGTTCCCAGAGCCCCTGTCTGTTCCCTGTTCATTAGTCGTTGGCATTCCTTTGGACTGTTTCCTGGTTCCTCCCACTAGTCTGGGAATTCGGTGACCAAAGGGCTCACCTTTGCACCCGCAGGGCAAATGTGTCAATAACTCTGTTTGCTGAATGAATCAATGAAAACAAGAGCTGTAGGTGGCCCGGGGAGGGAGGAGCTGGCGGAACCGTCGGAAAAAGACCGTCTCAGGTAGCGCAGGCCTTGAGGCCATGTCATCTCTCCTATTCCAATTTTGTCTCGGAGTTGCTGCCTTGCAGTCCTGGGCCATCCAGGAGCCTGCAGCCTGGGGGAGCGAAGAACCGAGCGGTCCACGGCGCAGACGGAAACCTCTGCCAACCGCTGGCTGAGGCCCCGCCCATGGCCCTAAGCCCCGCCTCCCCGCCGTCTGCAGTCCCGGTTCCCGCCAGGCGGCGACACCCATGAGGCCGCATGCGCAGTGCAGGCGCGACCCGTCCTTTGCCCTTCTCCCAATGGCGGGCGGAGGTCCCTTTCCCGGCATCCCCCGGGGCAGGGAGCGCGTCATTTCCGGTCGGGAGGCCCGCGGCCTCCGCCGCCATTTCAGGCGCTGCTGTTAGGCTGAGGTCCGAGCCGGTCCACTGGGCGGCGGGCGACGGGCTGGAGGGGCACGCGCGGCGGCGGCGGCCCTGCGTGTAGGCACCGAGGCGGCCATGGCGGGCAACTTCGACTCGGAGGAGAGGAGTAGCTGGTACTGGGGGCGGTTGAGCCGGCAGGATGCTGTGTCGATGTTGCAGGGCCAGCGGCACGGGGTGTTCCTGGTGCGGGACTCGAGCACCAGCCCCGGGGACTATGTGCTCAGCGTCTCCGAGAACTCGCGCGTCTCCCACTACATCATCAACAGCAGCGGCCCGCGCCCACCGGTGCCACCGTCGCCCGCCCAGCCTCCGCCCGGTGAGGGACGGACAGGACGGGAGGCCCGGGCGGGGGTGAGGGCCGCGGAACCCCCCAGCCTGGCCGCCGGCTGCTCCTCGCGAGCTGACCCCCACGTGGGCAGAGGGCTGGCGTGGCCGTGGCAGGGGGCGGAGTGCTGCCGGCGCTGGTTCCCACAGCCCCGCGGGCGTGCGTGGGGGAGGAGGAGCCGCTGACCCAGGCCTCTGGGTGTGACGGGAGGACAGCCCCGGGGAAGGGGAACTGCTCCGCTCCAGGGTGGGGCCAGCGCCGGGCCGGGCAGCGTGGGGACCGAGCGCCGAGGGGGATGTTGGCACTGCGGGGGCATCCCCTGGCAGCAGTGTCGAGAGGGAATCCGGTAGTCCTGCAAGTGGCTTTTTTCGGCTTCAAACATTTCCTGCGAGGTCGGAGAGCCGCGCTTGGCCCTGCTCCGCTGATGGCCTTGGGTAGGAAGTCACCGCATACAGGCCGGGAGGGATGGAGACACCCTTCAGGAAACCGGCCAGCTTTTTCCTTTCTTGGGCATTTTTCCAAAATACTTTTTACCGTCCTCTTCCTCCGCGGAGGTGAGCTCAGCGCCTTGGCGGTGGAAGGGAAGCCCTTTGTGGCCAGCTCAGTGCCGGGTGGACCGTGCCTCAGAGATCTTAGTGCCCAGAAAACTCTTCTCCACAGTTGGGGGGTGGGGATGGGTGGGTGGGGGGTGTCTTCGTTTTCAAAGTGTTTAGTGGAGGGAACATTTCTTTTCAGGAAACAAACCAGAAATAAGCCAATGAAAACAATCCCTTCTCTGAAAGTGAATGAAAGGAACTTCATTTTTCCTGGGCTTACACATTGTCAGCCTTGTGGTCCAGGACTGTGGCCTGAGATGTTGGGGACAGACCCCTGCTGGGCAGATGCCCTGAGCATTTAAATGATCTGCACTGGGTCTTCCTGGTCAAGACTCATGGAGCTGTGACCGTCTTCCCCATGCCATTGGAGTTGTTGGGAAATAGGAAGGAGGTTTATGTACTTGGTGCTTGAGATTTGTGGGGTACATAGTAATTCTGAGGTGATCGTCATCTGTGTGACAGCACCAAGTGTCCCAGTCAGTGCCTTCTCACTGTTCCCCAATTGGAGCATTTTCCTTCTGACCAGCCTCCAGCGAATCAGGAAGCTCCTGAACCAGCCTTTGCAGACTTCACCTTTTAGAATAGTCCCAATTTAGATTCATTTACGCTGGCCAGAAATGGGAAGACGCCGTAGTCAGTCTCTTGGTTGTTAATGCACAGCAGTTCCAAAAAGAGTATGGGCTCATTAAGTCTATAAATTAGCCTAGGTCTTTCTCCGACTGGTTGGCTTAATGGCATTGTAACATGAAACGGGAATATCAGTGTGATATGTTATTTGCTCTATACCAGATAGAGTCTACTTTTTGCCATCTGCATGGTGTCTAGGGGTTTTTTGTTAATGCAGTGGCATGATGGTAAACTGTCACTGAAACTCAGTTCTCAGTATTTTGTTTGTGTATGTATTTTACTGATTGCAAATTTTGGAGATGGCAGCCGGCAGGTTCTCAGTTTGGGCTTTCTCCACACCTTGGCATTATGACTTTATATCTCTGCACTTACCTTGACATTGAGTTCCACGCTTTCAAAACATACATGAGTTCAGACCCCTTGGCACAAAAGAGAAAGTGAAGATTGCCAAAGTTTGTCGATGGAGTGTGGAAAAGTCATGGACATTGTGGTAATAATTTTTGCTATATACTCTATATTTTCCATGTAGGATAATTGATTCAGTTGCCTTTGTAAAGAATTTTTAATCTTTGTTTTCACTCTACCCCATCAAGCTCTTTTCATTTTGAAACCACACAGAGGTTTCAAAAGAAACCTGAATTTTAGAAAGACATACACAGTATTAATAGCTAACATTTATTGACTGTCTATTCTGTGCCAGGTATTTTGCTGAGTACTTAGTATATACCTCATCTCATTTACTTCCTATAACAATCTAGTAAGAAATAGACTATGATCTCCATTTATTAAAATATTTCCATTTTATGGATGAGGAAACTGAGAATCAGAGAGTCAGTAACTTGCCCAAGGTCATACAGCTTGTAAATACTGAGCCAGAATTTGAACCTAGGAATTTTGACTTGAGAGCTGACACTATTAAACTGTATTCTTTTCTGTCAAAGCCAGTTTCCTATTGAAATCCCAGCAGTGCTCATAGAGGACTCACTTTTTGTTTCTGTCCTGGGGTCCCAGATTCTGTGTAAAGACTAAAAGGAAAGGATGACAAGAAGAAATTGGCAAAAAGAGAAAGAAATTGGCTTTAGTGTTCAGACAATACACATCTGCTATCTAAAGTCAATGATGAAGCGGCTTTTAAATTCCTTATTTGGCAAATTGAATATGGAAAATGAGGTTTTAGCTTAGGATAGTATAGTGTATCTTGTAGAAATAAGATACAGATAGAATTTATATGGAATGGCGTAGATACAGTTTTTAGAGGCTTAGGGATAAAATAGACCAGGAATTCTCAACCTTTTCCAGTGAACCTATTTTTAACTTGGGTGCTCAACTCCTGCAGACTCTGGTTGTGTTTGTAGCCTGGGAGTGCCCTGGCTGTGCTCCAGTGCCATAGGGCAGGGCTTGGTCAAATCTATGGGTCATGCTCCGTCAAGTATACTTCTTGGGAAGACTTTGCAATCATTGATTCACTCATTTTATTGTTTTCTTGGAACAATGTGATACTACTAACCTTGACAAGTAGATAATGGACAAAACTGATTAAGTGTAAGTTGGGAAAGTTGTTATAAGCTTGAGCTCTGGAGCCTGGGTTTGAATCTTACCTGACACTTACTACTTCATGTAACTTTGGGCATGTTCCTTAACTTTCTCTGCCTCGGTTCTTCTTGTGTGAAAGAGGACATCATAGGGTCGTTGGGAGGATTAAATGAGTTTTAGTGTATTAAATGCTTAGAAATGAGGTTGGCATATAGTAAGTACAAATTAAACATTAGCTATGTTAATCTTATGAAAGTAACTATGAAGTTGGGAGAGAGGAGTTGAAACAAATGGAAACCTTAGCTTTGAGAGGGTCTCAGAATGCATGGTGGTTTGGTGAGCAATCCTGAAACAGCATGTCTTAGGATGTATGGGCTGGAGTGAAGGGGGGATGTGGTGCATCAAGAGCTGTGAAAGTACCTTGGATCCAGTACGTGGAAATAGAATGGCACCTGCTATTACCTGCTCAACTGAAAGTTGCCCACCTCTTGCTGTAGTGGATGAAGGGAGCATAAAAACTTGCCTAATTTTGGGTATTGTGGGGCAGAAGCTAGGGTGGTAATTGTGCTGCTGAAGCCACTTTTCTGGAGATCCTGTGGGACTGCTGATTGCCCACTGCCACCTCTTTATACCTTCAGCATCTCTGTCTCATTTGTTTATCTCATCTTTGCAGTTCTCAAACCTGGTCCTCATGTTTTACTCCTCAATATCAGAATACCCCTCCATTCAGTGGTTCTGGAGAAGTTCTTCAGTGAGTTACTTACAGGTTTTACACCCCCCAAGAAAGATTCCATGGTAAAAGGAAGTAGGGTTGTTTGTTGCAGGACTTCTCTAAGCCTTTACTATGCCCTTGTGAAATTATGACCCTCCAAGAGAGGCAGGTATTAGATACTGGGTTTTATTTAAACTTATTTGACCACAGAATTTTTTGAGAAGTAGCTTGAGATTCTGTGGAATCTTGGAAACAGCAGATTAGATTTGGGGATAAATTGAAAATTTCTAAAGAAATTTAGAGGTTGGGCATATTAAGCTGAATTTCCATATATATATATATATATTAGAGGGAAGGGAAGAGAGAAGGAGAGAGAAACATTAATGTGAAAGGGAAACATTGATCAGTTGCCTCCTTAACAGGGGATTGAACCTGCAACTGGGCATTTTCCCTGATCAGGAATTGAACTGGCGACCTTGAAGTGCATGGGATAATAACCAAAAGTCACACTGGCCAGGGCTCCTTAAAAAATAAAACTTTTTTAAAAATTTAATTTTAGAGAGAGGAAGGGAGAGAGAAACATTGATTTGTTGTTCAACTTATTTATGCATTCATTGGTTGCTTCTTGTATGTGCCCTGGCCAGAGATCAAATCTGCAGCCTTGGTGTATTGGGTTTCCTGGCCAGGGTGTGGATTTCCTTTTGTTGAGCACCTATAATATACTGGCTACTTTTAGGAACTTTATTAGGTAGGTATTTGGCCCCATGAAATGTTAAAAAACAGCTCATACAGCTAGTAAATGATAGACAGAATTCATCAAACCCAATCAGTCTGAATCTGCAAAGCACCATGCTGATATCCACCGTTTATAGAAATTCTGTTTGCTTAGGAGACCCTATATCAGTGATGGCGAACCTATGACACGCGTGTCAGAGGTGACACGCGAACTAATTTTTTTGGTTGATTTTTCTTTGTTAAATGGCATTTAAATATATAAAACAAATATCAAAAATATAAATCTTTGTTTTACTATGGTTGCAAATATCAAAAAATTTCTATATGTGACACGGCACCAGAGTTAAGTTAGGGTATTTCAAAATGCTGACACGCCGAGCTCAAAGGGTTCGCCATCACTGCCCTATATCTTGATACCTCTTTAAGATACCTTCACAATAGAAGTCAGTGGTCTTTTTAGCCCTTTGTATTGGACAGGTGGTTGGGGTGTTTAAGCAACCTCTATAAATATCATAAGCTAAGGAGAAGTAAGAGAGGGAGTGGGAATTGGGAAAGAGGAAAGGAAAAAGGAGGTGCTGTGAGATCAAAAAGGCTGTGGTAGTACCCATGCCAGCTCTTGGGTGTTCTTCATAAAACTTTCAGGGAGTGGTATTATAAAAACTGATGTAACCCGAGGGCTAAAAATGCTTTAAAGTAGTAAGTTGAGCATGTATAGAAACCAGAACAATAATATGTTGATGTTGATTTTGATTTCTGAATGTGTTAGTTTAAACCAGTGGTTGGCAAACTCATTAGTCAGCAGAGCCAAATATCAGCAGTACAACGATTGAAATTTCTTTTGAGAGCCAAATTTTTTAAACTTAAACTATATAGGTAGGTACATTGTTATTAACTTCATTAGGGTGCTCCTAAGCTGGCCTTTGCTAAAAACATCCTCAATCTGATTGAGGTACGTTCGCTGAGGTCCACCCCCTCCAACTCTCCCATCCACACTCGTCTTGTATACTTGTTTCGTCTCTCTCCTTTCCGAAAACCTACTTCTGTGCATGGGCCACGAAGTTTCAAGTGCACTGTATGTTCGCGCCCGCATGTGGTATTTTGTGGAAGAGCCACACTCAAGGGGCCAAACTCGCGAGCTGCGGTTTGCTGACCACTAGTTTAAACTATGTTCAGAATCCAGCATAAGTTTGATGTAGAACAAGTCAGTGAGGTTTTCCAAGTCTCAGCAATGAGAGCCCTGTCCTTGGTTCTGTTCTCTAGACCGACTATATCTCTTTTCCTTTCCCACCTTTCTGTTTCCTGCCTTTGGCTGTTTGTGGTTGGAAGAAGATAACTAGGGAAAAGGAGCTGGATATAGCAGGAGTGGTTAGCTTGAAGGCCACCAGAGAAGGGAGCATTTCACTGTTAGTCTTTTTTTGTTGTTTTTTTACATATTTGTTGCTGACATACTTGAAATCTCTGGGGCAAGGAGGGCCAGCCTCTTTATTGGTTTTTTACAGAGAGCAAGGGAGAGGGATAGAGAGTTAGAAACGTCCATGAGAGAAACATCGATCAGCTGCCTCCTGCACACCTCCTACTGGGGATGTGCCCGTAACCAAGGTACATGCCCTTCACCGGAATAGAACCTGGGACTTTTCGGTCCGCAGGCTGATGCTCTATCCACAGAGCCAAACCAGTTAGGGCGATCCCCCAGTCTTGAGGAATATAGGACAAGTGGGTTCAGGTTCACTCAAGGGCTTTCTCTTCTCTCACTTGGTACAAAGCCATCTGCATTTTGGGAGCCTCTATAGGGCCAGGATGTTGGACTCCACCTATTTGTTGTTTCTCTGTGAGCCAAGGCTTCATTTGTAAGAAGGGACACAATTGGAAATACTTGATGAGGCTTTGACAGCTATGTCATGTCTGAGAGAGACACGCAGAGACTCTGGATGTCACCAGAAATCGAACAAATGAAGATTGACTTTGGAGGCTGGTAAAACAGAATAGCACCTTGCTTACATGGTTCCCAGCAGTCTTTCCAGTTAGACCACATAATGTGAACTTTGAGCACAACAGCTCATTCATGGGCTGTTTTGATGACTGATGCTGTGTAAGCCATACATAGAGCTTGCTTGAGCATCTGATGACATCATCAGGGACGTTTGGACTGAGGACCTGGGGAATCTGTTAGACTGTCACTGCCTGTCTTTATTCTAGCAAAAATGAAGCTCTGAGCCTGTCATTTCATCTAGTCTTCCTGACGGGCAGCCTTACAGATTCAGACTGCCTTATCATTACTTAGGGTACAGGTATCCTGGCCTACTGCTTCTAAAATTGAACAGCCAAAATGCCCCTCTAAGGCTCAGCGATCGATTGTGGAAGAGGTAGATATGTGTGAGATTGTAAGAGCCAGAGAAGAGGGTCACAATGGACAGACAAACCAGATTCCAAACTACAAGTGAATCTGCCCTCTTAAACCTGAACCCAGTTACCCTATACCCCTCAGAATTGAGGGGTCAACATAGAGGGGGAAGTAACGGTGAGGTGCTCCCTCTCTCTGGTGGCCTTGCTAAGTGCTCCAGCTGTAGACATGCTAATTACATGAAGGAATTCTGCTTGTGGCTGGAGCAGTCCCTTTGTCAGGATTCAGATGGGGTTGACCCAGAACAAGGAACAAAGGAATTTAGAGAGTTTGAGCTCTTCCCTGCCTACCTATGTCTAAGGCAGTACTTACCCCTTGCCTCCCCCGTCCTCCATTCCCTTGAGAATAAAATGATGCTTGATTTCCAGACTCTCTTAAGATGGATCTGAGAATTAGTTCGTCTATCTTCTTGATCAACAAGCTTTTACTCCCCCTCCCCCCTCTAAAAAAAGGAAAAGAAGCTAGACACGCAGTTGTGGTGAGGTTAGAGCTTATCTATGACTTATGTATATTCTGTTCCCCTCCCTTTCCGTCTGGAGTTTGGACCAACAAAGCTTGATTTCACATATATCTAACTCAGGGGTGGGCAAACTTTTTGACTCGAGGGCCACAATGGGTTCTTAAACTGGACCGGAGGGCCGGAACAAAAGCATGGATGGAGTGTTTGTGTGAACTAATATAAATTCAAAGTAAACATCATTACATAAAAGGGTACGGTCTTTTTTTCTTTTTTTAGTTTTATTCATTTCAAACGGGCCGCATTCGGCCCGTGGGCCGTAGTTTGCCCACGGCTGATTCTAACTGCTCTAGCAATACACAAAAACAGGTATTTCTCTGTGGAATTAGAACAGATAAATAATTTATAGGTAATGTGGAAGATTTCCCTTGGTGCTTAACTTGCATTTCTGTGACCATTGGGATTGTCAAGCTAAAAAACAACAACACACATATTGGACCCAGTTTACACCATGAAACATTTGAACAAGAAATTAATTGAACCAACTCCCTATCTTTATGGAAGATGAGCTTCCAGTTTTTCTTTTCATAATTCTCACACTGATCTTTATAAGGGACTTGGCTTAGTGGTCTTATTCTTCTAAACCCTGCCGCGCCCCCCCCCCCCCCCCAAAAAAAAACCCTAACAATACACACACACACACACACACATGCAAATTTCACTTGGGCTAGTGCAATAGCCTATATAATAAAAGCCTAATATGCAAATTGTCCCCTTGACTGGGATTGTGACTGGGAGTTCAGCCCAGAGTTTGACGGGGGTGGGGGAAGGGCGGCTGGCCAACCTCTCACAGCCCCCTCCCCTGGCCAGCCCTGCCCATGCACAAATTCATGCACCAGGCCTCTAGTTAGAGCCATAACAATGGATGACGGAGTGGTTGCTTTCGTTCTTAGAGTTAAAAGGATACCTTGCAAATGTTTAGGAGTGGCCAGAGCTGTTTTTTCATTGTGATTTTGTTGTATCTGAGAACATGGTTTGCTAATCCTCACCTGAAGATATTTTTCCATTGATTTTTCTGACAGTGGAAGGGAGGGATAGAAACAACGAAACATCAATGTGACATTGATTGGTTGCCTCTCACACATGCTCCAACTGGATTGGGGATGAAGCCCGCAACTAAGGTATGTGCCCCTCACCAGAATTGAACCTGGGACCCTTCTTCAGTCCATGGGTTGATGCTCTAACCACTGAGAACACCAGCTAGGGGCAAAATTTTATTTTATTTTTGTAAGAACACATCTCCAGTTGAACGGGGGTGAACAAGCATGTCTTCTTAAGACATGCTGCTTTGCTTCTTGCTCACCAACCACACGCTTTTATGTATCCCCAGCTACGCTGTGAGCTTCTTAAAGCTGGGAACAGATTTTCATTTAACCTCTTTCCCTCACTTTAAAGTTATGTTCATTAAGAATAATGTCTAACACTGGAGGGTAGGGAAGGTCAGGGGGAGAAAAGAAAAAAAGGAGACATACGTAATACTCTTTGTAATACTTTAAGCAATAATAATAAAAAAAAGAATAATGTCTAACACTTACTGCCTTGGCCGAGTAGCTCAGTTGGTTGGATTGTTGTCCCATACACCAAATGGTTGCAGGTTCGATTCTGTGAGCTTCTTAAAGCTGGGAACAGACTTTCATTTAACTTCTTTCCCTCACTTTAAAAAAAAAAAATAATATATATATATATATATATACACACACACACACACACACACACACATACTAGGGGCCCGGTGCACGAAATTCGTGCACTGGGTGTGTGTGTGGGGGAGTGTCCCTCAGCCCAGCCTGCCCGCTCTCACATACTGGGAGCCCTCAGGCGTCGACCCCCATCACCCTCCAATCGCAGGATCGGCCCCTTGCCCAGGCCTGACGCCTCTGGCTGAGGTGTCCGGCCCCGGCAGCGGGGACCTGCAGCTGCAGCGGCCCCGCGATCGTGGGCTTCGCTTTAGGCTCAGGCAAGGGACCCCTAGCTCCTGGGACTGCCAGCTTCGACCGTGCCCAGCTCCCATCGCTGGCTCCACCCCTACTTCCTGCTGTCACTGGCCAGGGCGGAAAAGGCACCTGATTCTCCGATCATGGCTGGGGGGCAGGGCAAAGGCGGCCCCAGGGCCGCCTTTGCCCTGCCCCCCAGCTCTTAGCTCCCCCCTGGGTTTCCGATCACTGTCAGTGGCAGGGGGCTTCTTCCTGCTTTCCCTTTCGCCTCCCTGCATTGTGCCTACATATGCAAATTAACCGCCATCTTGTTGTCAGTTAACTGCCAATCTTAGTTGTCAGTTAACTGCCAATCTTAGTTGGCAGTTAATTTGCATATAGCCCTGATTAGCCAATGAAAAGGGTAGCTCGTACGCCAATTACCATTTTTCTCTTTTATTAGTGTTGATATATATATATATATATTTTAATTGATTTCAGAGAGGAAGGGAGAGAGAGAAACATCAATGATGAGAGAGAATCAAGCCTGCAACCGGAGCATGTGTCCTTGGCTGGAATCAACCCGGGACCTTTCAGTCCACAGGCTGACGCTCTATCTACTGAGCCAAACCGGCTAGGGCTCTTTCCCTCACTTTAAAGTTACGTTCATTGAGAATAATATCTAACACTTACTGTCTTGGACGAGTGGCTCAGTTGGTTGTATTGTTGTCCCATACACCAAATGGTTGCAGGTTTGATTCTTGGTCAAGGCACGTGCCTGGGTTTCAGGGTGACCCCCAGTCTGGGTGTGCAGGGGGTGGGGACACAGTGGATCGTGTTTTTCTCTCCCTCTTCCCCTAAAAATCAATAAAAGTGTATCTTCAGGTAAGGATTAAAAAAAATATCTAACACTTACTGAGCACTTACTATCTGCCAACTACTGTCCCAAAAAGACAACTAGTGAAAACCATTTGGCTGTTGCTCTACTCTAGCAAGGGAGTTTTTCTCCCCAGGTGTTATTAGGACCATTTTCTAGACCAGCCGTGGGCAAACTACGGCCCGTGAAATGAATAAAACTAAAAAAAAAAAAAAAAGACCGTACCCTTTTATGTAATGATGTTTACTTTGAATTTATATTAGTTCACACAAACACTCCATCCATGCTTTTGTTCCAGCCCTCCGGTCCAGTTTAAGAACCCATTGTGGCCCTCGAGTCAAAAAGTTTGCCCACCCCTGTTCTAGACCATGGGCCCTTAGCTATTGTGAGGGTTCTCCCTACCACTCTGCCTTGGAGGCTTTATCCAGCATGCTAAGTTGGTCTCCTTGGAGCTCATAACTGACCTTGTCCTTATGTAGTTCATCTGGCCTGAAGAATCACTGAATTAGCTTAGTGGTGATAGGCAAGGTAGCCATGCATCTCCTTGCCTGCCCAATTTGAATGGCAGTAATTTCTCATTGGTGATCTACTTCAGTGATGAGAAACTCCAGAATGCAGCACCACCACCATGCTCTGGTATGTTCACAACCAAAATCATGTCTCCAGTCCTGCATTTGGAACTATTGTGATTACATTCTGCTAGTGCCTGTATTTGTCATAGATGGACAGTCCTGGGTCTGGGCATGTGTTTCATCATCTTAGTTAGACAGCCAGCATTACTGAGTGTGGGCTATTAACTTGCTTTAGCCTACAGCCATGAATTCCACAGGTGGACTTTGGTAATGTAAGAAATATGCAACTCTCCTTCAAATTATGTATTGGTCTTATTCATTTGGATGAAAAGAGAAAGCACTCATCAGTATTCATTCTGTATTGAGGACTTTTGGCTAACTTCCAAAGGTCATCTTTTCACCTCTCCCCAGTAGAGAAAGTTAAGTATAGTTTTTCTGGTCATTCTGGAAGAAATATTTTCTGACGTTGAACAAAACAGTTGGGTCTCATTTTTAAAGTGGTGAATTAATTTAGACATCTGGACTACCACAGTGTTTCTGTTTCACAGCATTAATCGCTATGGCTTTTGGATGGGTGGGTCATTGTTAATATAAGTGGAGAGGGTAGATTGTCCAATTTTCCTTAAAAAGGATTTAAGTAACTTTAACGAAAGAAGTACAAATAGTCAAAAAACATGAAAAGCAAACAACGATATTTAAAAAGACATAATATTTATCTTATTAAATTGGCAGTGATTTTTAAAATGCTGTTTTGATAAGGACATGGGAAAATGGGAACTCAGACCACCTGTGGGAGTGTAAAATTGTGCAAATTTTTTTGGAGGCCAATTTGACAGCATAAACCTTAATTTTTAAAAAATAGATATTTTTATTGATCTCAGAGAGGAAGGGAGAGGTAGATAGAAAAATCAAGGATAATAGAGAATCACTGATCTGCTACCTCCTGCACACCCTGCACACCCCTCACTGGGGATTGAGCCTGCAACCCGGGCATGTGCTCCGACTGAGAATTGAGCCGCAGCCTCCTGGTTCACAGGTCAATGCTCAGCCACTGAGCCAAGACGCTGAACCACTGAGCCAAGCCAGCTGGGCAAACCATAATGTTCTTACCATTTGATCCCACAGTTGCATTTTAAGTTGTTTATCCTAAGGAAGTAATTTGTGTTTTAAGTTGTTGTATTCTAAGGAAGTAATAAAATATTCATTAATAAGAACAAAAATGCTAATAACAGCATCATTTGCACTAGGGAAATGTTGAGAATACTTTATATCCAGTAAAAGTCATGTTCTTGCCCTGGCTCTGATGTGGCTCAGTTGGTTGGAACTTTGTCCTGTACACCAAGGGTGGCGGTTTGATTCCTGATCAGGGCACATGCCCAGGTTGTGGGTTTAATCCCTAGTTGGGGTGCATGTGGGAGGCAACCAATCTTTCTTCCTTCCTCCCTCTTCCTTTAGCTCCCTCCCCCCTTCCCTTCCTCCCTCTCTAAGATCAATTTTTAAAAATCATGTTTTTGAAGAAGATGGGAAATTATAAAAATCAAAAAACAATTGTCTGTAGAGCTATTATCAGGAAACCAAAAGGTAAAAAATCCAGTAAAGGGCCCTGCCTGGGTAAGCTCAGTTGGTTAGAGTGTCCTCCTGATAAGTCAAGGTTCCAGGTTCGGTCTCCAGTCAGGGTACATACAATAAGCAACCAATGGATGCATAAATAAGTGGAACAACAAATCTGTGTCGGTCTGTCTGTCTCTTAAAAAAAGAAAGAAGAGCCCTGGCTGGTTTGGCTCAGTGGATAGAGCGTCGGCCTGCGGACTGAAGGGTCCTGGGTTCAATTCCGGTCGAGGGCATGTACCTTGGTTGCGGGTACATCCCCAGTGGGGGGTGTTCAGGAGGCAGCCAATCAAGGATTCTCATCATTGATGTTTCTATCTCTCTCTCCCTCTCCCCTCCTCTCTGAAATCAATAAAAATATATTAAAAAAAGAAGAAGAAGAAGAAAAATGGGGCCCTCGTCAGTGTGGCTCATCCATGCACCAAAAGATCGCTGTTTCAATTCCTGGTTAGGGCACATGCCTAGGTTGCGGGTTTGATCCCAGGTCAGGATGCATATGGAAGGCAACAGATCGATGTTTCTCACATTGATGTTTCTCCCTCTCCCTCTCTAAAAAATCAATAAACATTTTTTAAATGGTTAAAATGGTGACTGTTATGTGTATCTCACCACAATAAAAAAAAAAATTGACCAAACTGCACTACGAAAACTTAAAAATAAATGGAACAACAAATCAATGTTTCCCTTTTTCTTTCTGGAATCAATACATTTTTTAAAATGTTTAAATCTAATATATGATTTGATATTTTGGTGCTCAGCAGAATGTAAGTTAAAAGTTTGTATTCCTCATTAGAAAACTGTTTCTCTGCTCTAGCTGGTTTCTTCAGTGGTTAGAGTGTCAGCCCTCGGACCAAAGGGTCATGAGTTCCATTCCCTGTCATGGGCACGTACCTCTGTTGCAGGTTCCTAGGCCCAGGCAAGAGTGGTAGGCAACCAATAGATATGTCTCTCTGATGGATGTTTCCCTCTCTCCATCCCTTCCATTCTGTCTAAAAATCTTAAGAAAAAAAGAAGCCCAGCCAGCGTGGCTAAGTGGTTGAGCGTGGACCTATGAACCAGGAGGTCACGGTTCAATTCCTGATCACTGTACATGCTAAGGTTGTGGACTCAATCCCCAATGTGGGGTGTGCAGGAGGCGGCCTATCAATGATTCTGTCACATCATTGATGTTTCTCTCTCTCCTTCCTTCCTCTCTGAAATAAAAAAAGAAAAGCCAAACCGGTTTGGCTCAGTGGATAGAGCATCGGCCTGCGGACTGAAGGGTCCCGGGTTCGATTCCGGTCAAGGGCATGTACCTTGGTTGCGGGCACATCCCCAGTAGGAGATGTGCAGGAGGCAGCTGGTCGATGTTTCTCTCTCATCAGTGTTTCTAGCTCTCTATCCCTCTCCTCTCTGTAAAAAATTAATAAAAATATATTTTAAAAAAAAAGAAAAATCTAAAATAAGAAAAAGAAAACTGTTTCACCCTGGCTGGTGTTGCTCAGTGATCGGAACATCATCCTATGCACCGAAGGGTTGTGGGTTGGATTCCTGGTCAGGGCACATACCTAGATTGTGGATTGGATTCCCAGTCAGGGTGCATGCGGAAGGCAACCCATCGATGTTTCTCCCTCCCCCTCTCTAAGCTCAATGAAAACATATCCTCAGGTGAGTATTAAAACACAAAACTGTTTCTTATTTGAACTGACATATGTTCATTTATTATTATTTAATTCTAGAACTCAATAGAGAGGGAATACATTCTGAAGTTGGCCCTGTGTCTAAGGCCACACACATTTGCATATTACAAATGTTAAGCATTTCTAATATGTCCTTTGTCTTGGTTCCTCAGTGTGTCATCAGAGGTTGAGGATTTTAACGCCTCTTTATTTTTCCCCCAATGCATCCTTGTTTACTTTTTTTATGACCTGTTTCTTCTAAGGCAGTGGTTGGCAAACCGTGGCTCGTGAGCCACATTCGGCTCTTTTGGCCCCTTGAGTGTGGCTCTTCAACATGTGCAGGTGCGCACGTACAGTGCGATCGAAACTTCGTGGCCCATGCGCAAAAGTCGGTATTTTGTGGAAGAGCCACACTCAAGGGGCCAAAGAGCCGCATGTGGCTTGCAAGCCCCAGTTTGCCAACCACTGTCCTAAGGGAATAGTCCAGTTTCCATGTTATATTTAAGCGAAGGCCTTAGGTATTGATTTTTAAGCAGTTTCTTCGTTTTTGTTTAGACTCCTTTTGTCTTTTTGCCAAATGAAGCTTTTTTTTTGGCTGTCATAGTTGACGTTGATATCAGCAATCAGTTTTTTTTTAAAATATTTTTATTAATTTCAGAGAGGAAGGGAGAGGGAGAGAGAGAGAATCATGGATCGGCTGCCCCCCACAAGTAACCCAACTGGGGATCGAGCCCACAACCCGGGCATATGCCCCTCACCAGAATCGAACCCGGGACCCTTCAGTTCACAGGCCGACGCTCCATCCACTGAGCCAAACCGGCCAGGGCCAGCAATCAGTTTTAAAATTGACTATAGAGCGGAAAGACGAGAGAAACATCTGTTCGTTGTTCCACCCATCCATGCATTCATTGGTTGATTTTTTTTTTAAGGGATTTTTATTTATTCATTTGTTTACTTTCATTAATCCTCACCTGAGGATATTTTTCCCATTAATTTTTAGAGAGAGTGGAAGGGAGGGGGAGAAACAGGAAGAAACATCCATGTGAGAAACACATCGACTGGTTGCCTCCCTCATGCCTGGACCAGGGCCTCGGATCAAGCCTGCAACCAAGGTTGTCCTTGACTTGAATGGAACCCAGGACCCTTCAGTTCGAGGGCCTAATGCTCTATCCCCTGAGCCAAAGTGGCTAGGGCTCATTGGTTGATTCTTCTCTGTTGTCCTGACATGGAATCAGTCCTGTAGACAGCACTAACCGACTGACATACCTGGCCAGCTCAGCAATCAGTCTTAAAACTTTCTCTTCCAAGTTGTACATTCTAGATGTGAGGAGAACAAATGTATGAGTTGAGTGTAGATAAATACCAAGTTCTCTCCACCTCTTTCTGGAATAGCTGCTGGGACCTATGAAAAAGGAGAGATTGCTACATTCCCTGGGGTTGAAGAAAATATTGCAACAAAACCTTGAACATTACGCTACTATGTAAATGGGATAATAACAGAACATTTTGGGAGAATGAACAGCAGGTCTCCGTGTAGCTGTCTTCGATCCAGTATGAGAGCCTGTCCTGAGTGGCTTGGTCTTTCATGACCTGTTCCTTCTCTGCTGCAGGTGGTGGTGGGAATCTTTCTTCCCAGGGAATGTTTCAGCTACAAAATATGATTTGTTTGCTATGAGGAGAAGGGGTTATTTTTTTTAGACAGTATTTTTTTTTTCTGATAAAATATTGACTAAATGTGTGTGGGAAATGTTTAAAATCTGTGTTTTTATCACCAGTGTAATACATCTTTAAATAATACCCTGCTCTATTTTTTTCCAGGGGTGAGCCCCTCCAGGCTCCGAATAGGAGATCAAGAGTTTGATTCATTGCCTGCTTTACTGGAATTCTACAAAATACACTATTTGGACACTACAACGTTGATAGAACCAGTTTCCAGATCCAGGCAGGGTAGTGGAGTGAATCTCAGGCAGGAGGAGATAGAGTATGTGCGAGCCCTCTTTGACTTTAATGGGAATGATGAAGAAGATCTTCCCTTTAAGAAAGGAGACATCCTGAAAATCCGGGATAAGCCTGAAGAGCAGTGGTGGAATGCAGAGGACATGGAAGGCAAGAGGGGGATGATTCCAGTCCCTTACGTGGAGAAGTATAGACCTGTCCCCGCCTCAGTATCGGCTATGATTGGAGGTAACCAGGAGGGTTCCCACCCACAGCCACTGGGTGGGCCGGAGCCTGGGCCCTATGCCCAACCCAGCGTCAACACTCCGCTCCCTAACCTCCAGAATGGGCCCATTTATGCCAGGGTAATCCAGAAGCGAGTCCCTAATGCCTACGACAAGACAGCCTTGGCTTTGGAGGTACATAATGTGCAAAATATAGAAAGAAGAGATCTGCTACAGGATCTCCCTTTTAGACCTCTTAGAGCTTTGTAGGAATGCTGAATACAAGCTCCAGCATTGTGATGTTGTAGATGTTGAACCATTAAGTACTGATTTGGGCATTTAATTGGGTTTTCTCTTTTATAGAAAACCTGTTTTGGAATGAATTAGCTTAAAACTGTATAACTGAATGTTCTCATTGGTCTACTAAACATACTTTGATTAATAACACCACCTGAATTCACAGGAATTAACCTAAAATATTTTTTTCTCATCTACATTCTAACCTGTTCCTTTCTTTTTATCATTGTTCTGAAATAAGGTGGGCTCACAAAGATTTGAGTAATAAGTGGTTCTTGTCAGAGCACTTACATGGAATTTTTCCACAGAAACTTCATGTTTTTACTTTGGGGGCATGGGGATTCTTACTGTTGATTGATTGTGTTCAAGTAAGAATTCAGGAGGAAAAGTAAAGCATAGTACAGGTGTGAAAAGATATACTAAAAAAAAACAAAAGATACACTCAAAAATATTAATTCCAAGGAGCAGCAAGTTTACCTGGTCTTTGTTGTGTAATGCATTTTGCAGACAAAAAGCTAGTTCCTCCTGAGGAATAAATTATTACCTTTTACTGGTAAATAGTTATCCTTGGTAGCCCCTCTTCTCTGGCCAATCATTGTGCTTATTCCTTTATTCCTCTCTTTAGCATTCACAGCTTTCTCTCTTTCCTCCCTCCCTTTCCTTTTCTTCCTACCTCCCCTTTACCTCTCCCCCTTTCTGAGTTATGCAGAGCTAGTGGTTCATTATAAAAGCTTGTACAGGGGTGGCATGCTATCCCATCTTTCAGAGTCTCCTGATATTATAACCTGAACATAAGGAAGTAACTTTCATAAGCACAGGCTGTAGTTACGTGAGCACAGATTAGCTGAGAAGGGGCAAATGTGTATTCTTATAAACTTACATCTTTCCTAAATTTTGTTTTCTTTGGTCATGTTCATACACTGAGGAGTAAGAGCTGCCCTCTGTCTAAATGGGGGAGTGTTAGCCCACAGAATAAGCCAGAATTTATTTGTATCAGTCTGATATTACTGGATTTGAAGTTTTTCTTTTACATTCTGGATAGTGTTTGCGGAGGTGGGTTGGTTGAGTCTTACAGGTTTGACTGGAATATGTGTGTTTTTGAAGTGTGTATTCTTTGACATCATGTTATGACTTAAAAGTATTGTGTCCCTGCTTTGAAGAAAAGTGAAATATATGTTGTTTAGGCCACACCACTTTTTCCCACTTAGAGTCTGGAGGATGAAGAAAACAAGTTTCTAGCCTCATGTTTTTATTTCAGTTCAGATGATGGCAACATCCAACATGGTGCTGTGCATATGACAGGTGTGGCTCTTTTTAAAATATATATATTTTGCCAAAGCCGGTTTGGCTCGGTGGATAGAGCGTCGGCCTGCGGACTGAGGGGTCCCAGGTTCGGTTCCGGCCGAGGGCATGTACCTGGGTTGCGGGCATATCCCCGGTGGGGGATGTGCAGGAGGCGGCTGATCAATGTTTCTCTCTCATCGATGTTTCTAACTCTCTATCTCTCTCCCTTCCTCTCTGTAAAAAATCAATAAAATATATATTTTAAAAAAATAAAATACATATATTTTTAATGATTTCAGAGAGGAAGGGAGATGGGGAGAGAAAGAGAGAAACATCAATGATGAGAGAGAATCATTGATCAACTGCTTTCTGCATACCCTCTACTGGGGATCCAGCCCTCAACCCGGGCATGTGGAATCAAACCATGACCTCATGGTTCATAGGTCAACACTCAACCACTGAGCCACACTGACCAGGCAACAGATGTGACACTTGACAGTCATTGCAGACTTTGTTAGCACTGGACTGGAGTGTGGTAATAGCACTCATGGGATAAGTTAGCTAACACCAGGAGAGAATATATATCACATTAATTTTCCTTCCATTTTCATGTTCTTTCTTTTTTCAAAAATATGTTTTTATTGATTTTTAGAGAGCGATGATGGGAGAGGGAGAGAGAAAAATCGATGTGAGAGAGAAACATTGATCAGCTGCCTTCCCTATACAACCCAACCGGGGACCAAACCAGCATGTGCCCTGACTGGGAATGTGCCCTGACTGGGAATCGAACCATCTACCTTTTGGTGCATGGGACCCTGGTGCCAGCCAGTGCTACATTTGCTTTTTTTTTTTTTTTTTTTAATATATTTTATTGATTTTTTTACAGAGAGGAAGGGAGAGGGATAGAGAGTTAGAAACATCAATGAGAGAGAAACATCGATCAGCTGCCTCCTGCACGCCCCCTACTGGGGATGTGCCTACAACCAAGGTACATGCCCTTGACCAGAATCGAACCCGGGACCCTTCAGTCTGCAGGCCGATGCTCTATCCACCGAGCCAAACCGGTTAGGGCTGCATTTGCTTTCTGAAAGAGAATTGTTTTTAATGATGCCTGCCTTGATTAGAGCCTTTAGTGCTCAAAAATGGTTGAGCTGCTAGTCCTGCTGTGAAACACAAATCTAGTGAAATAGAGATTTAAATAGAAAACTAGTTTATGATTTTAGTAAGTTTTCTTTTTTGATTGAATATTGGTTTTGAGCCACATATGTTGATTGCTGAAGATCGCCTCTTTTGAGTTAGAACAAATACCCCAAGTTATAGCTTTAAAACATCTTATGTGATTAAAAACATGGTGTTAGTTTACTATTGTAGAATTCTATAGTTGGAAAGGACCTTAGATATCCTGATGTTTAGATAGATTGAATGGATTGTTCAAACCAGTTGGAAGTGGAGATATGATCAACCCATATCTACCTTGGTGCTTTTTCTACCATACTCAAATTCAGTCTGTGATTCTTTTTTTTTTTTTTTTTTTAATATATTTTATTGATTTTTTACAGAGAGGAAGGGAGAGAGATAGAGAGTTAGAAACATCGATGAGAGAGAAACATCGATCAGCTGCCTCCTTCACATCTCCTACTGGGGATATGCCCGCAACCCAGGTACATGCCCTTGACCGGAATCGAACCTGGGACCTTTCAGTCCGCAGGCCGACGCTCTATCCACTGAGCCAAACCGGTTTCGGCATTTTTTTTTTTAATACATTTTTTATTGATTTCAGAGAGGGAGAGGGGGAGAGAGATAGAAACATCAATGATGAGAATCAGTGGCTGTCTCCTGCATGTCCCCTATTGAGGATTAAGCCTGCAACCCAGGTACATGCCCTTGACTGGAATCGAACCCGGGACTCTTCAGTCTGCAGGCCAATGCTCTATCCACTGAGCAAAACCGTCTAGAGCTCTTTTTGTTTTATAATAGTGCTGCTGCCCTCCTCAGTGCAGGTTTTCTGTGGGTTCACTGAAAGCATACCCTCAGTTGTACTATCTATGCAGGGAGGTGCACAGTTCTCCTTTCCCATTTCTGGATTTTCATAGAAGCTATGCCTCATCCTTATTGAGATGAGGCTGGAAGATAAGATTAGGAGACTCTGGCTTTCTGACCTTCAAATTCTGGTTAAAAAAAAAAGACAACAGCCTGTCCAGCATGGCTCAGTGGTTGAGCGTCAACCTATGAACGAGGAGGTGATGGTTCGCTAAGTCACTTAAAGATACTGTGATGGCCACATGTCTGGGTTATGGGTTCAATCCCCAGTGTGGGGACATGCAGGAGGCAGCTGATCAGTGATTCTCTCATCATTGATGTTTCTGTCTCTTTCCCTTCCTCTGAAATTTTTAAAAATATATTTTAAAAAATGACAACAACAAACACCATTTATTGGTATATATGACCCATTGTAAGTCCAGATCTGTAGAGCAACTAGGTGCATTTTAGTGGAGTTTTATACTTAACTTGAATGTTTTTCAATTATTTTCCATTATAGTTGACATTCAGTATACACTTAAAATTGATTAATTAGAATCATTACATTTTATGTATGTATGTATATATATGTAATTTTCTGGAAGGGTTCTTTGAGTTTTTTTCTTTCCTTTTTTTAAAAAAATTGTAGTTGACATACAATAGAATCATTGTATTTTAGAATTGGGCAGGATCCTAGAGATAATATATTAGACTAGCAGTCTTCAGACTAAGACTTCTCACTATCCTAAGAGTTCCCAGAAGGTGCCTGGGGAGAGGGGAAAGCTGAGGATGCAAGGCTGTGGGTTCCCTGTCTTGCTTAACCAAAGTAACTGTTTTTATCTGCATTATATATTAGGGTCTCTCTAAGATTATTATTTTTTAAATTCTCACCCAAGGATATTTTTCCATTGATTTTCAGAGAGAGTAGGAGAGAGGGAAAGATAGAGAGAAATATCGATGTGAGAGAAACAGATCGATTGGTTGCCTCCCATATTTGCCCCACCAGGGCCCTGGCCAGGAAGGAGCCTGCAACCGATTTACATGCCCCTGACTGGAATGCAATCTGGGACCCATAAGCCCATAGGCTGATGCTCCATCCACTGAGCCAAACCGGCTATGACAGATTGATTTTTTTTTTTTTTTTAAAGAAAGGGTTTCTGTATTTTAAAACAGTAAATTAAAAAACAGTGCTGAAGAACCACCTGCCCTTGTCTTACAGATGGACATTCCCTGCATGGTATATTTGCTGTGACCAGAGTTCCCCACTGGAATATAAGTTATTAGGTATTTCCTCTTTTCCACCCACCAGATTTCCCTAGTAGAGATGAAGAGTCTGGAAAGAAGAGGTTAATTCTAGTTAACAACCAAAGTATGGGCATTCCTTTGCATATTATAATTCTGTGAGTCAGGTACTCGTATCCCAGGGGAATGTAACTGAATCAGACAGATTCTATCTGTTTTGTCCAATTTATCCTGATTAAGACAGTTTTTAAACAATGCAGATATGCTGCATATTTTTGAAGAAGAAATTCTGGAAATAACAGCAGAATTGTGTAGAGGCAGCTTTTATTTTTTTATCTTAGACTAGAGGCCTGGTGCATGAAATTTGTGCACAGGGGGAGGGTGTCCCTCAGCCCGACCTGCACCCTCTCCAATCCAGAAGTCCTCAGGGTATGTCCTACTGATGGCTTAGTCCCACTCCCCGTGGTTCTCTGTTCTCTGCGGGGCCTGCCTGCTCCACACCACGGTGACGGCCAAGCGGGACCTGCTGGGTGCTGCCTGTGGGCACACTTGCCTGCTGGGCCCACATTGCCGGGGTGATGCCGCCAGCGTCCTGCCCTGGCTGCTATGGGTGCCGCCATCTTTGTTGTGGAGTGATGGAGTGATGGTTAATTTGCATGTTGCTCTTTTATTAGATAGGATTTGAGCTAAGATTTTGACCTTAGATTTTTGTTTCATGGCTCCTTGGAAGCTGGCATAGTAACAAATCTTATCTTGTACATTGCAGGTGCTAAAATTTACTTTGCAGCCTTTGTAGACTGTTTAAAATTATCATAATATCTTTAAATGTACTAATTATATAACTCCCATTCTCTGATTCAACCTTGCATTTTGCCTTTGATAGACGATAACATTTCAGAGTAACCAAGGAAAGCTTCTCTGATGTTCTTAGGCTTGGACTTAGTCTTTTTTTCATTTTATTTATATTTTTTGTTTTGGACTTGTTCTTCAGGGCAAGCTGTAAAGTGCTTTGGGTCCCTGATCATATCTGACAGTGATTACTTGAGCTCTACATTTCCCCGCATAGAACTCTTTGAACTATAAGTTAAGAACTTTTAACCTATGTATGGAAAATAAGAGTGAAGACCCCAGTTTCCCCTTTGTTAACAGAAAAAATGAGATGGGAGGTATAAGAACATGAGTGGATTTCTGTATTGTTCATTAGGACAGGTGTCCTTTTTTCCATCCTGTTTCAAAGAGGAAGAGAGAGGGTGAGAGAGAGAAACATCAGTGATGAGAGAGAACCATTGGTAGGCTGCCTCCTGCATGCCCCCTACTGGGGATTGAGCCTGCAACCTGGGCATGTGGTCTTGACCGGAATTGAACCCAGAATCTGCAGGCTGACGCTCTATCCACTCAGCCAAACCAGCTAGGTCTGTATCTTAAGATTGTAACATATCTGAGGCAAGTGTTCAGTTTTTCTTTCTTTGTCTTTGATATAGTATATCAAGCTTCAAACTCTTCTGCATCCCCCTCATCCTCTCTAGTCTGGCCTTAGGGAATTTGGCTTTAGTGAATTGTTGCCTAACAGGAAGAGGAGCATACATTCAGAAACATGTCATGTTTCTGACTTGAAGAAAGAACTGTTTTTAGTATATCAACCTTTTCTTTTTGTTTTTTATTTTCAAATTTTAAGAGAAAGTTTATTTAGAAAGTCACAGAGGTAGAAGTGAGTTGTAGAAAAAATGGGCTCAAGAAACAAGTTACAGAAGCCAAAAAAAGTTTAGCACCATTTTCTTAGTCCTCTCCTAGACTACGCCCACCTAATCCCCTAGGGCAGTGGTCAGCAAACAGCGGCTCGGCAAACCATGGCTCGCGAGCCACATGCGGCTCTTTGGCCCCTTGAGTGTGGCTCTTCCACAAAATACCGACTTCTGCGCATGGGCCACGAAGTTTCAATTGCACTGTACGTGCGCGCCCTCACGTGGTATTTTGTGGGAGAGCCACACTCAAGGGGCCAAAGAGCCGCATGTGGCTCGAGAGCCGCGGTTTGCCGACCACAGCCCTAGGGTGTCAACCACCCTTTCTTCCAAACTGTTGAAGCACTAGGGCAGCGGTTCTCAACCTGTGGGTCGAGACCCCTTGGGCGGTTGAATGACCCTTTCATAGGGGTCATCTAAGACCATCCTGCATATCAGATATTTACATTGCGATTCATAACAGTAGCAACATTACAGTTACGAATTAGCAACGAAAATAATTTTATGGTTGGGTCACAACATGAGGAACTGTATTTAAAGGGCCAGAGGTTGAGAACCACTGCACTAGGGCCTCATGTGGATAGTCATATTGCCTTTGGGTTTATTGTTTTTGACTCCAGGAGTCCCCATGTGCTTTGAATGTTTGAGGAGGAAGACCCCATATGGCACAAAGGTTTATTTAATTTAGTACGGTCTTTCTCGGAGTATTTGTACATCAAGGCCACAATGGATAGCTTAATTAGCTCAGTTGACTGCTTAAAACTTTAAATCAAATTTTGTTGCCTTGCTTGTGAAGAAGCTAGTATAGTTCTGTGGTACTACAGCAAGGGGCTGGGCTCGTCCACACTTCAACCTGCCTTTTACTTGGAGCTCTGTGGGATGTGATTTGAGATGGTACTTTGAATTTCTAAAATTAAGACAGTATGCCTGGTTGGTGGGCTCAGTGGCTGAGCATCAACCCAGGAACCAAGAGGTCACCAGTTCCATTCCTGATCAAGACACATGCCTGGGTTGCAGGCTCAGTGCCTAGTGGGGGTTGTGCAGGAGGCAGCCTGTCAATGTTTCTCTCTCATTGATGTTTTATCTCTCTATCTTTCTCCCCGTCCTCTCTCTAAAGATCAATAAAAACGTATTTTTAAAAAATAAAATACTGCTAATCTTGCTTAGAATTTTAAAAAACAAGTAAATAAAGACAGTATAACACAGAGAAAAGAGAGGTATTAAAGCCTAGATTTTGGTATCAAGTAGAATGGTGGGCTTAAGGTTGTATTCTGAAGAACCATCTTCTATAAAACACCTAGAAAAGCTGGATGAAATACAACAGACACCCCCCCCTTTTTTTTAATATATTTTATTGATTTTTTACAGAGAGGAAGGGAGAGGGATAGAGAGTTAGAAACACCAATGAGAGAGAAACATCGATCAGCTGCCTCCTGCACACCCCCTACTGGGAATATGCTCACAACCAAGGTACGTGCCCTTGACCGGAATCGAATCTGGGACCCTTGAGTCCGCAGGCCGATGCTCTATCCACTGAGCCAAACCGGTTAGGGCCAGACATCCTTTTCTTGACACCATTTTATTTAGATTTGAAATCATTTGGTAAAATGTACTAATCATAAGTATACAGCTCACGGTTTACATGTATATGCACCTACTGATAATCACCTGATGAAAGTATAGAAGCTTTCCAGCACTCCAGAATGTTCCTTCATATCCCTTCTGTATATTCTTTAATATCAATACAATGATGGATTCAGATGACACAAGGTAAGGATATTAGCTGGCATGTCATCAAACTAGCTTCTTAAAAGAAATTGGCCACTTTGACCCCATGTGGAAGGGAACCTAATATCAGTGCCATTTAGATTTTTAAAAAATATATATTTCTTTATTCATTTCAGAGAGGAAGGGAGAAGGAGAGAGAGAGAGAGAAACATCAGTGATGAGAGAGAATCATTGACCGGCTGCCTCCTGCACACCCCGTACTGGGGATCGAGCCTGCAACCCAGGCATGTGCCCTTGGTCGTAATAGAACCTGGAACCCTTCAGTCTGCAGGCCGACACTCTATCCACTGAGCCAAGCCGGCTAGGGCCCATTTAGATTTTTGACATAAACATACACATCCCCTCAAATATTTTTCTTTTTATTTATTTATTTATTTATTTATTTATTTATTTATTTATTTATTTATTTTTTAAAATATATTTTATTGATTTTTTACAGAGAGGAAGGGAGAGAGATAGAGTCAGAAACATCGATGAGAGAGAAACCTCGATCAGCTGCCTCCTGCACATCTCCCACTGGGGATATGCCCGCAACCCAGGCACATGCCCCCGACCGGAATCGAACCTGGGACCCCTCAGTCCGCAGGCCGACGCTCTATCCACTGAGCCAAACCGGTTTCGGCTATTTTTCTTTTTAATATTTTTATTGCTTTTTAGAGAGCAAGGAAGGGAGAGGGAGAGAGAAAAACATTGATGTGAGAGAGAAACATTGGCTGCCTCCTTGCACATGAACACACACACACACACACACACACACACACACACACGGAATCAACCAAAAAGCCAGACAGGTGCTCTGACTGGGAATTGAACCAGCCACCATAGGTGCACAGAACCATGCCCAACTAACTGAGCCACACCAGCCAGGGCTCAAATATTTTTCGTAAGTGGTGGACTTGTATTATTCTGGGTTCAACTACAGAAATAGCACTTAGTATGACAGGAGTGTTTTGACAGGTAGTACAAATTAAAAAAAATGGAGGAAAGAAGTGCTGCACGTGCTATAATTGACTTTTACGTAGCAAGGGGCTAGCAGCACAGGGCATTAATTTTAGTGACGTGCTGTGTGTGCGTGCATGCGTGTGTTTAGTGTGGAGAGTCAGGGTTGCTGACAGGTCAAGCACAAGGAAATTCACTAAGGTATAGTCAAATGTTATGGAGCTGATGCTGTGTGCCTAGCTTCTTTTTCTTTTTTGTGTGTGCCTAGCTTCTTGCAACACTGCAAAAGTTTTAAAAATAAGGGAACAAGTGAGGTAAAGTCTGAGAATTAGAATTGGGGACAAAGGTAGAAATCTTTCAAACTAATTTTACTAGCAAGGAAATTTTCTCTTGATGTCTGGCCTTCCTCTTCTCAAAGACTGTAAGAAAATCTTTACTTGTCATAGTTGACCTGCTCAGATGTCAGGAATGTTGAATTGGAAGATTGCTGGGAGTAAACGGAACCCTGGTGCTGGCAGCCTGTAGGGATCAGATCTGCTTCCCAGGATGGGCATGCAGTGTGTTCCCTTTCCTCCCCTTACACCATGAGCCTTCATCTTTACAGTATCAGCAAACTGAGCTGCTGCTTTTTCTCACCTTTTTGTCTTATCCCAAATATAGTCTTTAATGTTCCCTGGCTTCTTTTTACTTTTCATGCAACATCTTTAGGCCTCTGGTTTCAAGATAGTTCTTTAGGAAATAACAGAAAGGCCACTAGGGAAGCTGTTTCCTCTGTGAGTGAGATCAAGCTGGTTCTAGAGAAGGCCTGCACCTAGACCTGAGTTGGCTTTGCCTGTAGTTGGCCTACAGACATTCTTAGACAACCCCTAGGGCCCTGGCAGCATAATTAGAAAGTTCCTGGTATGGTGAAAAGAGAATAAATTGGCTTTAGAGCCAGATACTTCTGGGCTTAAATCCCAGCCTGGCCACTGACGGTATGACCTAAGGCAGCAGTCACCAACCTTTCAGACCTCACGGACCACCAGTGGTACCTAAGGTGTATATCGTGTGATTTTTGTAAATCTTAGTCTTTTTCACCTGTAATAAGAAAACAGTTCCTGTCCTTTAGGGTTATTACGATGATTAGAAAATAATATAAAACACTCTCTACAGTACTTTATGAACTTTCAATGAATAGTAGTTATTAACTTAGTAAAACCAAATGAACAGTTATGCTTAGAAACCACTCGTATGCTCAGAACTTAGATGTTGATAAAAGATGCTTCTAAGCTCTTTTTCTTTTTTAATTGATTTTTAGAGAGAGAGAAACATCAATATAAGAATGGAACATTCAGCCCTAGCTGGTTTGGCTCGGTGGATAGAGCGCCAGCCTGCGGACTGAAGGGTCCCAGGTTCGATTCCAATCAAGGGCATGTACCTTCGTTGCAGGCACATCCTCAGTGGGAGGTGTGCAGGAGGCAGCTGATCGATGTTTCTCTCTTATCGATGTTTCTAACTATCTCTCTCCCTTCCTCTCTGTAAAAAATCAATAAAATATATTAAAAAAAAACCTTAAAAAAATAAATATATTTTATTGATTTTTTTTTTTTTTTTACAGAGAGGAAGGGAGAAGGATACAGAGTTAGAAACATCGATGAGAGAAACACTGATTCAGCTGCCTCTTGCACGCCCCCTACTGGGGATGTGCCCGCAACCCAGGTACGTGCCCTTAACCAGAATCGAACCTGAGACCCTTGAGTCTGCAGGCTGACACTCTATCCGCTGAGCCAAACCGGTCAGGGCATAAAATATATTAAAAAAAAAGAAAAAAAGAATGGAACATCCGTCGGTTGCTTTCTGCACACCCTGTACTGGGGATTGAGCCTGCCATCCAGCGTGTGCCCTTACTGGGAATCGAACCAGCAACCTTTTGGTGCATGGGATGAAGGTCAACCAACTGAGCCACACTGGCCAGGGCAAAAGATAGTTATAAGTTCTTTAGTCCAATGACATCTGGGGCCTAACCTCCAAATATTAAACAAAATGTTTATTATTTTACCACAGGATGAATCTATTTGTCAGACTGACCTTATGTTCTTTTTTTTTTTCTTTTTCATTTGTTTGTTTTTTTCTTTTTTTGACCTTGTCTTAGTTTCTTTCTTTTTTTTTTTTTTTTAATATATTTTATTGATTTTTTACAGAGAGGAAGGGAGAGAGAGAGTTAGAAACATGGATAAGAGAGAAACATCGATCAGCTGCCTCCTGCACATCTCCCACTGGGGATGTGCTCGCAACCCAGGTACATGCCCTTGACCGGAATCGAACCTGGGACCTTTCAGTCTACAGGCCGATGCTCTATCGACTGAGCCAAACCAGTTTCGGCTTGTCTTAGTTTCATAGCAGAATAGAGGTATATCCTAGATTGTCAAAATTTTATTTTTTATTTTATTTTTTAATATATTTTTATTTCAGAGAGGAAGGAAGAGGGAGAGAGAGATAGAAACATCCATGATGAGAGAGAATCATGGATTGGATGCCTCCTGCAAGTCCCCCACTGGGGATTGAGCCCACAACCCAGACATGTGCCCTTGACTGGAATCGAACCTGGGACCTTTCAGTTCGCAGGCTGACATTCTATCCACTGAGCCAAAGTGACTAAGGCAAAATTTTATATCTGATCTTGCAACAGAAAGTTTTTTATAACAGAAGCAAAAACAGGATGTCCATGCCCTTGCCGCTGTGGCTCAGTGGATAGAGCGTCGGCCTGCGGACTGAAAGGTCCCAGGTTCGAATCTGGTCAAGGGCATGTACCTTGGTTGCGGGCACATCCCCAGTAGGGGGTGTGCAGGAGGCAGCTGATTGATGTTTCTCTCTCATCTGTGTTTCTAACTCTCTATCCCTCTCCCTTCCTCTCTGTAAAAAATCAATAAAATATATTTTTTAAAAAAAACAACAACAACAAGATGTCCTCTTATTAACGTTCCCTTATTAATGAACAGGTACCAAGTGGCATTGAGGAAGCAACGAAGTCTGTCAGTATATGGTGGGGTAGGGGTGAGGTTGGTGAAGAAGGTGGGGGCTTTGCAGAGAGCTGATGGAATTTGGAATTTTGGCCGATATCTGCCCAAATGGGGAAAGCCTTGCCTTGGTAGGAAAGTGGTGGGAATGTTTCATTTTCTGAAACCAAGTGAAGTATGCTTCCTATGATTGCCCTCTGCTCTATAAGTAGTAAATAGGCCAGGATATGTGTATGAGAGTGGGTTGGGAGATTGTGCTGCTGCTATATGCCTGGGTGGGAAGTTAGGGGAGGACATGGATTTCTTTTCCTAGGCCAGAGCTTGTGGGCAGGCTGGAAGCTAAAGGTAGTGGAAACAAAAAGTATTGTTTTCTAGGATCCTTTCTATTTTCTGTGTGTTTTTCTGCACTGCTAAAATCACTTCTTTCTGCCTGCATTAACCACAAGTAATCAGTCTGATGGCTGGGGCTTGGGAGGCAGCAAATAGCCATTTCTGTAATGTCAGCCCTAGAGCAATCGTGGGCAGGGTATGCCTAATCAGAGATTAGAGTTTCAGCTTTCATTCATAACTGGAAATAAATTGCTCTCCTTATTCTCCTCTTGCAGGTCGGTGAGCTGGTAAAGGTTACGAAGATTAATGTCAATGGTCAGTGGGAAGGGGAGTGTAATGGCAAACGAGGTCACTTCCCATTCACACATGTTCGTCTGCTGGATCAACAGAATCCTGATGAGGACTTCAGCTGAGTATAGCTCAACAGTTTTGCTGACAGATGGGAACAATCCTTTTTTTTTTTTCCTTTTCAGTTGCCATCTATACATTTTTTTTTTTTTACAGATGTCAAACACAGTCTAGTTTATATAAGTGTTCTGTTACCTGTGATCATTTTTAGACTGAACTACTACATCCCTAGTTCCATTTACCACGTTCAGGGTACAGAACTGGAGGGCTTTGTGTGTTAACTTCTGAATTGGACATTTTAGGTGGTAGCTGCTATGCCTGAGTCTGTCAGAGAGATAGGTGGGTATCTTGCCTCCTTTCTTCAGGCAATGCAAGTCAACCTGTGGAAAACTGATGCACAGGAGAGAAGTGTTGCACACTACCTACCCTGATTTATCCAATGGCTTTTTTTTTCATTCTGAAACCATCTTATCAAATGGCAATAGACTGTTCCCTTTCACCCCCAGAAAGTAATCATGTACTGTGTGAATTATACCCAGTGGGATTGCTTTTTCATTTATAGAACATGACCATTGTATGACTCATTCTGACAGTTCAAATCCTGAGATTTCTGAGGACACTACTAAAGGCATTTTCTTCCTTCTAAGTCAATGCTTCATACTTTTTCTTGGGATTCTTTGAACCCTTGTCATCCTTTTCCGCAGATAGGTTAATTCTCATGAAAAGTGTTTATTTTCATTCCAGATGACAAGCAGGATGTGCAGAGCACTTTATTCAGTGCATAGCTTTAAGCCAGTATTGGATTCACTGAGTGGACAGCCAAACTCAGCTCTCTGCCTTTCCTCAAGGGGTCATAGTAGGTTCACACTGCTATCGCAGCTAAATGGACTCCTGACAATGGGATCCAGCAGGGACATTTCTCCGGATTCTTTGGAATTCTTAGCTTCTACTTGGAGTGGAAGGACCAATCACTAGAATATTCCATAGAAGGTTGTGTGGCCAAATTCTGCCCTTTGCTTTATGTGCAACTTGTATAAGTCAAGTTAAAATTACATGAGTTTGGGGATAGGGTTAGCACTTTGAAAAATGTTTGAACCAATCATGAATTACTTAGGTATTATTCATTTCACATTACCAGAATAGTGCATGAAGTACATTATAAACTGCCTTCAGTTTTGGGTCTTTATGTTCAAGTTTAGTTTACAAATCCTTTTAAGTACAGAATGGTTTATATGGGGTCAGGTGCTCCAAAAAACAGATTTCTGAGACCAAAAATGATCTAGGCTATGTAGACTGTAATATGAAACTTTCAAAGCTAGCTTCCAGCCTAGGAAGGCACTAACTGGTATATGGTATGATACAACCAATAGAAACATTTTATATTTAGCTTAGGGCCTCATATTAGAAAAGAAATGTATCTTTCTAATTCTTTTGCATAGGTAATGATTAATTTGCATTTTTTGGCGTGCACCAAATCATGTTATCCCAGTGACTAGCACAATGTCTGGCACAATTGATGTGCAGATGTTTGTGTGAGTGAATGAGAGGAATGTAGAAGCTCATTATATGGCACAGGGAAGCCAGCTGGCACAGGATTACATACATTACCACAAGTAACCTAATGCATTGACGCTAATTTAATGTATTTTTACCTCACACTAAGGTAATGCTTGATAAAGACATCAATACTCGACTTTTTAAATGCTAGCATAGTGCTATGCACACAGTGGGTGCTCAATGTTGAATGAACAAATTTGCAATACTAGACTTAATTCCACCTGACTACTCTGTCAGATTTTCAGTTAGAGCACAGATACTGTAAAATTCAGTAAGTACACATGAAATCTTGTTTTTCTGAAAGTATGACATCTAAAATATTTGTAGAGAAACCTTGTCACACTGCTTTGAATATTTGTATTTTCTTTTGCCTTTGACATTATGATATTGGCCTGTAATGTCTATTTTCATCTTATGGAATATTAGTGGAACATGCACCTCTACCCAAATCATAAGAATTTCTTAATGATGGCTTGTCCAAAGCCATTATATGAACTGTTGGGTTGGATTTGGCTGGATGTGGTAGTTGTTGGACCTTAAGAAATCAAAGGACTTCTTAAAAATATCTTCCAAAAACAAATACTAGAGTCCTATTCAATTGCATATGTACATTGTCACAAAGCAAAGTAAACTGAAATTGGCTGCTATATTTTATATAATATAATCATTTCTGCAAAAGCCCAGTTTTTGGATACTAATATTTGACATGATTCATTCTTATTAATTTGTTGGAATTGTTTATTGTTAATAATGCAAATAGATAATTTTTAATTATCCTTAAGTAACATTTCATTATTAATGGTTTGAAATGGGTGACAAGCAAACCAGTTTGAAATAAAATATGAACATGTGCCATTGTATTATAACACTATACACTTTCTTGACAGTAAGATTTTGAAAAAATGTTTTTTTGTAGCATGTATTGTATATGTTTATAGTATATGTAGTAAATAAAAATATGGCCAAATATTTGGCTTGGTGATCTTTTGAAGAAAGTAATGTTTGAATATTTTTCACAAAAGAGCTACATCTGTTGTGCTTAGGGAATAAGAGATGTGTGCATTCAGTCTACAATCATGTAATGAGAAACAATCGTTCCGTGGATACTCATTAAAGCTGGGATTAATCACTGGTGATGTTTTAAAGGGTCTCCAAAATTCATGAAATACTGAATTGAGGGAAATATAAGAAGATTATTATATAATGATTGGAAATTTGGAATGACCTGAACAAAGAATATCAATGGTTTATATGTGGGTATAAAGAAAAGAAGGTTTGGATGTTATACAATAGGTTTTTAGAATGTTAGTGTAAATACCCAGATATTTTTATTTAAGTAGCACATTTTCAGGATAGATAATTATAAACAAAGTGTGTGAGTACATATACCGAAAATTAACATAATACTCTAAAATAGTTTTGTATTGTGTATGGGTGCTGAAGTTTTAAAATGGAAAGGATAGTCTTTGCCAGTTACTTATACTGTGTTCTCCCTCGGACCCAGAACACATCTAGTTATTGCTATAAATAGCAGAGTGTCAACCCAGCGTTAAATAAAGGAACCTACACCAAAGAGAGTCAACTTTGGCATACACAAGCTTAACTGCAAGGTGACTTAAGAATGTTTCAACTTTTTGTAAAAAAAATAAACTACCAAAGTCTTGTTTTAAAAAATATGTTGAGTGTTGGGTTCCTTTACATAGCCTGGAGTGCTCATACCAGCTCTTATATTTTGTGACCCTGATCTTCAGATTAAGTTCTGTTCCTCTTACAGATATGAAGAGAGAAGAGGCCCCTCCATAAAAGAAAACATTAAAGTAGTTCTAAGTTTGGCAGGAGGAGGGTAAGAGTTTGGAGCTTGGCTGCCACACATATCCTGAAGAAAAAGAAATGGGGAAATAAGGTGAGGGGGCATAAAAGAATTAGTTATCAAGAAGTGAGAGCCCTAGCTGGTTTGGCTCAGTGGATAGTGTTAGCCTGCAGACTAAAGGGTCCCAAGTTCGATTCCGGTTAAGGGCACATGCCAGAGTTTCAGGTTCAATCCGTGGTGGGGGGCATGTAGGAGGCAGCCGATAGATATTTCCCTCTCCCTCTCTAAAAATCAATAAAAATATTTTTTTTTTTTTAAAAAAGGTGAGGTTCAAAAAGAAAGGAAAGCAGTGTTTGTGGATCTTCTCTGAATACAGAACAAAAGCAAGCAGAAATAAATGAGCTGCCAGGCTTGCTTTTGGTCAAGGGGATATTTCTGTGGTTGGCCTGGTTTACTTAGATTTTAGACCAGCCATGGGCAAACTACGGCCCGCAGGCCGGATCCGGCCCTTTTGAAATGAATAAAACTAAAAAAAAAAAAAAAAAAAGACCGTACCCTTTTATGTAATGATGTTTACTTTGAATTTATATTAGTTCACACAAACACTCCATCCATGCTTTTGTTCCGGCCCTCCGGTCCAGTTTAAGAACCCATTGTGGCCCTCGAGTCTAAAAGTTTGCCCACCCCTGTTTTAGACCTTAATTGAACCCTACCGAAGTGGGCACTCAAATATTGACTAGATGTTCAAATGTTAACTGGCTTAGGCAGACCTTCTTTGTCTTCCCACTTCAAATGAGAAAGAGTATAAACATTTTAGTCTTCTGGGAGTGGGAAGGAATGATTAGCCATGTGGAGGTTGACTGGTTCAAAGCCTCCTGTGGAGTTTCTAGCCTCATTTCAAGCTGGTGGGGTATAGGGGCTTCTCCAAGGTTCTGAGTACCAGCAGGAAACTAGGAAAGTGGAGCACAGGTGAGGTCACAGACCAGTCCCTCCTTTTACCTTTATGCTTGGGAAGTATATTCCGAGAGTTACCATGAATTTGGTACTGCCTGAGGGTATGATAACTGGTAGTTGGAAACGTTGGGGATACCCTAGTGTTTTGGGTAATGCACGCTGCCTTTTCGTGCAGCCTCCTCTGCGGATCCTAGGCTTCAGGCCTAACTCTGAATTCCCATGAACCCTTTATAGCTGGGGGTTCTAACAATGTCTTGGCTGCCTTGGCTGTGTTGCCACAGTGTCCAGAGCTTACCAACACTGGGGTGACAGCAGTCTTAACCTCACTCATCATTTTGTAATTATTTGTTTTGAGAAGACATCATATGAATTCAAGTACACCTACTGCCACAGAAAGGAGTTACTCTTTAATCCATTATCGCCAAAGGGGGGTGGTTGACTCCATATTTTGTTGGCTATCTGGGTGCTTCAATGATTAACAATTTTGATCAGATTACAGTAGTTCTGTGTGGTAGCTCCTGTGGAATAGACTCTGCCTTTGTGAATCTTGCATTCTACGAGTATCAGGACAAAAACCATATCCATAACCCTGACTGGGGCCCTGGTGACTTTCTGAACTTAAGTGTTATGGTCAAGGTCACAAAGCTTGGTGAATAGACTGCACCATTTTGTGAGTAACCAGTAGAAAAAAGGCACCCCTTCCGTGTGGACACAGCCCTTGCTAAGCCCACAGCTTGAAACGTGCAGACAGTGTGGTGTGGATTATAGCTACCTCAACTGAATGTCCCTGTTCGCTGCCCAATTGTACCTGACATTAAGCAAACATTAGCTTTGATTATTGTGCTTAATGTTAAAGTTGGCAGCTCATTTATAGACATCCCTGTCCTCCAACCAGTTCATCACCACGTCCCGTCAGCGCCACCTCCAGAATATTCCCTATTGCACATTTGCACACATTCACCACTACCACCCAAGTAGCTACTGTCTCCCCTGTGGACCTCTACAATAACCTTCCTCATTATTCACTTTCCCCAATCTGCTCGTTACAAAGCAACCAGGATGATCTTCCCACGAGGCAATCGTGATCATGGAACTTACTTGCTTAAAAAGCTTTCTAAGGGGCCCTACCGGTTTGGCTCAGTGGATAGAGGGTCAGCCTGTGGAATGAAGGTTCCTAGGTTGGTTTCTGGTCGGGCACATGCCTGGGTTGCATGCCTGAGGGCGGGCGTACAGGAAGCAGCTGATCAATGGTTCTCTCATCGATGTTTCTCGCCCTCTCCCTCTCTGAAATGAATTAAAAAAAAAAAAAAAGCTTTCTAATGGTTTCGTCTTAATCATAATCTGCATTCCAGAGGATGGCCTACACAGAAGTGATGGCCTTTATTTCATCTATCTAGATCTCCGTGTTCCTGGCAGGCTTTCCTTTTAGCTTCTCAGATGGGCAAGCCTTCCCCATTCTAAGAACCTTCCCTCCCACAACTTCTACTTGTCTCTTGATTCCAGTTTAAATGTCCCTCCCTTAGAGATACCTTCCTTGAAGCCCCAGATCCCATTTAAAATCATCACATCATTTGCCTTCACAGCACTCCTCTCAGATTGTAATTATATATTTCTCTGATGATTACATTCCATCTTCTCAGACTATAAAATCAGCTCCAGTAGGACAGAAGCTACATCTGATTTAATCATCATTACATTTCCAGAGCCCAGCACAGAACTTGGCTTGCAATAGACAACACATATTTGCTAAATCAATATTTTCCTCAGTAGGACTGAGTGCTGGATAGTAACAGGGACCTAGCTGGTTACCTCTCAGCTGCTCCCTCCTCTCCATTCCCCATCCTGCATCTCTGGTCCTGTGTATACTCAAAGGGTGTAGGTTGATTTTAATTTATTTTATTGATTTTAGAGAGAGAAGAAGAGAGAGAGAGACATCAACTTGTTGTTCCACTTATTTATGCATTCATTGATTGATTCTTGTATGTGCTTTGACTGGAGATCAAACTGGCAACCCTGATATTAAGGAGTGACTCTCTAACCAACTGAGCTTCCCTGCCTGAGTGAGTGTAGGTTCATTTTAATATTGGTCAGAGTAAAACCCAATTAGAAAGGTCCTTCCATTGCAGAAACATGAGATGCTTTTCAAAGCCCAGTCTCAAGGGTTTAGGTGCTTCCCTGTGGCCATGTCCCTTTTCCTTTTCCACAGAAAGGGAGGTGCCTGGATTACTTAGAAGGGAGCTGAATTCCCACAAATGAAGATTATTCACTTGGAGCTTATTTTTAATTTCTAACTTTAGCTGAATTCCATGACCTAAAATGCCAATTGTAATGAAGGTAGCTTAATATATCCTACACACTATTCAAAGTAATTACTCATCCTGTTATTATTTAGGTCTCTCATAATATAGATCTCAGAGGCAGCAAGTCAAGAAGGCAGCCAACAGGAGCAGGGTCCTTGCGCATTCTCTCTCTGCATTATGGTGAAGGGCATGACCCATCCTAATGTCAAGGTAGGTTGGAAGCAAAGAGAATTGGCCTGAGTCTTGGGCCCAAATCCTTTTAGGAGTCTTGTGATATAACAAGAAAAGGGAGAAACCCAGATCCCATTCTCAAAAAAAAGAATGTAATGAGGATGTGGTTTATTTAAAATTGTTGGACACATCTTTTCTCCCACTAGAATCAGGTCCTTCCTCTACTTTCACTTTTTCTTTGAATAAAAAATTGCCCCAGTTTCTCATTTCCCTTGTTAGGCATGCCTGTGGGATTAGGTTTATGACTGTACCAGCTAGTTACTTCTTGTTCCTTAGCAAGCTCTGCATATGATCAAGGACAATCTTTTTTTTTTGTTGTCATGGCAACTGACATTTACATAAGCAAAAACTGAGGGGAAACATTTGTTGTTTTGGAATGATTTGTGGTAAATTTTATTGTAATGGAAAGATAAAACAGCTAAAATTGGAGCAACAGAATGGACTTTTCCTATTCCTTTTAATGAGATCTATTGGATAGATACCATCTTTGGCTATCAAAAACCCTGCAATACCTAGAACAAAAGGAATGACTGATGATCTTTAATTCTGTTCTTTTTTAAAAAAATTTTTATTCATTTCAGAGAGGAAGGGAGAGGGAGAGAGAGAGAGAGAAACATCAATGGTGAGAGAGAATCATTGATTGACTGCCCTCTGCACAACCCCTACTGGGGATCGATCCCATAACCTGGGCATGTGCCCTTGACTGGAATCAAACCTGGGACCCTTCAGTCCCCAGGTTGACGCTCTATCCACTGAGCCAAACCAGCTAGGGCTAATTCTGTTCTTTTTTTTTTTTTTTAATATATTTTATTGATTTTTTACAGAGAGGAAGGGAGAGGGATAGAGAGTCAGAAACATCAGTGAGAGAGAAACATTGATCAGCTGCCTCCTGCACACCCCCCACTGGGGATGTGCCTGCAACCAAGGTACATGCCCTTGACTGGAATCGAACCTGGGACCTTTCAGTCCACAGGCTGACACTCTATCCACTGAGCCAAACTGGTTAGGGCCCTAATTCTGTTCTTTTCTGTAGCAATTAGGATGTGGTGTGTGTGTGTGTGTGTGTGTGTGAATGTGTGTCTGTTCCAAAGCAAAGGTTATTTTTTTTTAAAATACATTTTATTGATTTTTTACAGAGAGGAAGGGAGAGGGATAGAGAGTTAGAAACATCGATGAGAGAGAGAGAAACATCGATCAGCTGCCTGCACACCCCCCGCTGGGGACGTGCCCGCAACCAAGGCACATGCCCCTGACCGGAATCAAACCTGGGACCCTTCAGTCCGCAGGCCGACGCTCTATCCACTGAGCCAAACCAGTCAGGCCAAAGCAAAGGTTATTGATCCAGAGTCTTTTGAACCTTATGGAATCCACAGATAGATCTCATAAAGGATGTGGCAGAGATTGCTTATTCAATTCCCTGTTGTCTTTGTCCTGTGCACACTGCTCGACTACATTTCCCATGCTCCCTTGCCATTACCTATGACTGTGTGACTGAGTTCAGCCAATGGGTTGTGCAGAATTGTCTGTACCACTCTCAGGCCTGGCCTATAGAAACCTTCCATAGATGCTTCTACACGTTCGTTCTTTCCATTTGGCTGGAATAAAGATGACTCCCAGGGCAGGGCCTTCATCCACTAGAGCCCTAAATGACTGCATGGAGAAGGACTCTGGCTTAGCTAGCAAAAAATAAACTTCTGTTCAACCATTTTATTCTTTAAGGTCTTATGATTAACAGCAGTTAGCCTACTCTGACTTATACAAGGAAGTTGAATTAGGGAGGTGAGATGTTAACCAAGTAGCAGGTTGTTAGGACCACATGATGCCAAAGCTTTGGAGAAATCAGTAAGCTGCTTTATGCATCTCAGATAACCTTTTTAAAAAAGATATATATATTTTTTTATTGATTTTAGAGGGGAAGGGAGAGGAAGAGAGAGATAGAAACATCAATGATGAGAGAGAATCATTGATTGGCTGCCTACTGCATGCCCCCCATTGGGGATCAAGCCTGCAACCTAGGCATGTGCCCTTGACCAGAATTGAACTTGGGACCCTTCAGTCCGCAGGCTGAGGCTCCACCCACTGAGCAAAACCAGCTAGGGCCAGATAACCTTTTTTTTTTTTTTAATAGTATAAGCATGTCCCATGTATTACCTGAAATTGAAATTTAACTGGACATTCTGTATTTTTATTTGCTAAATCTGGCAACTTTATTCCTGGCCTCCTGCCCTTCTGAGAAGCACTGCTGCAGGGCTGCTGCTCTTTCCTCCAGTGGAATTGAATCCCTTCTGAAGCATAAATAATCCGTATCAGGACAGTTGGGGCCAACCAGCTCATTCCGTAGCTTGCATTCCTGTCATCTTTGATAATTGCCCCAAGTCTCATTTTGTTACTGGCATCTTCAAGCTATTCTGAGTCTTCTCTTCCCTGACCATACATACCCTCATTTTTGGACTCTATTCCATCTTTGTACCTCATGCTATCCATCCTGTCAGGCTCTTTACCCTCTGCAGTCATCAACCAATCTTCCTCTCATTTATTAAAGACTAGAGGCCCAGTGCACGAATTTGTGCATGGGTGGGGTCTGGTCCACCTGATCATGGCTGATTGGGCTGGGCAGGGGGAGGGGCCTCAGGCAGTTGGCCAGCCCCGCCTCCTGGTTGAACCCCCGGTCAAACTTCCAATTGAGGGGACAATTTGCATATTAGCCTTTTATTATATAGGATTTTGACATCTGGTTCACAGTCTTTCTTTACCCCAATGTCTGCTATCATCTGGGCTGACCCATCTGCCAGTTTGGCCTCATTTTTTGAGTATCTCAGCTCCATTGTCTAGCGCTGTTACATCCCTGGAATATGAAATATCTTATTTTCTGACCATTAACTTCTAGTCTTCAGTTCTCTCACTGTTTTCCCAAAGCCCAGTTCTTCCATCTCGAGGAACCTTCTAGTTCCTAAATTCCTCAACAATTAGCCGTCTTCTAATCTTCCTTTTTTTCATGTTGATGATAAACATATATATAAAAAGTCAGGTTGCCCTAGCCCAGTGGTCAGCAAACCACGGCTCGCGAGACACATGCGGCTCTTTGGCCCCTTGAGTGTGGCTCTTCCACAAAATACCACGTGCAGGCGTGCACGTACAGTGCAATTGAAACTTCGTGGCCCATGCACAGAAGTTGTTTTTTGTCCTGGGCAAGTCCATTTTGAAGAAGTGGCGTTAGAAGAAGGGGCGTCGGTCAGGCGGGCGAAAGGAGACGCAGCACAGGCGGGCCGCTGGATACGCGGGGGAGGTACATTGTTTTGAGGTATGTTTGCTGAGGTCGACCCCTTCCAACTCTCCCACCCACACTGGTCTATCTGAAACAAGTATACTAGAGGAGTGTGGATGGGAGAGTTGGAAGGGGTCGACCTCAGCAAACGTACCTCAATCAGATTGAGAACGTTTTTAGCCAAGGCCAGCTTAGGAGTTCACCAATTAAGTTAATAACAATGTGCCTACCTATATAGTTTAAGTTTAAAAAATTTGGCTCTCAAAAGAAATTTCAGTCGTCGTACTGTTGATATTTGGCTCTGTTCACTGAGTTTGCTGACCACTGCCCTAGCCAGTTTGACTCACTGGATAGAGGCATCGGCCCTTGAACACAAGGGTCCCAGATTCGATTCTGGTCAGGGGCATCTACCTTGGTTGCAGGCTCAATCCCTGGCCTCAGGTTTGGGGGGTGTGCAGGAGGCAACTAATTGATGTGTCTCTCATCTGGATGATCTCAACAACTACCCTAACTGTTCCCCTACATCTAGTTTTATCCCCTCTAATTTTTCTGACAAATTGAAGCCCTAGTGAACTTCCTATAATATGTATTAGGTTAGATTCTCCCAAAGGGATACAGAGCTCTTTATATTCAAGTTCCAGTTTCTCTATCCAGCCTCACCTTCCTCTCTCTCCCTCCTGTACTCTGCACTCTAGCCATACAGAATTTCTTGTCTTTCTATTTACCTGACTCACCTACTCTCTCCTCCAGGCTTTTGCACAGTCTAAACCTCTGTCTGGCTCACCTTCTCCCTCACCTTCAAATACCAGCCTGATGATACTCTAATTTGTATTACCTGGCCCATATCCCCTATTGGCAATGTGTTTATAGTTAAAACATCACACTAAACCAAAATTGCTTGTGCATGTGTCTATCATAAGACTGAGACTGCTCATTGTGTTTCCAATACCCAGCTCTGCTTGACACACAGCAGGTATGCAGAGTATGCATTTTAAACAAAATAATAAAAAACATAGGATAGGTAGGCTAGAGGTCATCAAAGTAAAGTGTGAGCTGTGGGTAATAATAATCCTAGGAACTTAAAAAAATTACTCTAGCCCTAGCTGGTTTGGCTCCAGTGGATAGAGCATTGACCTGCATACTGAAGGGTCCCAGGTTTGATTCTGGCCAAGGACACATGCCTGGGTTGCTGCAAGATCCCCAGTAAGGGGCGTGCAGGAGGCAGCCGATCAATGATTCTCATCCTTGATGTTTCTCTCTCCTTTCCTCTCTGAAATCAATAAAAATATATTTAAGAAAAGTACTCCGTTAGCTTTTAAATATATATATATTTTATTTCAGAGAGGAAGGGGAAGGGAGAGAGGAAATACAAATATCAAGAAGGAGAGAGAATCATTGATTGGCTGCCTCCTGCACACCCTCTACTGGGGATCAAGCCTGCAGCTCAGGCTAGTAGCCTTTGACCAGAATCGAACCTGGGACCCTTCAGTCCACAGGCCAACGCTCTGTCCACTGAGCTAAACCAGCTACGGCTGATCAGTTAACTTTTGCTGTAAAATAAACCAGGCCAATACTTTGTGGCTTAAAACAATAATCATTTATTTATTATTTTACAATTCTGCAGTTCAGCACTTTGGATTGGGCTCAGCTGGGCAGTTCTGGTCTGGACTAGTCTCCTAAGTTTAGGTCAGCTTCAGATTGTCTGGGGTCTGGCTGGTCTAGGATGCCCCTCAGCTGGTACAGTTTATCTCTACGTCCCGTGATCTCCCATCCTCCAACAGAGTAGCCTGGATTGGTTCTCATGGCTATTGACAGAATTCCAAGAAAACAGGCAGAATCACACAAGGCCTAGCCTTAGAAATGACACACTAAATTCCACTGCATTTTTTTAATCAATCAAGTCTCAGGGCCAGCCCAGATTCAAGGAGTGAGGAAATAGACTCCACCTATTGAAGGAAGGAGAAAAAAAAATCCAGCCACTGTGGTTCAGTGATTGAGCATTGACCCATGAACCAGGAAGTCACAGTTCGATTCCTGGTCAGGACACATGTCCAGGTTGCAGGCTTGATCCTCAGTAAGGGGGCATGCAGGAGGCACCCGATCGTGATTCTCTCTAATCATTGATGTTTCTGTCTCCCCCTCTCCCTTCTTCTCTGAAATCAATAAAAAATATATTGGAAAAAAAATTTTTTTAAAGTTAAAAGACATGATAAAGGAGAAGAAAATATTTGAATCATATTTAACAGCCAAAGTGGTAACATCCATAAAATATAAAGAGTTTCTATAAATAAGAAAGAGACAAGGCCCTGGTTGGGTAGCTCAGTTGGTTAGACCAGTGGTCAACAAACTGCGGCTCACGAGCCACATGCGGCTCTTTGGCCCCTTGAATGTGGCTCTTCACAAAATACCACGTGCGGGCGCGCATGTACAGTGTGATTGAAACTTTGTGGCCCATGCACAGAAGTCAGTATTTTGTGGAAGAGCCACACTCAAGGGGCCAAAGAGCCGCATGTGCCTCGCGAGGTGCAGTTTGCCGAGCCGCGGTTTGCCGATCACTGGGTTAGACCATTGTCCCGATACCCAAGGTTTTGGGTTTGATCTCTGGTCAGAGCATGTACAAGAGTCAACCAATGAATACATAAGTAAGGGGAACAACAAATTGATGTTTCTCTCTGTCTCTCTCTTCCTTCCTCTCTTTAAAATCAATAAATAAAAATTAAAAAAAATTAAAAGACAGTCCAGCCACATGGCTCAGTGGTTGAGCGTCTACCTATGAACCAGGAGGTCACAGTTTGATTCCCGGTGAGGGCACATGCCTGGGTTGCAAGCTTGATCCCTTGGTGGGGGTGTGCAGGAGCAGCTCATCAGTGATTCTCTCTCCCTCTCCTTTCCTCTCTAAAATCAATAATAATAATAAATATATACATATTTTTTTAAAAAGAAGAAAAAATATCCTTGGGTGAAGATTTAAAAAAACCCTTCAGCTGTGCACTTATGATTTGTACACTTTTTTGTTTGTATGTTACAATTCAATATAAAATTTAACAAAAAAGTGTTCATACTTTCTGACCTAATAATTTCTCTTATGGAAATACCTTTGTATGTGTAAAGATGTAAAGAGGCCCTGGCCAGTGTGGCTCGGTTGGAGCATTGTCCCATGGACTGAAGGTCGCAGGTGTGATTCCATACCTAGGTTGCAGGTTCCATCCCTGATCGGGGTGTATATAGGAAGTGATCAACCAATATATCTGTCTTACATCAAGGTTTCTCTCTCTCTCTCCCCCTCCCTCTCTAAAAAAATAAAATAATATCATGAGAGCATCCTCAGTATAGCACTGTGATTTTTAAAAAAAATATATTTATTTATTGATCTCAGAGAGGAAGGGAGAGAGAAAGAGAGATAGAAACACCAAGGATGAGAGAGAATCATTGATAAGCTGCCTCCCACATGCCCCCCTATAGGGATTGAGCCCGCAACTTGGGTACATGCTCTTGGCTGGAATCAAACCTGAGACCCTTCAGTCTGCAGGCCAACACTCTATCCACTGAGCAAAACTGTCCAGGGCAGCACTATGATTTTTTATATCTGCTTATAATCCTACTAGTGGCCCAGTGCACGAATTCGTGCACAGGAGGGGTCCGGCTGGCCTGCCCTGATTGGGGCCAATCAGGGCAGGGTTGGCGGGGGGGGGAGAGAGAGAGAAACAGCAATGTGAGAGAGACACATCAATTGATAGCCTCCACCTTGTGCCCCAACCAGGACCGGGGATTGAGCCTACAACTGAGATATGTGTGCTTGACTGGAATGGGACCGCAGGTGGTTGGCTGGCTGGCCCCGCTCTTGATCAGGGTAGGGGGCGCCGATCAGGGCCGCAGTGTGCATCAAAGCAACCAGTTGTTTCGGTCATTCTGGTTGGTCCAGTGTTTAGGTCGCTTGGCTTTTATATATATAGATTTGCTATATCAAAATGTTTCTGTTTATATTTCTGTTGCCCTATCAGTGATTTCTATCCCTTTTAATTCTGTTTGTTCAGAGAACAGGCAGTACAGTCAGAGAATCAACCTAGGTTTAAGATTTCTGCCTCATCCACCATTTCTTAGGAATAGGCACCTTGGATAGGCTTCAGCCAGACTTGAGAGACACTATTCAGGAGAGAAGACCCAGTAGTAATAAGGAGGTTACCCCTAATATCTGCCTGTCTGTGACAGCCCTGTACTCATCCTGGCGCAGGAGCCGGCTTTGTAGAATGGGATGGGTTTTGTGAACATGTGGACCAGTTATTGTTTGGCCACCCTGATTGGTCACTCCTCTGAAATGGTCACTCTCTACCTTTTCACTGCTATTCTTCTCAAGAAAATCCAACACTTACCACTTCCGCTTTCTTACCGCCTTAGTGGTTCAGACAAATGCTGTCTGGCTTCCAGCATGCTTTCGAAACTGCTCTTGAAGGTCACTAATGACCTAGTTGCTATATCCAGAGACTGTTCCTCTGTGTTAATCAACATCTCTGCAGAATTTAAAACTACGTTAAAAACTCTTCTTACTTGTACTTTCTGGCACGAACTTCTGATTCTCACTCAAGCAGGAACCATAGTAACATTAATAAATATAGCTAACATTCATTGAGAATCAGGTTCTTTACATTAATTCCTTTTTGTATGAGGAAAATATCATTCCTCTTTTATAGAAAACTAAGGTTTAAAGAAGTTGAGTAATTTGCTCCATTGCATGGGTGATGGAGTCCAAGAGCAGAGCCCATGACCTTAACTGTTATGATGTGTCTGATACAGTTGGAAGGTATTTCTAGAGGGCAGCAAATTCAGCTGCTTCGCTTTATTTCTGCAGAATTTGCTATTGGGATTTTTCTTTTTGGTAATATATTTTTTATTGATTTCAGAGAGGAAGGGAGAGGGAGAGAGAGAGATAGAAACATCAATGATGAGAGGGAATCATTGATTGGCTGACTCCTGCATGCCCCCCACAGGGAATCGAGCCTGCAACCGGGGCATGTGCCTTTGGCTGGAATTGAACCCGAGACCCTTCAGTCCGCAGGCCGACACTCTATCCATTGAGCCAAACTGGGTAGGGCGCTATTGGGATTTTGATAGGAATTGCATTCTATCTGTAGGTCACTTTGCATAGTATTGTTATCTTAACAATACTGACTCTTCTAATCCAAGAACACAAAAGTCTTTCCATTCATTTTCATTCATTCTTTAATTTCAGCAGTGTTTTGTAGTTTTTCATGTGTAAGTCTTTCACCTTCTTGGTTAGTTTATTCCTAGAAATTTTATTCTTTTTGATGCTATTGCAAATGAAAAATTTTTTTAAAATATATTTTTATTGATTTTTTACAGAGAGGAAGGGAGAGGGATAGAGAGCTAGAAACATCGATGAGAGAGAAACATCTACCAGCTGCCTCCTGCACATTCCCCGCTGGGGATGTGCCCGCAACCAAGGTACATGCCCTTGACCGGAATCGAACCCGGGATCCTTCAGTCCGCAGGCCGATGCTCTATCCACTGAGCCAAACCGGTTAGGGCTCCAACTGATTTTTGTTTGTTGATTTTGTAACCTCCAATTTTGTTGAATTTATTTTTTAGTTGTAACATTTTTTTGATGAAAACGTTTAGGGTTTTCTAGATATAAGGTCATGTCTGAGAACAGGCATATTTTTACCTCTTTCTTTCTAATTTGGATGCCTTTTGCTTTTAGTACTATGTTGAATAGAAATCACAAAAGGGGGCATCTTATTTTGTTCATGATCTTAGGGAGAAAGCTTTCAGTTTTCACCATTGAGTATGATGTTAGCTGTGTGTTTTTCATATGTGGCCTTTATTATGTGGATGCAGTTCCCTTCTGTTCTTTATTATTTTCATTATGAAAGGGTATTGGAGTTTTTAAAATTTTTATTTATTGCTTGATTTTGGAGAGGGGAAGAGAGAGAGAAAAAGAGAGAAACAGAGAAACATTGATTTGTTGTTTCACTTATTGATGCATTCATTGGCTGATATTTGTATGTGCCCTGACGAGGGATCAAACCCAAAACTTTGGCATATGAGGACAACACACTAATCAATGGAGCTACCTGGCCAGAGCCTTGGATTTTGTTAAATGCTTTTTTTTTTTTTTTTGCATAAATTGAGCTAGTCATGTTGTTTTTCTCCTCTTCTTTTATTAATATAGGATATTAATTACATTGATTTTCTTGAATCATCCCTCTATTCCTGGATTAAATTTCACTTGGTTATGATATATAATCCTTTTCATATGCTGCTGAATTTAGCTTGCTGTTATTATCATTGCAATGTATTTTTATTGATTTCAGAGAGGGAGAGGGAGAGATAGAAATATCAGTGATGAGAGAGAATAATTGATCAGCTGCCTCCTGCACACTCTGTACTGGGGACCAAGCTCGCAACCCAGGCATATATGAGCTCGGGAGTGTGATTGGAACTGAACCAGGATCTCCTGGTTCATAGGTTGATACTCAATCAATGAGCCACATCAGCCGGGCCTCATACATTTTTATGGATACAGCCATATGTATAAAAAAATTTTAAGTAGGAATATCAAGAATTCACACTGGGACTCAGGATAATAGTTAATGCCAGGGAGGGAGAGATTGAGGGACAAGCAGTCTATTAATACCTTGTTAGTATTTATTGTCTTTTTTTTCTTTTTTCAATCCTCACTGAGGGCATTTTTTCCATTGATTTCCAGAGAGTGGAAGGGAGGGAGGTTGTGGGGAAGAGAAACATCTATGCGAGAGAAACACATGGATTGGTTGCCTCCCACATGCACCCCTACAAGGGATGGGTAACCTGCAACCAAGGTACGTGACGTGGCCTTGACTGATAATGTAATCTGCAACTCTTTGATCTGCAGGCTGATGCTCTAACCCAGCCATGGGCAAACTACGGCCTGCGGGCCGGATCCGGCCAGTTTGAAATGAATAAAACTAAAATAAAAAAAGACCGTACTCTTTTATGTAATGATGTTTACTTTGAATTTATATTAGTTCACACAAATACTCCATCCATGCTTTTGTTCCGGTCCTCCCGTCCAGTTTAAGAACCCATTGTGGCCCTCGAGTCAAAAAGTTTGCCCACCCCTGCTCTAACCACTGAGCAACCAGCCAGGGAGATAGCATTTAATGTCTTTTTTAATTTTTTAAATATATATTTTATTGATTTTTTACAGAGAGGAAGGGAGAGGGATAGAGAGTTAGAAACATCGATTGAGAGAGAAACATTGATCAGCTGCCCCCTGCACACTCCCCACTGGGGATATGCCTGCAACCAAGGTACATGCCCTTGACCGGAATCCAACCTGGGACCCTTGAGTCCGCAGGCCGACGCTCTATCCGCTGAGCCAAACTGGTCAGGGCATAATGTCTTTTTTTAAAAAAATATTTTTTTTTCTTGATTTCAGAGAGGAAGGGAGAGGGAGAGAGAGAAACATCAACGATGAGAATCATTGATTGCCTCCTGCACACCTCCCACTGGGGATCGAGCCTGCTACCCAGACATGTGCCCTTGACCAGAATCAATTCTGGGACCTTTCAGTCCACAGGCTCACAATCTATCCATTGAGCCAAACTGGCTAGGGCTTAATCTATATATATAAAAGCCTAATATGCTAAGTGTCCAACCGATGGGTTGACTAAACGGTCAACCACTCGACCAGTCGCTATGATGTGCACTGACTACCACGGGGCAGTCACTCCAATCGGTAGGTTAGCTTGTTGCTGGGGTCTGACCAATTGGGACTTGGCGGGACGGGCTGGACACACCCTGGAGTCCTCCCACGGTCCCTCCCCGGCTTCTAAAATATTTCTTCTAATTAATTTCCTTTGAATGTGCACAAATTCGTGCACTGAGCCTCTAGTGTCTTAATAGAAGGTACCTGAAGCAGATGTGACATTTTTTTTTTCTTTTTAATATATTTTATTGATCTTTCACAGAGAGGAAGGGAGAGGGATAGAGAGTCAGAAACATCGATTCACCTGCCTCCTGCACGCTCTCCACTTGGGATGTGCCCGCAACCCAGGCACATGCCCCTGACCAGAATCAAACCTGGGACCCTTCAGTCCGCAGGCCAATGCTCTATCCTCTGAGCCAAACCAGCCAGGGCATGACAAACATTTTATCTGGGCAATAAGTACTGGAGTGTGTAATTTCTGTGTTTACATGTGTCAAATATATTATCACTGTTTTGAACAAAGGTCAATAAAAGCCTTATAGCTTCTGTGGCTTCATTTTATTAAATATAAAATAACAGATCCTATAAATGTCATTCATGTGGTAAGTTACATTTCGGCAATCTGAACCAAAGTAACCAAATAAGTTATTCTCTCTTTTTTTTAAAGGAAGTTGAGTCTTAAGTAGACTCCCACTGGATTTTATTTTTATTTATTATTTTTTATTTTATTTTATTTTTCCCAGCCTTTCTGCTCTTAGGGTCAGTTTGCATATTACCCTTTTTTTAAAAAATTAAATCTTTATTGTTCAGATTATTTCAGTTGTTACTCTTTTTCCCCCCATAGCTCCCCTCCACCCGTTTCCCACCCTACCCTCCGCCCTCACCCCCACCCCCACTGTCCTCATCCATAGGTGCACGATTTTTGTTCAGTCTCTTCCCGCATCCCCCACACCCCTTTCCCCCACAAGAATAGTCAGTCCACTCTCTTTCTATGCCCTTGATTCTATTATAATCACCAGTTTATTCTGTTTATCAGATTATTTATTCACTTGATTTTTAGATTTACTTGTTGATAGATGCGTATTTGTTGTTCATAGTTTGTATCTTTACCATTTTCTTCTTCTTCCTCTTCTTAAAGGATACCTTTCAACATTTCATATAATACTGGTTTAGTGGTGATGAACTTCTTTAGCTTTTTCTTATCTGTGAAGCTCTTTATCTGATCTTCAATTCTGAATGATAGCTTTGCTGGATAAAGTAATCTTGGTTGTAGGTTCTTGGTATTCATCACTTTGAATATTTCTTGCCACTCCCTTCTGGCCTGCAAAGTTTCTGTTGAGAAATCAGCTGACAGTCGTATGGGTACTCCCTTGTAGGTAACTGAGTTTCTTTCTCTTGCTGCTTTTAAGATTCTCTCTTTGTCTTTTGCTCTTGGCATTTTAATTATGATGTGTCTTGGTGTGGTCCTCTTTGGATTCCTTTTGTTTGGGGTTCTCTATGCTTCCTGGACTTGTAAGTCTATTTCTTTCACCAGGTAGGGGAAGTTTTCTGTCATTATTTCTTCAAATAGGTTTTTGATATCTTGTTCTCTCTTCTTCTGGCACTCCTATAATTCTGATGTTGTTATGCTTGAAGCTGTCCCAGAGGCTCCTTACACTATCTTCATATTTTTGGATTCTTTTTTCATTTTGCTTTTCCGGTTGGCTGTTTTTTGCTTCTTCGTATTTCAAATCGTTGACTTGATTCTTGCGATCCTCTAGTCTGCTGTTGGGAGTCTGTATAATATTCTTTTTTTTTTAAATATATTTTATTGATTTTTTACAGAGAGGAAGGGAGAGAGAGAGTCAGAAACATCGATGAGAGAGAAACATCGATCAGCTGCCTTCTGCACATCCCCTACTGGGGATGTGCCCCCAACCCAGGTACATGCCCTTGACCAGAATCGAACCCGGGACCCTTCAGTCCGCAGGCCGACGCTCTATCCACTGAGCCAAACCGGTTTCGGCTGTATAATATTCTTTATTTCAGTCAGTGTATGCTTAATTTCTAGTTGGTCCTTTATCACAACCTCGAGGGTCTCATTAGATTTCTTGAGGGTCTCATTAAGTTTATTGGCGGTTTCTAGAAAATTCTTTTTTTTTTTAAAATATATTTTATTGATTTTTTACAGAGAAGAAGGGAGAGGGATAGAGAGTTAGAAACATCGATGAGAGAGATCCATCAGCTGCCTCCTGCATGCCCCCTACTGGCGATGTGCCCGCAACCAAGGTACATGCCCTTGACCGGAATCGAACCCGGGACCCCTCAGTCCACAGGCCGACGCTGTATCCACTGAGCCAAACCGGTTCGGCTCTAGAAAATTCTTGAAAAACCTTGAAAGTGTGGTTTTGAACTCTATATCCAGTAGTTTGCTTTCCTCCATTTCTGTCATTTGTGTCCTGTTTCTTTGTCTCGGCATTTTTTTTATGCTTCGCTGTATCGATAGAGTGGCTTTCTGTATTAGGTGTCCTATAAGGCCCAGTGGCTCAGCCTCCCCAATTACTTGAGGTAGACACTCTTGGTGCACCCCCTTGTGGGCTTTGTGCACAGACTTGTTGTAGTTAAGCCTTGATTGTTGTAGGTAACACTGGGAGGGATTGACCTCCAGGCCAATTGGCTGTGAGAATCAGCTGTGTCTGAAGTGGGAGAACTTCTGTGCTGGAGACACCCCTCTGGGGCAAGACTTGCTTCAATGGGGCATTGGTACTCACTCTGGATTTTATTTTTAAAACATTTTTGTTTTTTTTTATTGATTTCAGAGAGGAAGGGAGAGGGAGAGATAGAAACATCAGGGATGAGAGAGAATCACTGAACAGCTGCCGCCAGCAAGCCACACACTGGGGATCGAGCCCACAACCCCAGCATGTGCCCTTACTGGGAATTGAACCATGAACTCTTGGTTCATAAGTCAATGCTCAACCACTGAGCCATGCAGGCCAGGCCTCTAATGATATTTACTAGTAGAGAGAGTGGAAGGGAGAGAGAAAGAGTAGAGAGAGGGAGGGGAGAGAGAAAGATCAATCAGTTGCCTCCTGTACACACCCTGAGATAGTTCCTACCAACTGAGCCACACCAGCCAGGGCAATTTTTATTTATTGATTTTAGTGAGAGAGGGGAGGAGGAGGTGAGAGAAACAGCGATTTGTTGCACTTATTTATGCATTCACTCGTTGCCCCTTGTATATGCCCTGACCAAGGATCAAACCCACAACCTTGGTATATCATGCTGTAACCAACTGAGATACCTGGCCAAGGCTAATTTCAAGTTTCATTCCGTTGTGATAGGAAAAGATACTTTGTATGATTTCAGTCTTTTAACATGTATTAAGGCTTGTTTCATGGCTTAACAAATGGTCTCCAGTTTCTCTACCAATGAACATGAAGCTTCAGAGGTGAAATGACTTGCTGGAGGTATAAATAAGTAAATGTGTATTTATAGAGTTATAGAATTCCGTATTTTGATTCTGTCTTTTTTTTTAAATTTTTTTTTTATTGCTTAAAGTATTACAAAGGGTATTACATATGTATCCATTTTATCCCCCCGCCCTAGACAGTCCCCTAGCCTCCCCTATCCCCCAGTGTCTTATGTCCATTGGTTATGCTTATATGCATGCATACAAGTCCTTTAGTTGATCTCTTGCCCCCCTACCTCCTACCCCCAACCCTCCCCGGCCTTCCCGCTGCAGTTTGACAATCTGTTTGAGGCAGCTCTGCCTCTGTATCTATTATTGTTCAAAAGTTTATAATGGTCTCTATTGTCCAAGAATGAGTGAGATCATGTGGTACTTTTCCTTTATTGACTGGCTTATTTCACTTAGCATAATGCTCTCCAGTTCCATCCATGACGTTGCAAATGGTAAGAGTTCCTTCCTTTTTACAGCAGCATAGTATTCCATCGTGTAGATGTACCACAGTTTTCTAATCCATTCATCTACTGATGGGCACTTAGGCTGTTTCCAGATCTTAGCTATGGTGAATTGTGCTGCTATGAACATAGGGGTGCATATATCCTTTCTGATTGGTGTTTCTGGTTTCTTGGGATATATTCCTAGAAGTGGGATCACAGGGTCAAATGGGAGTTCCATTTTCAGTTTTTTAAGGAAACTCCATACTGTCTTCCATAGTGGCTGCACCAGTCTGCATTCCCACCAGCAGTGCACAAGTGTTCCTTTTTCTCCACATCCTCTCCAGCACTTGTCGTTTGTTGATTTGTTGATGATAGCCAGTCTGACATGTGTGAGTTGATTCTGTCTTTTACCATTGAAATTTGATAAGTGTGTTTAGAGTGGAAGGGGCTTAATCTGTAATGCAGTAAGGAGCCACCCAGTTTCCTTTTTTTAAAAAAAAATATATTTTATTGATTTTTTACAGAGAGAAAGGGAGAGGGATAGAGAATTAGAAACATTGATGAGAGAGAAACAACATCGATTAGCTGCCTCAGGCACACCCCCTACTGGGTATATGCCTGCAACCAAGGTACATGCCCTTGACCGGAATCGAACCTGGGACCCTTGAGTCCGCAGGCTGATGCTCTATCCGCTGAGCCAAAGTGGTTAGGGCCACCCAGTTTCCTTTGCTGAGTCTTCTGCTTTTACCTCTCTTAGAAGTAGGTATTCTCCTGCTTCTCCTTTTTTCCAGTTCCATGATGGTTACTTCTACCTGGGTGATCTTTGAGAATCTTAGAACCAACATGTGCTAGAAGGAATTGTCTTCTCTGCATTCTATCAGCAAACTTTCCTAGCATTCCTATTTTTGTCGTTGGTAATGGTACTGCCACTCATTATTCCAGTGACTCAGGGTGGGAAGATGGCAAGTCAGTTTTTTCCCCTCACAAGGTCTCTACATCTGATCAGATACGAACTCTTGTGGCTTTTCTCTGTAGTATTAATCTTATTTGTCCTTTCCTTCCTATTTTCACTGCTACCATCTATTACTGCTTGCCTGCATTGGTATAATAGCCTGCTAATCAATCACTATTTTACCGTACTTATTCATCTTTTTAAAGTACAGGTTAGATAAACGATGATGATATTATCCTCTCTGCAAAAATCATAGCTTTCTGTGCCCACTGAATAAGGGCAAACTTCTTAGCTTGCCATCCAAGGCTCTTGATAATTTGGTGCCAACCTTTTTATTCTACATTTATTGCAGGCCTCACCACACAGCTTATGTTCTAGTTACTGAACTTCGGTCTTGGAACAGATAGTACATGGAGGGCAAGGTGCTGGGAACCCAGCGGGCAGCGAGACCAGCTCCTTCCATCCTTGCTCCCTGTTTCAACCCCAGCCTGGCCCGTCTTCTGCGCCCTGCAGTCCAGGCCGGGCTCCTCCAACCACGACCCTGGTTCCCATCCGTGGTGGGTCTAACTCAACGGAAAAGAAGGCTAAGGCGCAGAAGCCAAAGGCTGCCAAGTGAAGTGGAGGTGTGAAATTGGGGTTCCCCTTCCCCCACCAACTATGGCAGGGCCCACCTCTTTACCCCGGGGTTGAAAAAGCCGGGAGAAGCAGGAGTGGGCGTGGCTGAGGAGACGGGCAAGTAGGGGAGAAGCTGGTTTCCGTGGGGAGGCCGGCCATTAGCAAACCGTTACAGCCTTTGCTTTCTCTCGCTCGCTCTCTTCAGGGGCCGTCCAGGCCGGCCTCGCCTCCAGCTCTCCTCCGGGTTCCCTGGGGGTCGCTCTTTCTTCCCGCAGCCGCCGTTCCCGCCTCGGGGCTCCCGCGCCAGCTGAGCTCACGGAGGAGGGGCGTCGGCTGCTTCCAGCCTCTTCGGGCGCCGAGCTCCCGGACCGCCCCCCGCGCCAGTTGCCAGGGAGCGGTTGCCATAGAGCTGAGCAGTTGTCCGCGTGCGCAGGCGGAAGTCCCGGATTGAGGCGCCGCCATTTTTGCTGCTCGGACGCGTAGCGAGAGGCTGAGAGAGTCGGAGACGCTATCCGCTTCCATCCGTCGCGCAGACCCTGCCGGAGCCGCTGCCGCTATGGATGATCGGGAGGATCTGGTGTACCAGGCGAAGCTGGCCGAGCAGGCTGAGCGATACGACGGTGAGTTGGGGGGTCAACCGGGGGCTGGAATTCTCGGACCCTCTGCCGCCGCCCACAGAGGCCGGGAGCGGGAGACAAAATGGCGGCATCGTCTCGGAGCCTGGCCGGGGGACGTGGATTCTGGAAGCAGGAAATGGCCTGTGGTCTCCTGGAGCCGTGGGAGGCCCCAGGCCTAGGAGTTTGACCCTTTCAGTGTCCTCGGCTGCAGACACTTGCCAGCCGAGAGGCCGAGGCGATGGGGTGGAGGAGTTGGTTGTAAAATGGCGGCTGGGGGGGAGGGCGATTCCCGGGGCGGGGGGAGGAGATGGCGGGTGCTGTCTCCGGGCGAGCGATCCTCCGGGGAACTTCTGGCCCGTCTTGGGATGTGGAGAACAATTGAGTGGGATGATGGGGAAGAAACACCCGCCACATGGGGGAGAGTGGCGACCGGGAGCTGTAGCGCGGGCGCCTTTCGGGGAAATATGGCGGGTGGGGGCGGTGGCTTTTCCCCGGAGGCCCAATGTGGGGCGGCGGCGGCTGCGAGTCTCACAAAGGAGCAGCTCAGCGAGAGGAGGTCGTCTTCGGGCGGTGGCGGTGCGGGGGCCGTCGTGCCCGAGGCGGGGGAAGGGGCGCGGGTGGGAATCACGGCTGCCCATCCCTGGGCGGAGGCCCGCTGAGATGCTGCGATCGTGCTTCTCCCTCGGCCGGCACCCTCCCCTGGGGTGAGGGTTCTTAGGCTTTTCGTTCAACTGCGCCTTCTCCCCACGCTCCCTTCCCGCGGGCTGAAACCCGACGCTCCGAGTTCCTGCAGTTATTCCTGGCCCCTGCGCCGTGGGCCGGTGGGTCCAGCACTGAACGGGAAGCCGGGAGGCGAGTCTGAGTCCTTGGCCAGTGCCTGTCTCTCAGTCTACCCGTTCGTAAGAAGAATGACTTTGCTGTTTGCCTGCACTGATAGGACAACGGAGAAAGACCTGTTGAAAAATAAAGTTATTTCAAATAATGGTTAGTAACCGCATTTTGGTGACTGCCCGGTCTTGGAATGCGTGGTTCGTACCTCATTGGGGATTTTAATTTACCCCAATCATTCAGCTGGGCTATGGGTTTGGGGATAGTGATCATAGGGAGTCCCAGCAGATCCTATGTACTTTTCTGTTTTATGTACAGATTTCTCTGTTTTATGTATAGATTTGAACAGTTTTTCTTTGTTCCTCGGTCCTTTGCCCATAAAGATTCTTTCGTCATTTTCTAGAACTTTGTGGAATTGTCCATTGTGTCTTTTTAGTCAGTTCCAGGTTGCTGCTTTTAAAAAATTGCCCCTCCCTCAATTTTGGACGTAGGTATTTTAATTACCCCCACATCTGTTAAAATGTAGTATTATGAAAACAGTCATATATGTGGTTTTAATGCTGTTGTGGGGTGAGACATGGTATCAAGTGCCATTGATCTTTAGATTTTTCTTCATTACTGAGCCATTTATTTTTCAAAGTGTCATGTAGGACCATTGCTTTCCTTGAATACCTATTTGTCATGTGAGTAGCCTTAGGATTCAGGAATTTGAGAATTAGGAGAAAAGGCTTTGAACTGAAACTTAGGGAAGATACTACACTAAATTTCATCTTGTAAATCCTTAAATTGCTATTTGTATTAAATAAGGTTCCTGTTAGGAAGGGGAGGGGAATAAGATGGGGAAGTACAGCTCAAGGTCAGATTTGCCTTTATTTCAGTGTTTAAAAGTCAAACATGTAGGTGTGCTTGTAATGGAAGTGTCGTCCGTCTCCCCACCCCCTCCAAATAGGTTCCCCTTTTAATCTACCAGTGCCCTTGGCAGGAAACTTGAAATTGTATTTGAATGCTTTCTGTTCTGTAGGGATTTTAGGTTCCGAGTAAACGTGATAACCAAAAGGACATAGAGGAAGGTGTTTTTAAAACTTGTTTTAAGAACTGATTTAGAAGCTCATGATTGTGGTTTCTAAGTTGACAGTTTAGTGTTAATCATATTTTGGAGTTGAGTGCTGAGGATTTTTGACCAAATCTCCTACTAGTTATTCAACACAGTCCTCTCCAGCTAGAGCCACATCATTACATGTACATTTTGGTGTCTCCTTCAGAATCTAGAGGGGGAAGGAAATAGGGTCTACCAGATGGAGAGAAAGTCTTGTTGGGCACAAGATAGGGATTCATTGGAAAGGAAGAAGAAGACAGTTATCAAGAATCCTACTCTACTTATGTCTACTCCTTTATTTGGTACAATAATTTAGTGTTGTTTGTGGTGACAAAAATTGATATAAAAAAATTGATATCATAGTTTTAGCCACCAATTTATCCAGCGTGGGGAGAGTGGAAGAAGGTGAGAATGCATTTGAATGATTTGGTTTTGGGTATTTGGATATACTATTTTTTCTCATTGTTCCTGCATTACCTTCATCTTTTATTTTGCATGCTGTGTTGAATCTAATACCTAAACTTCTTTGTAGTATCACTTAATTCTATCCTGGGGAATTGGAATCAATTTATATGGTTTATTTAAAGGTACTGGAGGAAGAGCTAAGATGTGTTCAGAAAAAACAATTTTGGGTTGCTGATATATTGAGGTTTGGGACTAGGACTGCTCATCTTGAAGATTAAATTTAGCATCCTAACTTAAGTCAGTCAGAGGGATAGTTTTTATGTCATTCGTGGCCATATTAAGGAAATCCTGCCTGGCCAGCTTAGCTCAGTGGTTGAGCTCAGGCCTATGAACCAGGGGGTCGCAGTTCGATTCCTGGTCAGGGCACATGCTTCAAATTCTGGTTGCAGGCTTGAGCCCTGTGCAGGACGCAGCTGATAATGATCTCTCTCATCATTGATGTCTACCTTCCCCTTCCCCCTCCCCAAAACCAATAGGAACATATTAAAAACAAACAAACAGCCTTCCTGAACCTAGTTTTACTGTTCTATCTGTATGAACCACAATAGTACAGAAAAGTGAGGAGTGTGGCGGGGGGAGTGAACATTTTCACATTTTCTGAGAGTAAGAGACTCACCAGCATACACTACACTTAAGTTCATGGGGTGGTTGCTGGTTTCATCTTTCGACCTTCCTTCTCCCTGTGATAATTGGCTCCATCTGACAGGGTAAAGTTTTGATGGTCTCTTTCGACTCATTCTGTGTGAATGCATCAACACCAGGAATACATCTGTTCTGCATTACTAAGCTGTCCTTTTAAAATACCCTTGCCTCATCTCTAACTTATTCTGGTAGCCAATGAGGGGTTCTGATATGCCTTGTTAGGAGAAAAATACGGGTAATAGTAAATTAATTTTAGTAATGAGTTAAAAAACAGGTTAACCCTGGCTGGTGTGGCTCAAAATTGGTTGGAGCTTTGTTCCATGCACCAAAGGGTCCCGAGTTCAATCCCCAGTTGGGGCGCTTACCACAGGTGCTGGCTGATCAGTGATGTCTGTCTCTCTCCTCCCTTCCTCTCTATCTAAATCAATGAAAATATGTTCTGGGGTGATGGTTAAAAAAACATTCATGTTTAACATTATACTTAAAAAAATAAAACAGGTTAATTATCAATTCTACACTGTAGGCCAGTAATAATTTTTATTGCTATTTCAGTTAATGGAGTTAACTTTATTGAGTGCAATTTTTTAAAAAATTTTATTTTTTTGATTTTTTTACAGAGAGGAAGGGAGAGAGATAGAGAGTTAGAAACATCGATGGGAGAGAAACATCGATCAGCCGCCTCCTGCACATCTCCTGGGGATGTGTCCGCAACCCAGGCACACGCCCTTGACTGGAATCGAGCCTGGGACCCTTCAGTCCGCAGGCCGACGCTCTATCCACTGAGCCAAACCGGTTTCGGCATATTGAGTGCAATTTTTTCTCTCCTTCCTATGTATAAGCAGAATTAGATAATGCAACTTTTAAAATAACCTCCTACTGGTAGCTTTTAATCTTCCTATTTAAAGCAGATGCTCTTTTGTGTATATTTTAGACTTTTGTATAGTATTGTACATCAATCTATTCTGTTAGCTTACAACACTGGAATATAATAAAATCATGAATCATTGCAATTTGAGGTGATGGGGTAAATTCTTACTACTGTGGACATTCTTAGGCACTCCTTTCACCTTTATATGAAAACTAGAGGCCTGGTGCAAGAAATTCCTGCACTGGGGTAGGGGTGTGTGTGTGTGTGTGTGTGTGTGTGTGTGTGTGTGTGTGTTCCTCAGCCTGGCCTGTGCCCTCTCGCAGTCCAGGACCCCTTGGGGGGTGTCCACCTGCCAGTTTTCTTCTACTTTTAAGATGTTCTCTGCCTTTGTTTTTTTTTTTTTTGTAGTTTCCCTCTAATGCAACCAGGTATTAATTTTCTTTCTCCTAGCAGTTCAGGACCCCTCGCTCCTTACCGCCTGTCTGCATGCTGCTCCTTACTGCTCAGCTCCCTGCTCCTTAGAGGCTCCCACCACCACCGCTGCACTCGTCAGCTGTGAGCCTGGCTTCTGGCTGAGCTGCGATTCCCCTGTGGAAGGGCACTGACCACCAGGGGGGTAGCACCTCCATTGAGCATCTGCCCCCTGGTGGTCAGTGCACATCATAGCGACTGGTTGTTCTGGTCATTCCACTTTAATGGTTGCTTAGGCTTTTATTATGTAGATAGATACTTTTTTAAAAAAAATATTTTTATTGGTTTCAGAGAGGAAGGGAGAGAGAGATAGGAACATCAGTGATGAGAGAGAATCATTGATTGGCTGCCTCCTGCATGCCCCCTACTAGAGATTGAGCCCGAAACCTGGGCATGTGCCCTTGACTGGAATCGAACTTGGGACCAGTCCCACAGGCTGACACTCCATACACTGAACCAAACCAGCCAGGGCTATATGAAAATAATTTGAATTCTGGTAGGGGAAGAACACTTACGACAGGTATTAAACTGAGCAAATTTTGGATTCAGTAAGTACAAGCAAACACATTGAAAATCTATACAAACAGGCTTCTCTTGCCGAAACCGGTTTGGCTCAGTGGATAGAGCATCGGCCTGCGGACTGAAGGGTCCCGGGTTCGATTCCGGTCAAGGGCATGTACCTGGGTTGCGCGCTTATCCCCAGTGGGAGATGTGCAGGAGGCAGCTGATCGATGTTTCTCTCTCATCGATGTTTCTAACTCTCTATCTCTCTCCCTTCCTCTCTCTAAAAAATCAATAAAATATCTTAAAAAAAAACCAAACAGGCTTCTCATAATTGTTCATAGCTTGGTCAAGGGAATGTGAAATGTGTAAAAAATTTCTATAAGCTGATATATAGCAAGTGAAATTTCAGAGAAGGAAGGAAGATAACATAAAAAGAAAATTTTTTTAAAGGAGGGTTGTAAGGCTGATTTTGCTAGACTTTTACCTTATATTTAAGAAAAGAGTATTTAATCCTCACCTGAGGACATTTTTTAAAAATATATTTTATTGATTTTTTACAGAGAAGAAAGGAGAGAGATAGCCAGAAACATCGATGAGAGAGATCGATTAGCTGCCTCCTGCATGCCCCCCCAGTGGGGATGTGCCTGCAACCAAGGCACATGCCCTTGACCGGAATCGAACCCGGGACCCCTGAGTCCGCAGGCCGACGCTCTATCCACTGAGCCAAACTGGTTTGGCAGGACATGTTTTTATGGATTTTTTTTTTGGAGAGGAAAGGAGAGAGAGGGAAATATCGATCAGTTGCTTCCCATGCTTGCCCTGACTAGGGATCGAACCTGCAGTCTGGTGTGTTCCCTGACCAGCAGTTGAATCTGTGACCCTTCTGTGCATGGGATGACACTCTAACCAGCTGAGCCAACAATCCAGGCCAAGAATGTGTATTTAAATAGTAATGTCAGTCATAGGATAAAAAAAATTAAAAATTTTAGTTAAATAATGCCAAATATATAGAGTTTCACTTTTCACAGACAGTTTTCACAAAAATTTTTACTTATCCTATATTATAAAAGGCTAATATGAAAATTGTCCCCACGGGTGGGAGTTCGACCGACTGGGACCGGGAGTTAGATGTGCGCTGACCACCAAGGGCAGTGTGGAACATGGCAGGTGTCAGTGACATGGTGCTGGCAGCGGGCGGCAGTGGAGGTGCTGCTGGCTTCGATGTGCCCTGATGAGAGTAAGACCATGGTGGGATGGTGGAGCAGGTGAGCGGGCAGGGCCAGGCCAAGGCGGGGGCCCCACAGATCTGCCCTGATTGCTGGCCAGGCCTAGGGACCATGCCTGTGCACAAATTTTGTGCACCAGGCCTCTAGTTTCATATAACATTGACATAGGTAGTGAGAGACACACACACACACAAGTATTGATTTGCCAGTCCACCTGTTTATGAATTCCTTGGTTGATTCTTCTATGTACCCTGACTTGGGATCTGACCTGAAAACTTGGTGTATTGGGATGACATTCTAAACAGCTGAGCTACCCAACCAGGATATGGCCATGTGTATCTATCTGTAAAGTACTTTTGTTTCCCTCTTCACCTTTGTTCTAATGGATGTGGCCCCTAACTTACTGATATAATTGTAAAACTTTTAAGAGGAGAAAGGTTGGCGAATGATTCACAGATTTTCTAAGATAGCTGTCAATGTATTAAGGGATAGGGGATAGTAGGGAACAGCAGCGTTAAGTAGTTTACTTTTTTTGAAAAGGTCAGTTAAGTTTGATACAGTTTAATACTGACATATCCAAGTTGACAGATTAGTTTGTGAACTGATTTTATGGTTTGAACTCATTAACTAAATATTCATGCTAGTCACATTCCTGGAACAATTTCAGGAGCTCATTTAAATTTATCAAGTTGTAATAGCTGCCTTAATAAAAGGGTTATCATAATTTTTTATTTTATTTTATTGATTTTTCACGGAGAGGAAGGGGGAGAGATAGAGAGTTAGAAACATCGATGAGAGAGAAACATCGATCAGCTGCCTCTTGCACATCTCCCACAGGAGATGTGCCCGCAACCCAGGTACATGCCCTTGACTGGAATCGAACCTGGGACCTTTCAGTCTGCAGGCCGACGCTCTATTCACTGAGCCAAACCGGTTTTGGCGGGTTATCATAATTTAATTTAAAACTTTTTATTGATTTTGGAGAGGAAGGAAGAGGGAGAGATAGAAATAGAGACATAGATGAGAGAGAGAGAGAGACAGACAGACAGACAGACAGACATTGATCGCTACCTCCTGCATGTCCACTACTGGGGATGGAGCCCGCAACCCAGGTATGTGCCCTGACTGGAATTGAACCTCTTGGTTCATTGGTCAACACTCAACCACTGAGCCATACCGGCTTGGCAAGGGTATCATCTAAATCAGGATACTTTGAACTGAAGAGGAACCAATTTATAATTGTGCTGTATGCTAAACTGGGATTGTCCTGAGCTGTAAACTTCCCCTATAATCTACCTACTTAAAGACCATTTGTTAACTACTAGTTGTTCCATTTTGATTCATAACAAGTTTTCTAAGCTTTGTGCATCCCTCTACCGTAGAGATATCTTAGATCTGAATCCTCAGATTGGGATTCTTCTTTCTCAGATAAAGTCAACTTTTGGCAGAACATAAGATAAATTAAAGGCAAAGTGAAAGATTCCCTCCTGCCATTCCTCCAAATGGGAACTGGAAAAGCCAAGGATATGGTAGTTGCTGAAAATAGAACCTGCTAGCATATGAACTAGTCAATCTGAGTGATAGTGTCAAAGCCAAGTATGTTGGTTTTATGTATGTCTACCTTGAGCTAGATCTGTGTTTAAAAATACTTGACTTAGGTCTAGCAAATGTCTATCCTAAGCTCAGAACTTTTCCCCCAAATTCATTTTTATACTCTCACCCACACCTTGTTAAGACCATTCTGTTTACAACACCCAAATCCTGTGTAGTTTAGAAAACAAATGACTATGATGCTGGTTTATCTTTTTTGAAATTTAATCTTGACTTTATTGCCTTTCTTCCAGTGATCCATCACAGTAGCTGGGCAGATCTGTCATTGTTAGGATTGATTGTGATGATGTCAGGATTTTATCTAGCTAAAGCAGGGGTCCTCAAACTTTTTAAACAGGGGGCTAGTTCACTGTCCCTCAGACCGTTGGAGGGCCGGACTATAGTTTTAAAAAAAACTATGAACAAATTCCTATGCACACAGCGGCGGCAAAAACACCCGGCGGGCCGGATAAATGTTTTCGGCAGGCCGCATGTGGCCCGCAGGCTGTAGTTTGAGGACCCCTGAGCTAAAGCATTATGAAATGTGTTTAACTCTTCATTTAAAGGAGTCATGTTAGACTGTGAATAAGAGTTATGATGATTTAATATTTTGTAAGATGTGTAGTGCAAAGGCCTTGGAATCATCTGAATTCCTTGTCTGTAAAATGGGGATTAATGATGCCATGAAATTGTGAAGTTTTGTAAACTGCAAAGAGTAATACTCGTCAGGTAGTATTATTTACGAGAAATTTTCATTCAATGTGAATGATGAAGTAAATGTCTTTGCTACTGATTAAGGTAATCTACTGTTTTTGAGTTATTCTTAGCAAGTATATTCTCATGGGTTTAATCTCTAAGTTACATTTACATAAATATAGAACATTTTTTCAAGATAGAATTCTCAATCTTAACTCATATCTGGAAACTTGCATATCCAGAAAGTGAAGGTTGTTTATATTATTTATTCCCAAGCAATATAATCTATACTTTGGCCATGTTGAGCTGGTATGTAGTTCTTTTGCTTAAAAAAAATATATATTTTATTGATTTTTTTTTTTTACAGAGAGGAAGGGAGAGGGAGAGAGAGTTAGAAACATCGATGGGAGAGAAACATCGATCAGCTGCCTCCTGCACACTCCCCACTGGGGATGTGCCTGCAACCAAGGTACATGCCCTTGTCCGGAATCAAATCTGGGACCTTTCAGTTCGCAGGCCAACGTTCTATCCACTGAGCCCAAACCAGTTAGGGCTCTTTTGATATTTTTGTTGTTGTTAATCCTCACCCGAGGATATTTTTCCATTGATTTTTAGGAAGAGTGGGAGAGAGAGGGAAAGAGAAACATTGATGTGAGAGAAATATGTAGATCGGTTGCCTCCTGCATGTACCCCAACCAGTGCCCAGGCTGGGGGAGGAGCCTGCAACCAAGGTATGTGCCCTTGACTGGAATCAACTTGACCAGGCCGATGCTCTATCCATTGAGCCAAACCGGCCAGGGGTGTTGTTCTTTTGATATTAATTCCAGGTTAATTTCATGAGAATATAATATTTACTGCCTATGGATTTGGGGTGAAAGGTTCCGTAGTATGAAAATGCGAAAGTAAACTAGTGTTAAAATATTTGCATATTAGCAGTCTGATATTACTGAGTAGGAAAGTAAGGAATAGACTTATGTTCATAGACAAGCCTCAAAGCTATGGTGGTTTGATGCTGAATATAGTTCGAAGGAAGAAGCTTGTTGGTGCCACTCTCCTTGCTCTGGGTGTGTTCTGCCTTTATAACAGCAAATGCTGAATGCTATTTTTGCTTTTTGTCTTTTTCATAAAAGCAAAAATCTTAGATTTCTTTCATGTAGTGAAAACAGGTACTAATGTAGGTCTCTTTGGTGTTAATTTGAATTTTGAAAAGCAGGGGATACCTGAATATATAACCGATCTTGTGAAATGTGATTCTAAAGGCTTAGTGTAAGCCCTGGGCAGTGAATGGGCTGTGATTAATAGAAAGCTACCAATTAACACGACTTAGTCCTTAGTCATTTAAGGATTTTCTAGGACCTTGGAATGGTTGTGAACACTGTGTTGTAGAAATGTTGTGTCCTTGGTGATTAGTCATTTAAGGACATTGTAAGAACTTGGAGCGCCTTTGTGTTGTAGAAATGTTAAGCATCCTACTTAATTTGTGTGATGCTCTGGCTTGTGTGGCTCAGTTGGTTGATCATCATCCCCTGCACCAAGAGGTCTCCAGTTTGATTCCTGGTCAGGTCACATGCCCAAGTTTCAGGCTCAATCTCTAGTAGGGGGTGTGTAGGAGTCAAACAATGGATGTTTTCTCTCACTGATGTCTGTCTTCCTCTCCCTTCCTTTCTCTAAAATCAATAAAAGACATTCTTAAAGAATTTGTGTGATTAATTGATTTTATTTGATGAAAATAAGTTAAATTATAAACAAATTAGTAAAAATTTATAATAGGATTACCATGGGAATTTGTGCTGAGTACTATGAAAGAAACAAGATGCTGAAATAAAATAAGTTTGGGAAGTCTCTCTAAAGAGGTTCTATTCCAGCCCTAGCTGGTTTGGCTCAGTGGATAGACCATCTGCCTGTGGATTAAAGGGTCCCAAGTTCACTTCCGGCCAAGGGCACATGATCAGGTTTCGGGCTCGATCCCCAGTGGGGAGTGTGCAGGAGGCAGCCGATCAATGATTCTCTCTCATCATTGATGTTTCCATCTCTCTCTCCCTCTCTAAAATCAATAAAAACATTTTTAAAAAGAAAGAGGTTCTATTCCATATTCTAGCAACAGTTTTTACGATTCTTGTCATATTAGGTAGAGCTAATACTTGCACTCTTCTTAGACCAAAACACACATACTTTGTGAAACATAGCATGGTAGAAAAACACTATCTTTATAACCAAGATGATTCAGATTAGATTTTCATTCCAGTTTATGTATTTAATTACATACTATTTGACATGTTACTTAAGCTATATGAGCTTCTTTCCTCACCTGCAACTTCGGAGTTACCTCTCACTGAGTTATGAAAAATAAAATGAGAATGCATAATCCTCTGGTACACAACAGGAAGTCATCAATGTGTAAAAATCCTTTGCTTGCCTGTCTTCCAAAATTAAACATACATACACAACCCTGGCAGGTAGCTTGATTGGTTTAGAGCGTTGTCCCAATAGGTTCAATCCCTGGGTCAGGGCACATACAGGAATCAACCAATGAATGCATAAATGAGTGGAACACCAAATCAGTTTTTTTCTCTCTAAAATAAATAAATACACCACACACACACACACACACACACACACACACAGAAATTCAAAAGGATACAAGACAGTTTTCCCTGACAGCTTTAGCCTATAATGCCCATGGTTCTCCTCTAAAATTCCTGTATCACAGAACTTGGGAAGAATAGTCCTTACTTTAACCATAATTCTCCTTAGATTGCAAACTCTTCTCTATGAGGTGTTAATCCTAAATTCTTTTATCATTCACAAAGGGAAACCCATTCCCAAGACATTCTAAATAAATACCTTCTGATTAAAAAGTCCAAGAATGGCCCTGGCCTGGCCAGTGTGGCTCAATTGATTGAGAGTGGTCCCCTGCACCAAAAAGTCATCTGTTCAGTTCTGGTCAGGGCACATGTCCAGGTTGTAGGTTCAACCACCAGTCACAGTGCATGCAACTGATGGATGTTTCTCTCCCACCCCCTCTAAAAAATTAATAAAAACATTAATAAAGAGTTCAAGAATGGACTTATAGGAGAAATGCTTAGGAATGCTTCTGAAGGGAGAAGGGAGAATTCCTAATATCAACTCATCAAAATAAAATATTAAGATATAGAGGCAGATACAAGGAAAAGTGTTAGAAATAAACAAGTTATAGTAAACAAAAGGAAGAATCACTAAGAAACCCATAAGGTATGCAGTACACTCTAAACCAAGACAGTTACTGATGTTTTTAAAAATCAGGTTAAATCTGATAAGTTAAACCTAGTTATGTTAAATACTTAATCATCTGCAAAACAGTAGTAACCCTCTAATACTATACTTGGTCAAATATATCCACATAATCATTAATCATTATTTGTTAAAAAGTTTAACAGACAAAACGAGAAAAAAAATTATGCAGTATTAACATACAGATTCAAATATTTTCAAAGTCAGGATCCTTGGCCACTGGGGGAAAAAACACACAGCTGAGATGGCCTCTAGATAGGAGCTTTACAAAGTCAGCTAGTCAAACTCAACTGTATACCTAGAGATATGCATTAAATGTAGAGTACAGACCAAAAGACTAAATTTTTAATAAGCACTCATATTTACTCTAATTCAGTTGGGCATATCTATTCCAGTGGTTCTCGACCTTAACTGCACACTAAAATCCCTTGGGAAGGTCGTGTGTGTGTGTGTGTTTTACTTTTTTTAAAAAAAATATATTTATTGATTTCACAGAGGAAGGGAGAGGGTGAGAGAGAGAGAAACATCAATGATGACAATCATTGATCGGCTGCCTCCTGCACGCCCCCTACTGGGGATCGAGCCCACAATCCAGACATGTGCCCTTGGCCAGAATGGAACTGGGACCCTTCAGTCCGCAGGCCGACGCTCTATCCACTGAGCAAAACCCGCTAGGGCAGTGTGTATGTGGTGGTGGTGTGTTTTTTTTATGATAAATGCATCTCATTTATTTAGATGTTTAAGTGTATGTGTTTTTTAATATATTCCTATTGATTTCAGAGAGGGAGAGTGATAGAAACATCAATGATGATTGCCCATACCTGGAATCGAAGTGTGACCTCCTGATTCATAGGTCAGCACTCAACCACCGAGCCACCCCTTTGTCAGACAATGGTGTCTTTTTTTTAAAGGTAGACTGACCCAGATGAACAAACCACACAATTTTTAAAGTTTTTCATGTTAGTCTGCTACAATGGTCCAATTTTGTTTTTAAAGTCTCTAAAATACAAATTTTTCTTGTTTTAATTTTATTTCTTCTTTATTAAGGTGTTACTTATATGTTCTTATCCCCTCCATTGCCCCCCACATCCCCACTTATGCCCTCACCCCCCCAATTTTTTTTAAGTGGTGTGTCATAGTGCAACTGACAGAATTTATCTTAGTGTTATGTAAAGTAATGATGCATGTTATAGTGATAGCATGTTGGAGTCAATAATATGAAGTATGTTTTTGTTTATAAATGCATTGGCATTTGAGCAAAGAGAAGTTCTGAGGCCTGGCCAGTACTCCTTAGTGGTTAGAGTGTTGACCCGCGCCCGAAGGGTCGAGAGTTTGATTCCCTGTCAAGGGAATCATAGCTGGGTTGCAGGTTCATTCCCCTGGCCCTTGTCAGGGCACATTTGAGAGGCAACCAATCCGTGTGTGTGTGTCTTTCTCCCCCTTCTTTCCCCCCCCTTCCACTCTCTCTAAAATAATCAATGGAAAAAGATCTTCCAGTGAGAATTAACAAAAAAGGATGGAAAAAGAACTTTTTTGAATTTGATAGTATGTACCACTTTACACTAGTAGCCAATGAAGAGAGGACTGAGCTTTCCATAGTCTTTGATATGAGACAGGCACTAGCACCAGATATATAGAATGCCCTACTTTATAGCAAGCTCCACTGTTATTACTAATTCAAATGAACTCTTATTTGCACATACTAACAGAATTATCATTCGGAAGCATTTATACAGTCACTACAATATAAGCTCCTTGAAGAGATCTTTTGTCTATTTTATTTAATGATAAATCCCATTTCTAGAATGGTGCCCTTGGTACATAGTTGGCACTCAATATGTTAGTGCCATCTGTCAAATAAAAAGTAAAAGTGATACATTTCTCTCTTTGTTAATCCTCACCCGAGGATAGTTTTTCTATTGATTTATTTTTATTATTTTTAGAAAGAGTGGAAGGGGTGAGGGGGAGAAAAAAGGGGGCAAGAGAGTGGAGAGGGGGAGAGAAAGGAAGGCGCCCCAACTGGGCCCTGGGGATTGACCTGCAACTGAGGTATCTGTCTGTGACCCTTTGGCGCATGGGCCAATGCTCTAACCACTGACCAGTGCCAGCCAGGGCCATTTCTCTCTTTTGTAAAATAGATTTTAACAAATTGATTTGAGAGAGAGGGAGAGAGAGAGAAACACATTGATTTGTTGTTCCACTTATTTATGCATTCATTTGTTTATTCTTGACTGCCCTGATTGGGCTTGAACTTGGCAACCTTGGAGTATGTGGACAATGCTCTAACCCCATGGTCAGCAAACTGTGGGTCGCGAGCCACATGCGGCCCTTCGCCCCCCTGAGTGTGGCTCTTCCTAAGCCTTAGGAGTACCCTAATTAAGTCCATAACAATGTTCCTACCTATATAGTTTAAGTTTTAAAAATTTGGCTCTCAAAAGAAATTTCAATCGTTGTACTGTTGATATTTGGCTCTGTTGACTAATGAGTTTGCTGACCACTGCAACTGAGCTACCTAACTCTAGGGCATATATATATATATTTTTAAATATATTTTATTGATATTTTACAGAGAGGAAGGGAGAGAGATAGAGAGTTAGAAACATCCATGAGAGAGAAACATCGATCAGCTGCCTCCTGCACATCTCCTACTGGGGATGTGCCCGCAACCCACGTACATGCCCTTGACCGGAATCGAACCTGGGACCCTTCAGTCCGCAAGCCGACGCTCTATCCACTGAGCCAAACCGGTTTCGGCCATATATTTTTCTTAAAGCTACAAACCTCAGTTTTTTATTGCATCCTCATGTCCTTACCACATTAGTTACTATTGGAATTAAAGTAAATAATTTAATAGATTGAATTAGAATTTTGAGTAAAGTAAAATTTGGTTTTAGCATCTCATAGAGCTATTAAGAGATTTGGAAGCATACCCACAAAAGTGCAAATAGCCTTTTAAATTGATGGCATCACAAACTTTGAGCAGACTTAAGCAGCTGACTTATTTATTATAAATTTAAAATGGTCCAATTTGACAGGAGTTTAATGTTTCACAACCAAGGTAATAAAGTCAGTTTAGCTGAGAATGTTTGGTAACCAGCTTAATCCAGTGGGTTTATTAGAGTGTAACTCTGTCAGAAATCATGTTCCATAGGGATCCTACTGAATTTCTTTTATGATTAACTGATAATTACCTGCCCTTAAAATTGTTCAAGTCAAATTCTCCATGCTTTATGCTACAAAACTGATGTCTCCAGTAGAGTATTTGTTAGTGTGATAAAGTGTATGGTACTTTCTTTAGAAGAAATTTAGTTCATGTATATATTCCTAAGTGCTAACAGTAGAGTCTTTATTACTGGATCTTCTAGAAATCCATAAAACAGAATATTGATTGTCAGTGCATTGTCTATGAATTAGGTTTAATGAAAATCTAAACTTTGCTTAGCTAATAATTCACTCATTTCTTGGAGGTTGTCTTAAGTCCATCAGATCATTTGAAAACAACATGCCACTTGGACATTCACGTACAGAACTTTCTACAGAAATGCCCTTAATGGTATCATTAGATCAGAAGTATCCAACCAAGTGAAGACTGCTTCTCTTGTGTAAATCTAGTCAAACATTTTTCGACTATTCCTTCTTAAGTAAAGATCTATCTGGTAAATTCCTTAGGTTTAGTACCTTGGATTATTTTCACCTAATAAACTTTTATACTTTTTAATCAAATACAATAAAAACAATTTAACTTGGGACATTTTAAGTTATTGCTTTGATGCCATTAACCATAGACAAAATTCATAGACAAAACTATGAACATTATTTGTTCATAGTTTTATGTGTATTTCTGCTCTTTTAAATAATGTTTGATTTTACTTGATAGCCTTTTTAAAAATATATATTTTACTGATTTTTTACAGAGAGGAAGGGAGAAGGAGAGGGATAGAGAGTTAGAAACATCGATGAGAGAGAAACATTGATCAGCTGCCTCCTGCACACTCCCTACTGGGGATGTGCCCACAGCCAAGGTACATGCCCTTGACCGGAACCGAACTTAGGACCCTTCAGTCCACAGGCCGACACTCTGTCCACCGAGCCAAACCGGCTAGGGCTTGATAGCCTTTTTTAGTGTAATTTCATTGAGTTTAAGAAAAAAAAATTTTTTAAAAATATATTTTATTGATTTTTTTACAGAGAGGAAGGGAGAGAGAGAGTTAGACACATCGATGAGAGAGAAACATCGATCAGCTGCCTCCTGCACATCTCCCACTGGGGATGTGCCTGCAACCCAGGTACATGCCCTTGACCGGAATCGAACCCGGGACCCTTCAGTCTGCAGGCCGACGCTCTATCCACTGAGCCAAACTGGCTGCGGCAAGAAAAAATTTTTTAATATATTGAGACACTAGTGTTTCTGCCCTCTTTTTTCCAACTTCTTGTACTTAGGCATCAGGATTTAAGTGAACTATTTTGGCTAGTGCAGTGTGAGCAGAAATTATGTCTAAGAATATGTGTAACTATACAGGCAGTGAAAAACCCTTTCCTGGTTCTATGTTTCTTTCCTTGCTTTTTTGACAAGGAAGCCTTAAGTATTAAATGGTCCAACTCCTTGATGGTGGACCCTCACTTAAACATTTGAGTTGAGAAAGAAAGCTTTGTTGTGTCGATCCTCTGAGATTTGGGGGAGTTTTTTAGTTTCCAAGCACACTTATCCTACCCTTTGGGGATACAAAGTTATCTATCACAATTCATAGCTATTGATTCTTAGGAAAAGGTTTAAAACATGTTTACTGTCTTGTCTTTCAATTTTGAGATGCTAAGTAGATTATATTTAGGCTTTTCTGCTTTCCAGAATCTTAGGCGAGACACATGTTGCTTCAAAATTAATTATTGGTTTCTCTAAAGATGAATAAACTCATCCTTTGGCTGGTATGTTAAATATGTACATGCCATATTAAGAACATTTTGCGGGGAGCTCCTGGTCCGTACGTGCTGACTGCGCCTGCTCGGCTGCACCCGGAAGGTTTTGAAACATGAATCCTTCATTCTTCTTGTTTGCCCTTTACTTAGGAGTAGCTTCAGCTGCTCCAAAACTTGATGGAAGTTTAGAGGCACAATGGCACCGGTGGAAGGCAACACATGGAAAAGTTTATGGCCCGAATGAAGAAGGATGGAGGAGAACAGTGTGGGAGAAGAATAAGAAAATGGTTGACCTGCACAACCAGGAATACGAGCTAGGGAGAAAGAACTACACCTTGGGAATGAATGCTTTTAGTGACATGACCAACGAAGAATTCACGCAGGTGATGACTGGCTATTAAAACCAGAAGTGCAAGAAAAGGAGAGTGTTCCAGAAACACTTACGTTGCTGAAATCCCCCCAACAGTGGATTGATGAAAAGAAGGCTATGTGGACATGGACAACAGGGGGATGAGAGCATGAGTTGCGGGGGGGGGGGGGCGGGGAAGGATGGGGGTCAATGGGGGGGAGGATAAGGACACATTTGTAATACCTTAACTAATAAAGAATTAAAAAAAAGAACATTTTGCTTTCATGCATGCCTTTGAATAGGAGTGAATCATAACACTTTGCTCCTCTGTGCAAATTTTCCTGAATTCTAAACTACATCTCTTGAGAACTAAGTATTGAGGATTATTTATTTATTTATTTAGTATTGAGATTTTAAGGGAGACATTTCATTAAGTTCTCTGGCCATCTTGAGCTCTTTTATCTTAGGTCTTTAGTTTTCCCTTTGGTCTTCAATCTAGCTATTCTCTCAGTACTATTGCTGGCATAGGTCTGGGTTTCAGTTTTTTATTGGGGACCCCACCTCCAAATGCAGACATCAGGTCTCCCTTTGCCTGCTGTACTTCTCTATTTCCCTTTCAGCCCAGAGGACACAAACACACATTTTTACTACATACAGTGCAAGAGCCATTCATCTTTTTTTATTTTGAGGGTACACTTATTAAAGCTTGGGATAGTAAAACAAGGAAGGGCCATTCTAGGATAGAAGAAGCAACAGGAGAGAGCCTAGGAGGGCCTGCTTTGGCTCTGTAGAGACGTTATGGGAAAGAAGTGTGAGCTAAGGTGGAGCTGCTGTCAGCTCACTGGAAAGTCAGAGAAAAGGGGGCCTTGGAGACAAGTTCAGGGGGTTAGCCCAGGATAAGCTGCTACTGCCCATTGCTCCCTTGGATGCAAGTCTCATGGGGACCCTTAAAATTTAGGAGAAAGAAAATAAACTTGAAAAGGAGATTTGAGTGGTGCCCCAAGGAGGGCATGCCAAGAGCCATTCCTCTTTATACAGGGATCCTAGGTCTCGGTAGTAACAGTCTTTGATAATCATAAAATGGGAATATTCCTGAAATCTAAGCAATTGACACTCCCCTTCTAAATTCGCCTTTTATCATCAAAGGATAAAGTACTTTTTTTCCCTCAGCACATCAGCAAATGCTTCAATATATTTCTTTTCTTCTGCTTGCTATTCTCTTCCAGTGCAGATGGCTCTCTGTGATGCCGAATCTTTTGTATTCATTGTATTCAAGTTGTAGTTATTTTGTGAAAAGTCTATAAGGTAATAGTCATGTGATAGAGGAAAACTCAATGTGAGGGAAAGATGGTGGCATTTTATTGAAAAGTACAGGTCTTACCCAGGTCTTCCTGTTTTGAAGATGTGCTCTCATTTAATAGAACAATTACATTAATTTATCTTACAGGGTAAAGACTTCTCTATGTCAGTCCAGATGTATGCATATAAAATATATTCTGATAGCCCTAACCGGTTTGGCTCAGTGGATAGAGTGTCGGCCTGTGGACTGAAGGGTCCCAGGTTCGATTCCAGTCAAGGGCATGTTCCTTGGCTGCGGGCACATCCCTAAGAGGGGGTGTGCAGGAGGCAGCTGATAGATGTTTCTTTCTCATGGATGTTTCTAACTCTCTATCCCTCTCCCTTCCTCTCTGTAAAAAATCAATAAAATATATTAAAAAATATTCTGATAGATCCCAAATTAACAATTTCAAATAACCATGTCTGATAACTAATTGGTCTAGAGAGATTTTTACTGGGGTGAATTTTATAATTACAAGGTGACTTTTATAGAGAGAGTTTTACAATTTACAGAGATACCCTTACTTTTTCTCCCCTGACTTCATGATAGTGTTGTGTTACCCCTAAGATAACTTTGCATTCTTTCCATTTGACATAGTGATTTGGGAAGCTTGCCTTCATGCAAGCCAGAAATAAATTTGTCTTAAGTTTCTTTTCATGTTGGGTCTTTGAAGAAGTTTTCTTTTCAACAGTCCCCAGTCAGCTGAAGATTCCATTGTTACCATGTCATCTGGATTACTTTTCATTGAGAAAGAGGACTTCAGAGATACGTACTTAGTTCATCTTAGTCTTTAAAAAAAATTGTGTTAAAATACACATAATTTACCATCTTAACCATTTTTTTAAAATGTTTTTTATTGATTTTAGAGAGAGAGGAAGGGGGAGGGAGATAGCTAGAAATATTGATGAGAGAGAGACATTGATCTGCTGCTGCTGCCTCCTGTACCCCCTCCACTGGGGATTAAGTCAGCAACTGGGGTATGTGCCCTGATGGGGAGACCTCTGGGTGTATGAGTTGATGCTCAACCACTGAGCCACACTGTCTGGGACCATCTTAACCATTTTTAAGTGCACCGTTCAGTGGTATTAAATGCATTCACATTTTTGTGCAGCCATCACCACTGTCCATCCCCATAGCACTTTTCATTTTGTAAATCTGAAACTATATTCATAAAACAATAACTCCATTCTCCTCTCCTCTCACCCCCCTGGCAACCATCATTATACTTTCTGTCTATGATTTTTAAGAGTACCTCATGTAAGTGGAATCATACAGTATTTGTTTTTTGTGACTGTCTTCTTTCACTTAGCACAATGTCCTCAAGGGAAGTTCCTGTTATAGCATATTGCAAAATTTCCTTTTTTCAAAAAGACTTTTTGAAATTGATTTTTAGAGGGATAGAAAGGAAAGTTGGGAGGGAAGTAGAGGGTTGAGAGAGAGAGAGAGAAAGAAAAAAAAGCATGGAGTGTGTGTGTGTGTGTGTGTGTGTGGTTTGGCTCAGTGGATAGAGCGTCGGTCTGTGGACTGAAAGGTCCCAGGTTCGATTCCGGTCAGGGGCATGTACCTGGGTTGCGGGCACATCCCCAGTGGGAGATGTGCAGGGGGCAGCTGATCGATGTTTCTCTCTCATCGATGTTTCTAGCTCTCTATCTCTCTCCCTTCCTCTCTGTAAAAAATCAATAAAATATATTTTTTAAAAAAAGCATGGAGTGTGTGTGTGTGTGTGTGTTTCATTTTGCTTACCCATTTGTCCATCAATGGATACTTAGGTTGTTTCCACCTTTTAGCTATCCTATATAACAAAGAGGCAATATGCAAATTGACCGTCACACACTCACACAAGATGGCTGCCCCCATGTGGTCACAAGATGGCCGGCAGGGCAGAGGAGTTGGGGGTGATCGGGCTGGCAGGGGAGTGGTTAGGGGGTGATCAGGCTGGCAGGCAGAAGCGGTTAGGGGCAATCAGGCAGGCAGGCGAGTGGTTGGGAGGCAGCAGTCCCAGATTGTGAGAGGGATCGGGCCTAAACCGGCAGTCGGACATCCCTCGAGGGGTCCCAGATTGGAGAGGGTGCAGGCTGTGCTGAGGGATTACCCCCCCCCCCCCAGTGCACGAATTTCATGCACTGGGCTTCTGGTTATGAATAATGCTGCTGTGAACATGAGCGTATAAATATCTCTTCAAGGCCCTGCTTTCAATTCTTTTTGGTATATTATCCAGAAGTATAATTGCTGGATCATAAGATGTTCTGTTTTTAAAATTTTTGAGGAACCACTATGCTGTTTTACACCCACAGGTACCATTTTACATGCCCACCAACAAGGCACTTTTTTTTTCTGTACATCCTCACCAACACTTAATTTCTGTTTTGTTTTTTTTAATAGTCACCATCTTAATGGATGTGAAGTGGTAAATTATCTTAATGTTTTAGATCGATAAAGGAAAGAGCTTGATTTTTTTCCTTAACTGTTTTCCTCTAAATGAGCCATAGCTCTTGATCAAATCTGGTTGTTGTATAAAGTGGCATTTTTCTATCCTTTGTACAGATTGCTTTGATGGGCTTATCCTGCCCCCCCCCCCCCCCTTTTAAAAAAATATATATTTTATTGATTTTTTTACAGAGAGGAAGAGAGAAAAGAGAGGGATAGAGAGTTAGAAACATCGATGGGAGAGAAACATCGATCAGCTGCCTCCTGCACACCTCCCACTGGGGATGTGCTGGCAACCAAGGTACATGCCCTTGACCGGAACTGAACTTAGGACCCTTCAGTCCACAGGCCGACACTCTGTCCACCGAGCCAAACTGGCTATGGCCTGCCTCCCCCTTTTTTACACCAGCTAGTCATTTTTTTTTTATATAAAAGAACACAAGTTATAACCCTACACTTTCTAATTGTCCTTTAGTGATAATCAATAGCAGATGGATCAGTAAGATTATAGTATACTAGATTCTCAGGATATCCCCAAATGCCTTGACTCCTGTACTATATTATGAGATTGTGTAGGTTCTCCTTTAAGTAATTTCATTTACAGAATTCAAGGTCAGATCATATAATACTAGGTACTTCATATTTTAAGTCTGTAGATGCTGTAGTCTTATTAGTTGGGACTATTATGTTAATTTATAGGCACTTTGCTAAAGTGTGATGACATAGGACACCTATACTAAATTCTCTTTATATATTGAATGAACAGAGCTCAGACCTTCAGGATAATTCTTTGAGTCTGAGAGTTATTTAGGGACAGGGATAATGAAATTTTTAATGGTTCTGCAGCAAAAGGGCCTATTGAAATTGCTGAGAAAGGACATTAGAATCTCTGGTTCTATCTAGAGCAGGGGTCCTCAAACTACGGCCCGCGGGCCACATGCAAATACAAATATTGTATTCGTTCCCATTTTGTTTTTTTACTTCAAAATAAGATATGTGCAGTGTGCATAGGAATTTGTTCATAGTTTTTTTTTAAACTATAGTCCAGCCCTCCAATGGTCTGAGGGACAGTGAACTGGCTCCCTGTTTAAAATGTTTGAGGATCCCTGATCTAGAGGGTATGCTTAAAACAGTTTTTGTTTACTTAGACAGTCAAGCCTGACAGAATTTCTCATTCTATTTAACATAGTTTGGTTTACCCTCTTAATTCTTTCATCAAGTGTTTGTGGGCCCTTTTGTGGCATTAAATACTGCGGGAATATAAAGACGCACGCCTTTTAGGAAGGTAATATTCTACGGGAAGGAAACACTGATCCTTACTACAGAGAAATACGAACATAGATTTGAGAGCGCAGGAAGGCTTCCTTCACAGAATGAGGGGTTTGAGTTTGATCCAGAGGGGTGAATAGTTTCCTAGGCAAAGAGGAGAAAGGTCAATGGCCAACTGATTGATCAACCTTTACATAAAGCAAACTCAAGATCTTTACAGAACCTTGAATGACTGAACCTTTTGAGTCTGCAGGCCGACGCTCTATCCGCTGAGCCAAACCGGTCAGGGCGTCTGAACCTTTTGAAGGCAGTGTGTGATGCTAAGGACTTTTTTTTTTTTTTAAATATATTTTATTGATTTTTTACAGAGAGAAAGGGAGCGAGATAGAGAGTCAGAAATATCGATGAGAGAGAAACACCAATCAGCTGCCTCCTGCACATCTCCTACTGGGGATGTGCCCGAAACCAAGGTACATGCCCTTGACCGGAATCGAACCTGGGACCCTTCAGTCCGCAGGCCGACGCTCTATCCACTGAGCCAAACCGGTTTCGGCTGCTAAGGACTTTTTATTTCCATGGGGGCAATTACCTTTAGTATTTTTGGATTTCAGAATTTATTTCTGTGAGCATTTTACTTGGAAAGTTAGTTGAATGTGGTTAAGAGCTCAGGCACTTATGTTTGATTCTCTGGATTTGAGTTCTGGTTTTACCACACATTAGCTGTGTGACTTCAGGCAAGTTACTCATAGTTTCAGTTTTCCGTCCTTTAAATCAGGATTATGTGTTGTAACAGCTGCCAAACATTATTTTTCCATGTTGGGAGAAATGAGGACCTGTTGTGCTTTGGTATGAGGCACATTAATTATGTTAGCCAGTACAGAGCCTGCTTGTTTTCCCATGGCTGATTCTTAACATTTTGCTTTCATCCTGACCCTGGATCTTATTACGAACTATAAAATTGTAAATTTCTGGTCAGTCTGATAGGTGAACATGGGCCCCTTTTTTAGATCTCGTACTCTGTCTTTAAAAGACTTGAAGCTCAGCAGAGACTTGTTTTACAGTCTTGGGAGAATTAAGTTTACTGGGATGTTGATGTAGAGATATTAGTGGCATGAGAGTATGTATTCTGTACTAGGCATTGGCAGTAAGTTCATTGGAGATGATGTTGGGGGTGTTAACTTTGTAGGTGGAAAAAATGTGTTCTAAGCTCAAACCACATTTTAATGGATTAAGCTTTTGTGTCTGTTGTCATTGAAACCATTTATCTTGCATCTGTTCTTACACAAGCAAACAAAGGGATCCCCATAAAGACGAATTCAAATCCGAGGCAATGTGATTAAATCAAGGCACAACTCTGGAGTCAGATTGCTTGAGTTTTACTCCACTGAATTTGTGATGTTTGAGCCAATTTAACCTTCACATTCATTAGTTTCCTTATATAAAATGGGGATAATATTAGTACCTGCTTCAAAAGTCTGTTGAGAAGATTAAATGCATTGGAACATGCAAAGCATTTGGAACAATGCCTGGCTTGAGGTGTTTTATTTGTGAATGAGTTTATTGAATGAGTGTGTGAATACTTCAAAGAGCAAAAACAGGAATCAAAGCTAAGTTAAAATCAAGGTGAAAAACATTTGATTCTCTTTTTGGCAGTCTGATACCAAATAGAGGCAAGCTGATTTAATGTAATGAATGTGTCACTAGGCTATTATCTTACAATAAAGAGAAGTGACTTGGAACCAAATAGGCCTTTCAGTAACTGATGATTGTCAGTCAGCTACCCATTGGTGCCAAACTATCAGAAGTCCCAGAAATTGTATTTTATTGCCCAGATTTCATGTACCAAATTGCCTGTGCATCCATAAGTAGTGATTTCGACCATGAGTCTCAATTCTCTGGTTCATAAGTTATTATCATATCTGCAGTCTTCTCCATCTCAGAAATGCTTGGATCATATTGATGAAATAATTGCAGCTAAGATAATTTCATGAAATACTAGTTGTGTTGTGAAATTTATGTGAATAAAGTTGGTGTTAACTCTTTGCTGATGGAGGTTTTGAGAGTGTGATCAGTGTAAACTTTTGGATAAGTCAGAGCTTTCACATACTTTTGGGGTGTTAAAAGGATAGGGATGGCACTAATGTTATAATAGCTTCATTATAGTCATAATTGGTACAAAGTACTGATTATAGAACTTTTAGGGGTAGTAGGAAGGCTCTTTCTCTTCTGACTCATGCTACTACTATCCCTTAATCTACTGCTGTCTTCTGCAATGAAGAAATTTCTGAAGATGAGAGGCTGAGTATTTGAGGTTTTAAAAGTAAATAATTCTTATAACTCAGTAATAAAAGGGCAAATAAATAAATTTTAAAATTGGCAAAGCATATGAATATTTTCTAAAGAATGTACACAAATGGCCTAAAGCACCTGAAAAGATGCTCACCATCATTAGCCATCAAGGAAATGCAAATCAAAATCATGAGATACCACTTTTACACCCACTTGGATGCCTATTTTTATTTTATTTTATTTTTTAAATATATTTTTAATGGGATTTCAGAGATCAAGCCCGCAACCCCAGGCATGTGCCCTGACTGGGAATCAAACGGTGATCTCCTTGTTCATCATCGATTGTCGCTCAACCACTGAGTCACGCCTGCTGGGCCATACATACTTTTAATTACACAAATGTCTCTACATAAGTAAAAACAGGTTAACTAATTTGTCAATATTTTAAACATACATATTAGGAAATCCTATGTTATTACGTAACTGATTTTCAGCTTTAACGGACACTCCTTTTCCCGAATTAGCCCCTTATACTTTACTGTACAACACTTGGAACCCCAAAGTTCCCCACATCCAGCCTCAAAGGCACTGTACTTAGGCCTCCTTGCTTGAGGGGCCAATCTTAGTGTTAGCAACAGGATACCCCAGCTTATATTTTCATTTCTTGCCCTCAGTCTTGTGCCAATTGTCTTGAGATGCTGATGGCTCAGTGCTGGCTGGAATGAGCTTGAGCTTTTCTTTCTTTCTTTCTTTTTTTTTTAAAATATATTTTATTGATTTTCCACAGAGAGGAAGGGAGAGAGATAGAGAGTTAGAAACATCAATGAGAGAGAAACATCGATCAGCTGCCTCCTGCACATCCCCTACTGGGGACGTGCCCGCAACCCCAGGCACATGCCCTTGACCGGAGTCGAACCCGGGACCCCTCAGTCCGCAGGCCGACGCTCTATCCACTGAGCCAAACCGGTTTCGGCTTGAACTTTTCTTTATCAAGTGATGAAAATGTTGTAAAATTGATTGTGGTGATGGTTGCACAGTTCTGTGAATATATTAAAACCTGTTGAATTGTACACTTTAAATGGGTGAATTGTATGATATGTGAATTACAGATCAATAAAGCTGTTATTTAATAACAGTGGATAGCTTCTGTAGTTGTACCAGTCTTTTGTGCATTGTTTTGTGGCTTTCTAAATGAAGGAGATTATATAACTAATTGAATCTGGGATAGTAGAATATCATTGAAAGTTATAAATATATTTCCCCCCTCAACATTTAAAAAAATACTGAATGTACATTATTAAAATTTCAAAGCATAAAAATATGAAGAGAGAGGGAACCAAGATGGTGGCATAGGTAAATACCTGTATTTGGTGCCTCCCCCAACCACATCAAAATTACAACTAACATACAGAACAACTACCATTCAGAACCACTGGAAAGCTGGCTGAATGGAAGTAGTACAACTAGAGAAGTAAAGAAAGCACACTGAGCCAAAACCGGTTTGGCTCGGTGGATAGAGCGTCGGCCTGCGGACTGAAAGGTCCCAGGTTCGATTCCGGTCAAGGGCATGTACCTGGGTTGCGGGCACATCCCCAGTAGGAGATGTGCAGGAGGCGGCTGATCGATGTTTCTCTCTCATCGATGTTTCTAACTCTCTATCTCTCTCCCTTCCTCTCTGTAAAAAATCAATAAAATATATTAAAAAAAAAAAAAAAAAAAAAGAAAGCACACTGAGACTGGAAGGAGGTGCAGAGGCGGGGAACGGGCCCTTCCAGCACCCACGTTACGCTTTTTTAATTGGGAGGGAGATTGCCTCTGCGGAGGCTGCCTGGAGGAGCGAGGGGTCCCCAGCCCCTCACCAGAACCCCCCAGCCCAGGGTTCCAGAACTGGGGAAAGAAGTCACTATGGGCGGTAAGAACTCGGGACTGTAAAAACCAGTGCAGATTGGGGCTGAGCTGCTCCTCTTAAAAGGCTGGCACCACGGAACTGAATCTACAAGCTCCTGTTTCCACTGAGCTCCAGTGCCAGGCAAGTCTTTGGGGGACCCAGACACATACGGGGAGAAACTGGACCGCCTGGCATTGGGGCAGGAATTTGGGGGTAGCTTTCTCCCAGATGGAGGTGCTTGCATTGGTCGTTGTTGCCATGCTGGGACCTCGTGGGTGCAGGGCTGACGCAGCCATTTAAAATTTTTTTTTTAAATATATTTTTATTGATTTCAGAGAGGAAGAAAGAGGGAGAGATAGAAACATCAATGATATGAGAGAATCATTAATTGGCTGCCTCCTGCATGCCCCCCCACTGGGGATCAAGCCCGCAACCCAGGCATGTGCCCTTGACCAGAATTGAACCTGGGACCCTGCAGTCCGCAGGCCAACGCTCTATCTACTGAATCAAACCGGTTAGGGCACTTGAGGTATAATTTATATGTAACATATACCACTTACTGAAATATACAGTTTAGTAAGTTTTGATAAATGTGTTAAGTTGTGTAATCACCACAGAACATTTAATTCTACTCTCCTCCCCGCCAAATTTTCTCTTATTCCTTTGCACACAAGCCCCACACTTCACTCCCATACCCCAGTAAGTACTTAATTTGCTTTCTGTCTATAGTTGTGTATTTTCTGTAACTTGATTTAAGTTGAATCATACTGTCTTTTTTCGGTCTGGCTTTTTTAAAAGTTAGTATGATGTTTTTGAAATTCATCCATGTTGCTTTGAGTATCAGTAATTTATTCCTTTTTTATTTTGTTGTTTTTATTTTTTTGGTTAATCCTCACCCGAGGATATTTTTTCCATTGATTTTAGAGAGAGTGGAAGGGAGGGGGAGAGATGGAGAAGCATGGATGTGAGAGAGACACATCAATTGGTTGCCTCCCACATGTGCCCTGACCCGGACCAGGAATTGAGCCTGCCAGCCCTTCAGTCCCGAGGGCTAACGCTCTAACTAGTCATTCTAACCACTGAGCAAACTGGCTAGGGCAGTAATTTATTCTTTTTTTTTTTAAATATATTTTATTGATTTTTTACAGAGAGGAAGGGAGAGAGATAGAGAGTTAGAAACATCAGTGAGAGAGAAACATCGATCAGCTGCTTCTTGCACATCTCCTACTGGGGATGTACCTGCAACCAAGGTACATGCCCTTGACCGGAATCGAACCTGGGACCTTTCAGTCCGCAGGCCAACGCTCTATCCACTGAGCCAAACCGGTTTCGGCAGTAATTTATTCTTTAAAAAATGTTTTTATTGATCTTTTTAGAGAAAGGAAGTGGTGGGGGGAAGGGGGGGGGAGAGAGAAAGACAGGACCATGCTCAACCAACTGAGAGCTACACAGGCCAGAGCTATTCTTTTTTATTCTTGTGTAGTCCATTATATAGGTGGGTGTTTGGGTTGTTTTAATCTTTTGGCTATTATGAATAAAGATAGTGTGAACATTTGTGTAAATCTTTGTGAAGATAAATTTTTATTTCTGTTGGGTAATACCTAGGAGTGGAATTGCTGAGTTCTTAACGATAGTTAACTGTAAATGAAAACTACCGAACTGTTTTCAGAGACCTTACCATCTTCATATTCCTAATTATTAATATTTCTGAAAGGATAATTTTTTGAAACATATTTTCCTGGGATTATACCTAATTTAACATAGCATTAAGCATCATTCCTTAAGGTATGCTTATGCTTAGAGTGTTAATATATGCTAGAGGCACTTGTTAAAATGTAGATACTTGGGTCTCATCACCAACATTCTGAATCAGTAAAGTTGGAGAGCCACATGGTAATATGACATTTAGTGTTGTTTTGTTTTTTGAAAACTAGTTTTCATTAATGTATTAGTGTTTATTGAGCTGTTTCTGGTTCTTCCTTTGCATTCACCATGCATTCATTCATTGTATTACCTATTTTTTCCTATAGTACTTGGGATCTCCCAAGGCTTATCTGGGCCCCTTTCTTTGTTTGCCACCTAGTGGTGATAAATAGGAACCAACAAAAGTTTTGCCCATGAATGAATTCATGAGGTGGACAATGCCCTTAAAGAAGAAAGGATGGGAACATCCAATGATGGTCGCTTTATTAATGAGTTCCCCTTCCTCCCATGACTGTTATTTGGGAAATTTTGTATTTAGAAATAATTTATTTGTAAGAAGATACATTTTAGAGCCTGTACATTTTTAACTTTTATCTTAAACTGCTAGCTCAGTTTTACTGGGAAATGAATAGGTATGTGTTTTAGTTACCTTATTTAATATGAGAGATTCCTCCAAACCATACTATACTAGGTACTGTTTGACATTGTTCTGATTCCATACAACAGATTCTCTTGCTCTAGGCTTTTAGTTTATTTTACATGCTTTTAGTTTTTTACTCACATTTTGATGATTGCAGTTTTTTTTTTGGTTAATTTTTATATTTTGTTTTACATTAGTTTGGTAGAAAAAAGACCACTGTGAAGAGATGTATTAACATAACTTCGTAAGGTCTGATTTTCACTTTTCTGTTATAGAAATGGTGGAATCAATGAAGAAAGTAGCAGGGATGGATGTGGAGTTGACAGTTGAAGAAAGAAACCTCCTATCTGTTGCATATAAAAATGTGATTGGAGCTAGAAGAGCTTCCTGGAGAATAATCAGCAGCATTGAACAGAAAGAAGAAAACAAGGGAGGAGAAGACAAACTAAAAATGATTCGGGAATATCGGCAAATGGTGAGATTGTTATATACAAGATATCTTTAAAGAAAGGTGCGCTAGGTATTTATGACACTGACATGCTGCCACTGCGCGCCAACAGTGCCACTTGTGTTGGGTATTTCAGATCACAGCCTAGTACATTTGTTGTACACATACATAATGTACATTTTATATTTTATTGGTTTTGCATCTTTTGCTTACCTGGATTAGGAATTATACGCCATACAATATTTTAGGGCTAAAGTGAAGAACTTTTTTCTTTGAAAGCTGCAGAGGGTGTGTTCAATTTTGAGAACCACACAAGAAGATAATTAATACTTTTTATTGTTGTAACTGCAAGATACTTTATTTATAGTCACTTGAAATTAGCACCTAGTGGTATTTAACAGATACTTGTGTGCCTCTTTCGCACAACACAATTTGCTAGGTACTATGGGTGCAAAGATGAGACTATCCTTATGGATCCTCAGTCTAGTTATTTTTTATTTTTTTAAAACATATTTTATTGATTTTTTACAGAGAGGAAGGGAGAGGGGTAGAGAGTTAGAAACATCGATGAGAGAGAAACATCGATCAGCTGCCTCCTGCACACCCCCTACTGGGGATGTGCCCGCAACCAAGGTACATGCCCTTGATGGGAATTGAACATGGGACCCTTCAGTCCGCCGGCCGACACTCTCCACTGAGCTAAACTGGTTAGGGCTAGTTATTTATTTTTTTTAATAGAAAAATATCAGAGGGCATTAGACACTATTCCATGAGGTATTGTTTCATATTATATATGTGTATATACATATATGTAATACTAGAGGCCTGGTGCACGAATTAGTGCATGGGTGGGGTCACTCAGCCTGGCCGGCGATCGGGGTTGATCGGGGCTGTGGGAAGTTAGCTGTGGGAGCCCACTGACCATCAGGGGGCAGCTCCTGTGTTGAGCGTCTACCCCCGGGTGTCTGCAGGCCGACACTCTATCCACTGAGCAAAACCAGCTATGGCTCCTTTTCCTCTTGTCTGTCTCCCCATTTGTGTTACTATGGTGGTCAGTGCGCATCATAGTGACCGGTTGTTCGGTTCAGTAACTCTGGCTTTTATATATATAGATTATTTTTTTTACTGTGGGTTTTGGTTAAAGTTTGATAGCTTTTGATGTAGTGGTTCTCATCCAGGGGGTGATTTTGCTCCTCAGAGGATATTTCGCAATGTCTAGAGACATTTTTGGTGTCACAATTTTGAGGGTGCTACTGGCATATATTGGTAGAGACAGGAATACTGCTAATCATAAGTGCTGTACTTAGGACCATCATCTCCCACAACATATCTAGCCCAAGATGTCAGTAGTGCTACTGTTAAGAAACTGATCCTCGTGGGCCCAACTTGTGTGGCTCAGTGGTTGAGTGTCGACCTATGGACCAGGAGGTTTGATTTCCCTCCTGGGACTTAGTAGGGAGGCTCCATCCCTAGGAGGGAGACAGCCCATCAGTGATTCCCTTTCATTATTGATGTTTCTATCTCTCTCTCCCTCTCCCTTCCTCTGACATCAATAAGAGATATATTAAAAAAAAAAAAAAGGCATATAACAGAGTACAGTGAGAGAAATTACAGAAGCAGACACAAAGTAGCATGGGGAGTGAGTTAAGGGGAGGAAAGGGGAATCCATATTTATAGACTTTCCAGCTCTCCTGTGTACTGTTCTGAGTGGGGTGATATATAATTGTGTAAGATATTGTAGTTATTTAATCTTTAAATGATCCCCTATAAAGAGTAGGTATTTCAATTTATAGATGGAAAAACTGAGGTTCTGAGTATAGTACCTCATTAGAGAATTTAATAAAAATGTGCAGCACTTAGTAAGTAGTAGTCAGTGTTACTCTTCTGTACCTGAACTATGAGTTCATTTTTTTAAAAGCTCTTGCCTATGTGACTCAGTAGGTTGGAGGTCACCAAGTACATCAAAAGGTAGTGGGTTTGATTTCCTGTCAGGGCGCATTCCTAGGTTGCGGATTCGTTTCCGGTCCACATGCATGCAGGAGGCGACTAATTGATGTTTATCTCTCTCTCCCCTCTCTCTTCCTCTTCCTCTCTCCCTGCCTCGCTCACTTGCTCACTCCCTCTAAAAAAATCAATAAAATAAAAATTTTAAAAAAGCACTTGACTAATAAGTAGCACGTAGAAAGAAATAATTTCTATAACCTGGAGATAACTTTTCTCTGCTTTTTGGTTTAATATGGCTCTCTTCTTCAAAACCAGATATGTGATAATTTATAATTTCTTAGACTGAAACAATTTTTTGACTTTTCCCCCCAGGTTGAGACTGAACTAAAGTTAATCTGTTGTGACATTCTGGATGTACTGGACAAACACCTCATTCCAGCAGCTAACACTGGCGAGTCCAAGGTTTTCTATTATAAAATGTAGGTTCTATACTAGAAGGGAAAATGTCAGATTAAATGTTGGCCCTCTTAGAATCATCACTTTTTCTATATAGGCTTTCAATTTTTATGTAAGAGTAGTTCTTAAATGTTGGAAGTATAGTTACATGGGAGGAGTGATTCTCAAAACTTAAATTAATTTTTGAATTCTCATTTGCAAATTCACTGCTAATGAAATATTAATATTACAGCATTTAAGATGGTCAGACTATTACTGTAAAAATGTAGTAGGTTTTGCTTTACCTATTTACATTTGTTTGCCTGTGTGTGGTTTTCCCACTAGTTTCAGCAAAGCATTATGTAGCTCAATCTTAACATTTTTATATGAAAATTTTATTTCATGATTAACAAACTGTTGTGCCATTCTTTGGAATAATTTTTGTTATTTAATCTAGCCTATCAAGTGATAAATTTGTTGATTTTTTTTCTTTCTTTTTGAGGTTGTTAGTTAATTTCTCTAGGGGTTTGCTTATATTTGACAGGAAATCTCTAAGGAGGAAAATTAAATAGATGAGTTAGTTATTCCTGAAAGAGACTATTAAAAAATTACTGAAGTATACCAGTTAATTGTTTAGTATATTCTTTACGTAGAAATTTTAACAGTTATTTTTCATTTAAAAAGCATTTTTCTAATTCTGGTTTTTGTTTTGTTTTGTTTTAGGAAAGGGGACTACCACAGGTATCTGGCTGAATTTGCCACAGGAAATGACAGGAAGGAGGCTGCAGAGAACAGCCTAGTGGCTTACAAAGCTGCTAGTGATATTGCAATGACAGAACTTCCACCAACACACCCTATTCGCTTAGGTCTTGCTCTCAATTTCTCCGTATTCTACTATGAAATTCTTAATTCCCCTGACCGTGCCTGCAGGTAAGTTATGGAGGAGAACAAAAACTCTCACTATGAAAGGCAAGAAGGTTACAAAAGAGAATAAATAGCTATTTGGTTTTCTGTCTTGTACCCTGTGGACTGCCTTTGTAAGGTTGGCCATGTAATAAAGCATTCTTTGGGCTCTTACTGAAAATGCTTTGTGTGCTTTGTATACTATAAAGCCACAGGTATCTCAATTCAAGGTAAACCTACTTCATTTCACTAGGAGAGCAGTTAAAATAATTAGGTTGATGGGGAAAATTTTTGTTGGTAGATTAAAAAGAATCTCTAACTTGTTAGAGAGTGGGAAAAAGGAAGGAGAAGAGTTACAATAATATATTTATTTTTATATATTAGCTTTCAGTCTTTGTTAGGTATATTTTTAATATAGGCATGCTTATGCTCTCTATACTATTCCATTTTCTATTTTTTATTGATTTCAGAGAGGGAGGGCGGGGAGAGAAACATCAATGATGAAAGAGAATCATTGATTGGCTGCCTCCTGTATGCCCCCCACTGGGGACTGAGCCTGCAACCTGGGCATGTGCCCTGATCCGGAATCGAACCTGGGACCGTTCAGTCTGCAGGCCGACACTCTATCCACTGAGCAAAACCAGCTATGGCTCCTTTTCCTCTTTTCTGTTTCCCCATTTGTGTCTAACATCACTTGTTGTACATAGTACACAGTACTTAATAAATGTGGATTTTGTTTATTTTAAACTAACAGTAAATGAGTGTTACGATTACATTTCCATAGGTTCTATATTGCCCTTTGTTGTTTGTTTGTTTTGGGAAACAAACATTAACTTCCATTAACATTAAGTTCTATTGAATTAAACTGTGATACTGTCCAAAAATTTATTTTTGCATTAAAACTTTGTTAAATAAGTGATCTGTTGACTGGGACTTGGTAATACCTTTATTATGCACATATTTTGGTGGTGCTTTAGTTTGGAATTTGGTCTATATAGTCTTATTTACTGATAGGCTTGCTGAAAGCATAGTAAGAAGTGATGTTCCGAAAGTTCTATTTAGTCCAAAAGTTGCCAGGTTACAAAACTAAGTAGAAAGTTAATTTTCATCAGTTACATGTGCTTTTCCTTTATTTAAATGCCTAAACCCAAGTACTCAATGTCACTATTACATATTGTGGGATAATTGAAGAATGATATCTAACATTTCTAATTCTGTTTTTGAACTTTATTTTTGTAATACATTTATGTAAATACTTGCAGATTGGCAAAAGCAGCTTTTGATGATGCAATTGCAGAACTGGATACGCTGAGTGAAGAAAGCTATAAGGACTCTACACTTATCATGCAGTTGTTACGTGATAATCTGACACTATGGACTTCAGACATGCAGGGTGATGGTAAGAAAGCTGAAGTTAAATGTGTGTCTCTGTTGTTGGATCTTTTACTTTTAGAAATTCCTTGGTATTTCTTTTTTTAAATATATTTTTATTGGTTTCAGAGAGGAAGGGAGAGGGATAGAGAGATAGAAACATCAATGATGAGAGACAATCATTTATCAGCTGCCTCCTGCATGCCCCCTACTGGGGACCAAGCCCTCAACCTGGGCATGTGCTCTTGGCCGGAATCGAACCTGGGACCTTTCATTCTGCAGGCTGACACTAAGCCAAACTGGCAAGGGCTCCTTGGTATTTCTTTTTTTTTAAAAAAAATTTTTTTATTGATTTTAGAGCGGGAGGGAGAGAGATAGAGAGACAGAAACATCAATGATGAGAGAGAATCACCGATTGGCTGCCTCCTTCACACTGGGGACCGAGCCCACAACCCAGGCATGTGCCCCTGGCCAGAATTGAACCTGGGATCCCTTAGTTCCCACGTCTACGCTCTATCCACTGAGCAAAACTGGCCAGGGCTCCTTGGTATTTCTTTACATCAAGTTACAATTTCCTCCAAACTATCCAAGTTTAATTACTACATTTTTATAAAAAGGTATCAAAGTACATTCTTCCATTCTGGGCTGTAAGGTGATAAAGGGGATCTTTTATTAATATTTAAAGATTTAAAAATTTTACCTCTAATTAATGTTTGTTAAACTTAGTTTACCTCTTCCTCACAGTGTGTTTTGAGAGAGGAAGAATATTTTATCTTACTCAGATTCAAATTTAGGGGTCTGGAGTTCATTGTATTTTTGAGTGTCATAATCACTGCTTTGAGTTGTGTCCTCAGATTAAACTAGATGTATCAGTAGATATTTATGAAGCATCCTCTGGAAATCTTTTATTCAAAAAAGGATTTTCCCCCTCTGGATTGTGTACAGCAAATGGAATGTCCTGCCCTTAGGTCCTATTTAATAAGAGGTCTGGTGTTTGTTTTCTTTTAGAGTTTTTAGTAGTAAATAATTACTAGGGTAATCTATAGAACTTAATCTTATGGTGAGGTGGAGGATTTACTGTTTATTCTAAATGAGGTAAAAGCCCAGATTTGTCACTTTTATTTTTTTATTTTAAAGGAAATTTTATTCTGCCTATTTCAAAAGAATCATTTTCATACACAAATAGGGGAGGACAAACTAGTGTGATTGACCATAGATTGTTTTACAGTTGTTGGTGGTGATGCAGAGAGTGGAAACAAAAGGTTTGCTGTCAGTTTTAGCTGCAGATTCTTTAAGGGCAGCAGTTCTCAACCTGTGGGTCACGACCCCTTTGGGGGTCCAACGACCCTTTTCACGGGCCGCCTAAGACCATCGGAAAACACATATTGAATATATAATTACATATTGTTTTTGTGATTAATCACTATACTTTATGTTCAATTTGTAACAATGAAAATACATCCTGCATATCAGATATTTACATTATGATTCATAACAGTAGTACAATTACAGTTATGAAATAGCAACGAAAATAAATTTATGTTTGGGGGTCACCACAACATGAGGAACTGTATAAAAGGGTCGCGGCATTAGGAAGGTTGAGAACCACTGCTTTAAGGGTATGTTCCCCAAATTGAAGTATATGTTTCATTGCTTGAGGCTAGCTGTAGTCTCCTGGATCAACATACTGTACTGTCTTTAAAAGTATTCTACTTTTTTTTTTTTTTAATTTATTGATTTTTTACAGAGAGGAAGGGAGAGGGATAGAGAGTTAGAAACAACTATGAGAGAGAAACATCAATCAACTGCCTCCTTCATACTCCCTACTGGGGACGTGCTCGCAACCAAGGTACATGCCCTTGACCGGAATCTAACCCGGGACCCTTCAGTCCGCAGGCCGACGCTCTATGCACTGAGCCAAACCGGTCAGGGCGTATTCTACTTTTTAAAGGTGTATCTGAAAATGGGTATCAAGGCATATAAATTGTCACTTTCCTTACTAGAAAGTCAGGTTTTAGACAGGTTATGGTGCTAAAGTGAGAATCGGGTGATGCATCTTCTAGGGCTTACTGTATAAAGTATTTAGATATGTGACAAGGATTGGCTTGAAATATGTAGCACATGTGACCTGACCTACTTGCACACTTTTCCAACAAAGCCAGATGTAGCTGTTGGTTACTTTTCAACATAGCACTTCAGGCAATCACTACCATGAATCTGGGATTCAAGACCTTTGAACTTATGACTTGGTTAAGCCATATTGGCCTAATCAATAAACTATACACCTGAACCAGGGAACATTTATTTGAGGCTAAAAATAATGAAGATGACCTGGGTTGAAATGTTATTTTTTTTGTTTTTTTTAGACATTTGATGCCAATTCTTACAAGTTGTTAAATTACAATGTTAGATAGAAAATAAAGCTTATATTTTCTAGTGCTACTCTGTTCATTATCACTGATAACCAAGAATTGATTGGTAGTAGACTATATGTCACTCCGTTTTTATACAGAACCAAAGATACTCTGTTTCTTTGTTATCGGGTGTCATGAAATGAAATGAATCATTTAAAAATAGGAGATACACACACACACAGTGGGGGCGGCGGGGGGGAAGGGATAGAGAGATAGAAACATCAATGAGAGGAACATCATTGATTGGCTGCTTCCTGCACAACCCCTACTGGGGATTGAGCCCCCAACCTGGGCATGTGTGACTCTTGGTTCCTAGGTCGATGCTCAACCTCTGAGCCACACCAGCCGGGCTAAAATAGGATATTTTCTTTAAACTACTTCGTTTTCATAGTTGGGAAGGTTTTTATTAGCATAAGATTAATCTAATAGGATATTTTCTATAAACTACTTATGTTTTTATAGTTGGGAAGGTTTTTATTAGCATAAGGTTAATTTTTTTAAAAATATATTTTTATTGATTTTAGAGAGGAAGGGAGAGGGAGAGAGAGAAACATTAATGATGAAAGAGAATCATTGATCAGCTGCCCCCTGCACACCCCCTACTGGGGATCGAGCCCACAACCCTGGCATGTGCTCTTGGTTGGAGTCGAACCTGGGACCCTTCAGTCCACGGGCCGATGCTCTATCCACTGAGCAAAACCAGCTAGGGCGGCATAAGATTAATCTTAAAAGTTTTTTTTTTTTTTTTTTAAATCTAGTGGAATCTAGTTGCTTCAAATCCTTTTTACTTTGTAAATTGGCTTGTTAAATTTGTTTGAAACACACCAATTTTCACTTTATTATAAAATAGGAATTATGAAACATGCTAGTTAAAACAATAGAAAATTCAAGTAGTATCTTGACCTTTTATTAAAATTAACAAACTATCTGAATTTATAAATTGTTGTGGGTACTAGGAAATTGCTAGTTTTGCTAAAAGGTATAGCATTACATATGAATTATTTCATTTGTTTTGTGACTTAGAATCAATGCTGAAGATAGGAGAATTGTGGTCATAGAATTGGTAGTTTTCTAGGATGTTACTTGAATTTAGAGTAAGGATTATATAGATGGTTTTCTCCTTTTTACTTTACTAACTAGGAAAAATTGTGCCAAACATTTGAATTGAGGATTTCTAAAGGAAAAATATGTGGTTCACAAGCTTTTATTTTTATACACTTTTATGTTTTATGATTGCAGAATATGTTATGTCTGTCTGATTGTGTTGGGACATAATTCTTTAAAAGGGATCACAACTTTTTCTCATGAGGCCATTTCAGTCCTTTTTTTCTTAATCTGTGATCAGAGAGGACTGTTTCATATGCAAATCCACAGAAAGGAAATGTGTGTTTTCTCTGCCCCCCATTCCTCCTCCAAAACCTATAAACAGTGGGCAAAGAAATACATCCAAGGAAAACTTTTCTTCTGCATACCTTTTAAAAGGATATTATTTCATCCTCTTTAAAGGTAAAAGAAAAGGAACAGTATTTCTTAGAGTGAAGTTAATATAAAGTAAAAAGACCAAAATCTGACTCTCCCTAAAAATCATTGTTTTTCCTTTGTCCTGCTCTCTTGGTTTATTTTTCTTGTAATGTTGCTTTCATGTGATTGTTCTCCCTCCCTTTCTCCTTGCAATATAGATTCCTAAAGGAAAATCCAACTCTTCCTTTCCTAAAAACTACTTTGTAAGTCATTATCATGGCACAGTGAATTCTGCTTTTAAGTTTTGGTTCTTCACTAATCATGCTTGCATATCATCATCCTGTCGCTTACAAAACTGCCTGTTGTACATTCCAGGATGCAAAACATTCTAAGATATTTATTTTCTGCTACTCTCTATCACCTTTGGTTGGGTGTGATTTATGTGACAATATTTTTATGCCAAAGTTACTTGGAACTTTTGGCAAATCTAATGTTTGCTTGAGTGAGTTAGAGTGTGCTCTATTGTTGTATGTTAACCATATTTTGGCGCAGCATATTGCTGTTTAAAATGTGAGTGACTGTTCCTATCATTTCCTAAGTTTGAGTACATTATTGTTCTTGGGGGGAAGAATAGCTGGGTGGTCCATCATTTCTTTCCTCAGTAAATGGATATTTTTGTGTTTTGCATGTCTTTTTCTGTACATAAGTAAAAAATCTTTATGTCCCTCAAGTACTTTTTAGTCACATATCTGTTAAAGATTTTTATCACAAAGGAAAATTGAAATGACAAACTAAACTTTACTTAAACGTTATTGCTCGTTTATCATATCAATGTCTTTAAGACTTTTAAAAAATTCTAAGGGTAAATGCTTTATGTTTGTAGGCTATCAGTGTTAGTGTTATTGTCCATCCTAATTAATTTAACAAGCAGTATGAATGGATGGTCTGAACTGTCATATTATGATTGTTGAATCAATTCATTGATTTTTTTCAATTTTGATTCAAATTAGTAATATGTAAGAATTATAAATGGTTTGTTAACCCCTAGAGTGCCGGGGAGCGCAATCGCGATCCTCCTGTCTTTCGCCAAAAGTGCTGGGAGCGCTATTGCGCTCCTCCTGCAGTGTCACTATTAGATGCAGTTCACTCTTTATTGACAGATGGCACCTAAGTGCAGAAAACAAATGTAGTAAAGGTTTCCTTAAGTTTTTGAATATGTAACTTCATTTACTTGCGATTCATATTTTTTTCCCTAAACTGCTGTAAAATCAGCAAAAATGCCTTGGCAATTTTAGCATAGTTCCTAGGATATTGGTTGGCACTCAAAGGGTTAAAGCACAAAATGTAACTTTTACCTGTTTTATTTTTTAGCTAAAGTGTGCATGCTTCTTTATTATGGCTGACTTGTTTAATGCTTGTTAATAGATGAATAGGCTGGCTTTCTATTGCATGTCCTAGTGCAGTTGAAACTCTTCAGGCTAATTGTCATGTTCAAGGGGAAAAGAAAAATGGCATGAGAGAACTGGTCCAAATGCCCTTCTTTAATAACCTCAGTGGTCTGGTTTGAGTGCTATTTCACTCTGAAGTGGGAAATCTGGTTATGGTTTGGTATATGATTGGCCAAGATACAAAATACAAAATATTTACAAAAGCAGAATCCTCTCTCTAAAACTGTAGAAGGCCTTTGGAACATTTTACTGCTTGGTTTTCTTTATTGAAGCATTTCTGATATGAAGATTGTGGGTAAATTAGATTTTGCAAAAAAATTTGTAAAATATTCCTGATTCTTGATGAAGTGAGGTTATTGAGAAAAGGATATTTTGACACGATATACATGAAAGCTTGAAAATCATTTTAATAATATGGTTACCATGGCTGTCTACAAGAGCTTATTGAGGGTAAAAACATTGATTTTTACTGTGTGTCAGTTATTTTTTTGATTCTAACTATTGGCCATTTAAGATTTTGATCCAGCAGCACCTTTTGGCTTAGGCATCTCAGGTATCAAGGATGGTAGAAGTTCTTTGCTTGTCTGTGTGTTTAATACCAATTGTAGCAAATGTAAAGGGGTCTTTTTGTTTGGAGTGATACCTTTGTTTGTGACCATGACAGCCTAGTCAGTATGAAATAAGTAACTGTTATTCTTCTTTGCAGGTGAAGAGCAGAATAAAGAAGCGCTGCAGGATGTGGAAGATGAAAATCAGTGAGACATAAAAGCCAACAAGAGAAACCATCTCTGACCACCCCCACTCCTTCCCATCCCACTCCCTCTTGGAAATTCCCCCATTGTCACTGAGAACCACCAAATCTGACTTTTACATTTGGTCTCAGAATTTAGGTTCCTGCCCTGTTGGTTTTTTTTAAAAAACAGTTTTCAAAAGTTCTTAAAGGCAAGAGTGAATTTCTGTGGATTTTACTGGTCCCAGCTTTTAGGTTCTTTAAGACACTAACAGGACTGCATAGAGGCTTTTTCAGCATTACTGTATTGTCTCCTGCCAGATGTGGCAAGGTCACCATTAGAAATGGAAATTACATTTGAAAGCCATTAGACTTCTAGGTGAAGCAAGCATCTAAGAGAGAGGTTAATCACACTATAGTGGCATAGGTGGTATCATTTTTCCTTTTTCTAATTGTTTAAATTGAATTTTATACCAATGTTTAAGATTAATTGGGTGTTAGCTTGAGGTGGTTAAAGGTTGTTTGGGGAGTTTGTTGTAATGGTTTTGCTGTAAAAAGTATTCGAACTCTGCTGAAAAGCATGGTGCTGGTAACAGTTCAACAATCCGTGGCTGCTCATTCTTGCCTACTTTTACTCTCCCTCTGAAGCAGGTTAGCGTTGAAGGTGGTATGGAAAAGCCTGCATGCGTGTTCAATTCTTTGTTTCTTCTCCTTCCCTCTCCCTGGCCCCCCCCTCCTTCGCTCGCTCAACCTCTTTTGTTCAGTATGTGTAACTTGAAGCTAATTTGTACTACTGGATATCTGACTGGAGCCACAGATACAGAATCTGTATTGTTCTTACTGAAACACAGCATGGAATTAACATTAAACTTAAATAAAACAAACCTAAATTAAAAATGCCAAATATTATTGCGCCTCCATCTTTTATCTTTTTAAAATAAAATCTCTAGCCTAAACCCAGTGATATTATTTGCCTGAATGTGAAAAGGTCTCTTTTTCTTTCATAAATCACTTGTCTGTTTCTCAAAAATGATGTATATTTTTGGAAAAAAATGACCTGTAACCTGGCTATGAAGAAAATTAAGTAGTCCAAATCAATTCATTACCTATCCTGTCTTTAAGGATGTGGCAATCTTGGTATTGAGAGAAAAACTGCCACCCAAGGAAACGAATGAGGTAGTTAAAAGAGTGATTATTGGTGCAGGTCTTTAGAAAGATCCCTGTCACAGACAGGAAGACTGCAGAAAGGGGACACTGTCCTATAGCTGGTTAGGAAAGGTGCGAGTTTTTCAGCTCTAGGTTTAGTCACCTTTGAGGGTCAATTGATTTCTAGAGAAACTCGAGTTACCATTGTAACTTGAAGGGAGTTAATTTGTGTTTTAAATATTCTTAGTGCTTTGATTTGTAAAAAGTTTTATTTATTGATTTAAAATTTTTTTTTATTGATTTCAGAGTGGAAGGGAGAGAGAGAAACATCAGTGATGAGTCATTGATCGGCTGTCTCCTGCACCCCCTCTAACTGGGGATTGAGCCTGCAACCCGGGTATGTGCCCTTGACCGGAATGAAACCCAGGACCCCTTCAGTCCGCAGGCCGACGCTTTGTCCACTGGGCCAAACCAGCCAGGGGTATTTATTGGCTTCAGAGAGAAACATCAATTGGCTGCTTCCTGCACGTGCCCCAACTGTGGATTGAACCTGTAACCTGGGTATGTGCCTTGACAGGGAATTGAACCCACCACCATTTGTTGTTGTTCTTTTTGGTGTACAGGTGATGTTCCAACCAACAGCCACACCAACCAGGGCTGATTTGAAAAAAGTTTCAGACTCAAATGTTTTCTAAAATGTTAGTGCCAGTAATTGGGTTGATACCTATGCTTGGGTTCTGGGATGGCTGGCCAGAAAAGCAAATCTCCAATGTTATATTTTGCTTTTAGGAAGTTGAGAATGAACTTAGGTCATTCTAAGGGGAAGTTATGGAGTAAAGCATAACTTCTAACTTGGCTCTTGACTCAGACAAGTGCCACGTAATAGTTTATAAATCAGCTGCTATGCTCTTGATCCTAGGACAATAGAGAAGAGAGAACATGCTGAAAAACTGGCATAAAGATCTTTGTTTTGAAGATTGTTACAAGTTATAGTTCACAGGGATTCCTGGTAAAATTCTAAGATGGACGATTAAAGGAATTGTGATTTTTTAGAGGTGGTGATTCTGAATGCAACATGGATGAGCAAACTTCACCCCTATCTTGTTTTATATATCATAGTTACTAGGCTTATAATTGATATTGACAATAATTAGCTAACTGATTATTAACTGGGAACTGTGCTACATTAAGATGTATTTGCAATGTAGCACATAGGTGGTGATAATTAGGTGAGCTGTCACTTGCATTTTGCAAATAGGAAAAAGTTGAACTTGCCCAAAGCCACAAAGCTGATAGTAATCAAGCAGGATTCACAGGTAGGTTCTTATGACTAAAGAGCCCATGCTCTTAATCAGTAAGCCATTCTACCTTTTTGTTCTGTATGAAAACTCAGTGTTTTATTGAAACAATTTTCTCTATCCTAAAGTGATCATTTAAGATATGTATATTTTAACATTTCTGAAGTTAGCATATGTTTTACAATTGAGATGCCTCTTCAAAAGCTATATTCTTTTAATCATAGAATTAAAATAGAATGTAAATAATAAAGAGCTCTGAGGTGGCTACTGTCTGAAAAAGAAGATTCAGGAAGGCTTATTACCTAGATTAATTTTTTGGCAATTTGTTTTTTATCTGTAGCTTAATTTATAAGTAAGAATTAGTATTTTTTACAGTTGGAGCAGTTCTAATTTAGGTTAGCTTGGACAAGTGAGTAATCAGTGGTTATAGGTTGTCAAATTGTCTCAGTGCTGTGACAGTTTTCTAGAGAACCAAAGTCTTAATACCTTCAGGTCAACCTCATTTTTAGCCACTTTTGGTGGAAATATTTCTAAAATACATTACTTTCTAGCTTTTTACTATCTTAGTTACTGCTTTGGGGAAGATCTTCGGTTGGTACTCTTGCACCATCAGCTCACAATGAGGTTTTAGTTAAGACTTGCTATGTTTAAGGAGGGCTGCAGATTGCTTTTCTTAAAGTTCTTTGAATTGTAGACATTCGTATCTCAATTGAAATGATGAATGTGTACTTGTACAATCTGGACAGTACAAATTATGTCCAGGGGCTTCTGTCTAAAGCTATCATTGGCCGTTTTTCCAGTTAGACCTAATCTTCTGGCACTCACTTGTCACTCATGCTTCCATCCCATTTTGCTTGGTTTTGGGTCTTCTACAAAGACCTTTTGCCACTTTAAATTGTGGTGCTATAGCAGATAGGGCTTGCTTCAGCACCTTGGACTTCTTTCCCGTTAACTGACACATTTGTGGCTATGCTAAACAGGCCATAATACCTGTTGAACACTCAGAATTTGCTTTCAATAGAATTACAGGAACAACCTTTAAAAACAAAAAAACCCCTTCATTTGCATTAAGGAGGTGTAAGCTAAAAATGAGATGCTATTTTCACCTAGGCAAAGATTAGGTTACTGTTGTGAGGATGTAGAGAAACATTGTTGGGATTTTTTTAAAGTAAGTTTTTTTTTAAAGTATAAAAAACACATTAAAAGTGTATAATTAATGAATTTTAATAAAGTGAACACAACATTTAGCTACCACTCACATCAAAAAATAGAACAGGACCGGTATCTAGAAGACTCTCATGTTTTCTCTTGGTGATTACCCCGGCAACTAAACCAATATCTTGATCGCCGTTGATTAGTTTTACCTGTTTTTGAACTTGATATTAATGGGATCATACAACTTTCTCAACTTTGTGTTTGTGGGGTTAGTCCATGTCATTACCTAACAGTAGTGTTTTTCATGACTATAGTATTCTGTTGTGTTAGTATACCACCATGTATTCTGTGGATAGGCACTGTGTTATTTTCAATTATTGGATGTTACAAATAATGTCACGGACATTCCTGTACATGTCTTTTGGTATATACATGTATACATTAATGTTGCATATCCCTAAAAATGGAATTACTGGGTCATAGGGAATACATTTGTTCAGCTTTAGTAGATGCTGCAAAAACAGTTTTCCAAAGTGGTACTGTTTTACATTCCACCAGTCGTGAATGAGAATACCATTTCTTCCACATCCTCACTGGCATTTGATATGGTCACTATTTTTAGCTGTAGCATTCTGGTGGGTTTGTATAGTAGTATCTCATTCTGGTTTTTGCATTTTCCTGGTGATTAATGAGATAGCACTTTTTAATAGGTTTATTGGATATCTGGATATTTTGTTAAATACTCAATTTTGCCTGTTTTTCTGTTGAGTTGTCGTTTTCTTAATGGTTTTTAGGAAGTATTTATAACTTAGAAAGTATATCTTTGGAGTTGTTATTACAGTAATCTTCCATCTGCCCAGCTTTTTCATTTTCATAATGTCTTTTGATGAACAGTACTTAATTTTGATATAGTCCAGTTTATTCATATTTTCCTTTAAGGTAAGTGCTTTATATGTCCTATTTAAGAAATACTTGCCTACCCTAAGATCATTAATCTTTTATGTTGTTTTTTTTAAAGTAGTGTTTGACTTCTCATATCATGATCTAGAATCGTCTAGAGTTTTGTTCATGATAATAGGGAGTTGTTAAAAATACTATTTTTCTCTATAGGTTTTCAATTGATCCAGCACCATTTATTGTTCCATTGGTCTATTTGTCATAGTGCCATTGCGGTACTGTAGGTTTGAAATAACTCAAGATCTGGTAGTGTGAGTCATCCAGTTTTGTTGTTGTTGTTTAAGATTGCATTGGTTATTCTTGGCACTTTGCATTTTTTATGCATTTTTAAACCAACTTGTCAATTTCAATACTAGGACAGTAACAACAAAAGTATTTTGATTAGGATTTTATTGACTCTAGAATAAATTTGAGAATGTCTGTATAATTATGTCCTTTAATTCAAAAGCATTGTATACCCCTCCTTATTTATATCTTTAATATTTTTTTCAGTAATGTTTAATGTTTTGTAGTTTTCTCTGTAGAGGTCTTGTTCCTTTTTGGGTTATTATTTCTAGTTACTTGATTTTAAAAAGTTTTTTTATTTAAATATATTTTTATTGATTTTAGAGAGGAAGAGGGGGAGAGAGAGAAAGAAAGAGAAAGAAACACCAATGATGAGAGGGAGTCATTGATCAGCTGCCTCCTGAGCCCACAACTTGGGCATATGCTCTGACCTGGATGCAAACCTGGTTCATAGGTTGACGCTCAACCACTGAGCCATGCTGGCTGGGCTTTAGTGTTATCTTAAATAGTTTCTTTTTTTCTAATTTTCAAATTGTTGCTACTTACATTTCATGATCTTGCTAAATTCTAAGTTGCATGTAGGTTCTGAGAGGCTTTTTAAGAGGATTATTTGACAATGTAAATGAACGTTTTAAATGCATGCACCCCTTGCTTATGTGTGTGTGCATAGAAATATATGCAACATATTTTCATTTCAGTATTACAATAGCAAATTAGAAATAACCTAAATGCCCATCAATCATAGTACACATTCTTACTACGTATACTATGTTGCTGTTACCAAAAAACGAGGTAAATCATTTCTGCTAATATAGAAAGATGTCTGCATATGTTAAATGAGAAAAGTAAGATACATAACGTATTAAAAAAAAAAAGATAATGCATTATGTGTAAAATAGGAAAAATATTCTGTATGCATACTTGGCTATCTTTAGAAAATTTCTCTAAGATACAAGTTTTTTCATCAAAAAACAGCTTTATTGAGGCATAATTGACAAAGTGCATGTATACAAACTATACAGTTCAAATTTTAGAATATGTATACACCTTTAAAACCATTATAATCATGACAGTCATTCACCATCAAGTTTCCTTGTTGTACTTTGTAATTTCCTTCCTCAGCCCCCAAGCAACCCACTAATCAGCTTTCTGTTATTTTACCTTAGTTTGCATTTTCTGGAGTTTTATATATATGATGCATAGTATATTCTTTGTAGGTGTGGTGTCTGGCTCCTTTCACTCAACATAATTGTCTTGAGGTTCATTCATCTTGTGTGTATCAATAGTTCATTCTCTTTATTGTTGAGAAGTATTCCATTGTTATGATATACCACAATTTGTTTATTAACCTACTGATGGACATTTGGGTTTCCAGTTTTTGTTATAAATAAAGCTGCTATGAATGTTTGTATACAAACAAGTCTTTATGTGGGGATATATTTTCTTTTTTGTGTGGATAAGTAGGAGTGGAATGTTTGGGTAATGTGGTAAGTATATTTAGTTTTTTAAGAAACTGTCAAATTGCTTGATAAAGTGATTGTACCATTTAACATTCCATCAGCAGTGTCTGAAGCTCCTGGTCCTCCACATGCTCTCCAGCACTTGCTATGGTCAGTCCTTAAAATTTTCCATTCTAATAGGTGTATAGTGGCATCTCATTGTGGCTTTAATTTGTATTTCTTTTTAAAATATATTTTTTATTGATTTCAGGAAGGGAGAGAGAGATAGGAACATCAATGATGATAAAGAGGATCATTGATTGGCTTCTTCCTGCATGCCCCCTACCAGGTATCGAGCCCGCAACCTGGGCATGTGCCCTTGACTGGAATCAAACCCGAGACTTTTTAGTTTGCAGGCCCATGCTCTATCCACTGAGCCAAAGCAGTTAGGGCTTAATTTGTATTTCATAATGACTAATGATGTTGAGTATCTTTTTATGTGCTGATTTGCCATCTCTATATCTTATTTTGTGAAGTGTGCTAATAATGAGTCTTTTGATTCACGAACAAGGTAGTTAACAGTTTAGGCCTTCTTTAATTTCAGCAATATATATATAGTGTTAATCTTCACCAAGGATATTTTTCCATTGATTTTTAGAGAAAGTGGAGGGGGAGAGAGAGAAACATATATGTGAGGAGACACATTGAATGATTGCCTCCCGCATGTGCCCTGATCTGGGGGCAGGAGATCAAGCCTGCAACCAAGGTACCCTTCAGTCTACAGACTGATGCTCTAACCACTGAGCAACCGGCCAGGACTCAGCAATATATATATTTTTAAAATATTTTATTGAATTTTTTTTACAGAGAGGAAGGGAGGGGGATAGAGAGTGAGAAACATCGATCAGCTGCCTCCTGCACACTCCCTACTGGGGATGTGCCCGCAACCAAGGTACATGCCCTTGACTGGACTCGAACCTGGGACCCTTGAGTCCACAGGCTGATGCTCTATCCACTGAGTCAAACCGATTAGGGCCTCAGCAATATTTTTTACTCTCTTTTCAGATTTATTCATAAATATTTCATAATTTTTGATGTTTGTATAAAATTCCCGCTTTTTAAAATTCAATTTTTGATTGTTTATTGATATTTGTATATTAATCTTGTATCCTGCAACCTTGCTAAACTCACTTTTTAGTTCTAGTAGTGGTATTTTGTAGATTTCATCAGATTTTCTTCATAGCGAATCATATTGCTTGTGAATGTAGAGATTTAACTTTTTCTTCAGTCTGGAGAATTTTTGTTTATCTTGCCTGATTGCACTACCTGGAACCTCCAGTAGTACAATGTTGAGTAGAAGTGGTAAGAGCAGACATCCTTGTATTGTTCCTGATTTTATGGAGGAAAGCATTTTCTTTCACTCTTAATGATGTTAGCTGAAAGTTTTTCATTGATGCCCATTACCAGGTTGAGGAGTTCACTGGTAATTTTAGTTTGCTAAGAGTTTTTCTCAAGAATGGAAGTTGGATTTATCAATGCCTGCTTTGCATCTAATGAGATGGTAATACGGGTTTTGGTTTTTTAGTTTGTTAATATAATGAATTACATTGATTGCCTTTTGAAGATTAAAACTAATCCTGTATTCCTGAGATAAACCCCAGTTATGTATTATCCTTTAAATTATGTTTGGATTTGATTTACTAAAATTTTGTTTAGAATTTTTTTATATTTATGTTCATGAGCCTATTCCTGACATTTCTGGAGTGATGAAATGTTAATAATACCAAATGTTTTTCTTCTATGGCACTAAGAACAAGATACAACAATTGACATTCATAATAGATCTTCAAGAAGGAATGGAAGAACACTTGAATGGTAAATATGAAGGTAAATATAAAAGACTTATTTCCCACTTTCTTTAAAAATCTTGTGTTTAAAGCAAATATTAGGTCCATATTGTTAATATGTTGGCACATCATTTATATGCTAACTATAGCATAAGAGGCAGCCAAGGGGTGGTAAGTGGATCCATTTGATTGCAAGTTTCTTAAATATTACTTGATATAATATTAACTCTAAGAAGACCTTGATAGACTAAGGATATATGGTAATTAATACTTAGTGCAAGCATTAAATAAAAATAATGCAAAGAGGTATAGCTAAAAACCTGTATCTAAGAAATATTTAATCCAAAAGAAGGCAAGAGAGGACAGGATCATTTGTGCTGCCAAATCTTTCAAGGAGATTTAAAACTTAATTGACCTAATTTTGACATTTGGGAACTTTTATTTTTTTATGGCTGCCATTTAGAAAAGAATCCTCTGAAGAATTCATAGACTTGTTCAGCAGATTATGCCATTGTGCTTTGAAGCATTAAAGTCAACATTTAAAAATATGCCCAAATAATTTCCTCAAAAATATTTTGCTGAGTGAACTGATATGATATATTTCAGCTACCATCCATTGCCAGTGAGATAGAATTTTCAGTTTGGTTTTAGCCAAGTAACTGCCTGATACAAATTGTCTTCGGAGTAACAGCAGAATTTAGATCTCATTTACAATAACCTGGATACAATTCAAAACTATGCATCAGAAGAAATGTGAAAACATGATCCACAGTCAAGAGACTATCAATGAAGGATGTCCCTAAGACATGTAAATTAGCAAATAAAATTTTATTCTTGTTTTCCCACAAAGTAGATGAGGATTTTAAAGCTACTGTTATAACTGTCCAAGGATGAAGGGAACATATGTCTATGGCAAATGAAAAGAGGAAATTTTAGCAGAGATATTGAAACTATAATAAAAAACCAGGCATTTTAGGTCTTAAAAATACAATTATCTGAAATAAAAATTAGTTCGGCAAATGCTGAATAAAAAGAAAAGTTTTAGAGGATCAGTGAACTTGAAGTTAGCTCAATAGATATCCAATCTGTAGGAGAAAGAGAAAGATATATTTTTAACAATGAGCACAGCCTCATGGGACCTGTGAGATAATATCAATATTAAGAAAGTCCTAGAATACTGGAAGTAAGTGTAGTTCCAGAAGGAGAGAAGAGAAAAAATGGGATGGAAAACTTTTAAGAATGACAAAAATTTTCTCACATTTTGTGTAAGGCAAATTTACAATTCAAGAAGCCCAGTGAAAATTAAGTAAAATAAACAACGAAAATGAACATTTTAGCACGTTATAAGCAGACTGCTGTACATCAGAGGAAAAACACATTGAAAACAGCATGCATACATATTGACAAATAGACCAATTATATACAAGGGAATAATTCAAGTCACTGACTTCATTAGAATAACAGGAGGCAGAAGACAATAGAACAGCAACATTAAAGTGCTCAAAGAGAAGAAAGCTAACCCAGAATTGTATAGCTAGTGAAAACATCCTTCAAGAATGAAAGTGAAATAGATTATATATATACTAGAGGCCCGGTGCACAAAAATTTGTGCACTCGGGGGGGGGAGGGGGGGGTCCCTCAGCCTGGCCTGTGCCCTCTAGCAGTCTGGGACCCCTAGGGAGATAACGACCTGCTGGCTTAGGCCTGCTCCCTGGTGGCAGAGGGCAGGCCCAATCCCTAGGTACAGCCCCTGGTCGGGCTCAGAGCAGGGCTGATTGGGGAGTTGGGGCGCCGCCCCCTGTCACACTCAAGGCAGGGTCGATGGGGAGGTTGTGGAGCAACCCCCTGTCACACACAGAGCAGGGCCCATCAGGGGGGTTGGGGCTCTGTACCCTGTCACGCACAGAGCAGGGCCCATCAGGGGGTTGGGGTGCTACCCTCTATCACCCACAGAGCAGGGCGGATCAGGGGGTTGGGGCGCCGCCACTCTCACACTCAGGGCAGGGCCGATGGGGAGGTTATGGCTCTACCCCGTCACACACAGAGCAGGGCCCGTGGGGGAGGGGGGAGCTCCCCCCTATCAGGCACAGAGCAGGGTGGATAGGGAGGTTGTGGCCCCGCCCCCTGTCACACACAGAGCCGCAGGGCGATCAGGGGGTTTGGGCGCTGCCCCCTGTCACGCTGATCCCGGTGCCGGGAGGCATATTACCCTTTTACTATATAGGGTAGAGGCCTGGTGCACGGGTGGGGCCGGCTGGTTTTCCCTGAAGGGTGTCCTGGATCAGGGTGGGGGTCCCCACTGGGGTGCCTGGCCAGTCTGGGTGAGGGGCTGAGGGCTGTTTTCAGGCTGGGGGTGACTGAACTCCCAAACGCTCCTTTTTTCCTTTTTTTTTTTTTTTAATTCTGGGCCAGCTTTAGCTTGAGGCTTGGCTCCAGCTCTTAGGCCTCCGGCTGAAAGTAGGTTTCTGGCCTTTGCTTACAATGTTGCGATTCTGCTGGCTGAAGTTGGGCGTATTTGTTACAGTGTTTCTTAAACTGCCAGCTCAGAGGCAGCGGCAGGCGGGGAACGTTGGTTTCCTCCGTCACTGAGGCAACCAAGCCTCATGTTAGTTTCAAGCTGCCTGGCTGCTGGCCGCCATCTTGGCTGACAGTTAATTTGCATATCTCGCTGATTAGCCAATGAAAAGGGTATCGGTCGTACGCCAATTACCATGTTTCTCTTTTATTAGATAGGAGATATATATATATATATATATATATATATGCAGTCCTTGGGTTACCTCGGACTTGATGTATGTCATTCCGTCGTTATGTCGCCATCTCCCATTTATTAAAAAAAAAAAAAGTTCTGTCATTTCGACGTATGTACATATATGCTTTATGTTTTTTATTATTTATTTACCACAAGTAAAGGTCAGGAATTGTTACCTTATACATTTTTTTTACTGTTTCACTTCATTACTGCTGTGTATGTGCTCCATGTGTGACGTAGGTGCTTATGTAGGTGGGTTCCGACTTACGGTGAAAATTGCGTTTTGTCGCACCGTAGGAATGGATCTCCAATGTAACCCGAGGACCTACTGTGTGTGTGTGTGTGTGTGTGTGTGTGTGTGTGTGTGTGTGTGTATGCCTAAGCGACCATTCGACCGGTAGCTATGGTGTGCACTGACCACCAGGGGCAGACGCTCAACGCACAGGCATGGAAACATGGAACAGACTGATGAGTGGAGCGGGAGGGTGTAAAGAGATTAACGAAAGATCTATATGCATACTAGAGGATTCATGCACCGGTGGGGTTCCTTGGCCTGGCCTCTGGGAATTGGGCCCAAAACCGGCAGTCTGACATCCCCCGAGGGGCCCTGGATTGTGAGAGGGTGCAGGCCAGGCCAAGGGACCCCACCGTGCACCGGGCCTCTAGTTTTTAGATAAAAGAAAACTAAATGTGTGCAGATTTCACAATAGGAAGGCTAAAGAAAGTTCTTTTTTAAATATGTTTTTATTGATTTCAGAGAGAGGAAGGGAGAGAATCGAACCGTGACCTCCTGGTTCATAGATCAACACTCAACCACTGAGCCACACGGGCTGGGCTAGCTTTGCTTTTTGAATGGTTTCTGTCCTAGCATTCTGCAGCACTGGTCTTTGGCTTCTGCCCCTTCTTTCCCTTGGCTGGCACCTCTCCTTCTTTCCCACTGGCTCAGGGACTTATTGTGAAAGACATATTTGACCCTGTGTGCTTTGCCCACAGCCATGGTTTTACCATGTGACCTCGTCCCTGGCCCTTATACTCGAGGCGATGAGTAGTAACCTGGAGCAAGCCATTTCTCTCTGGAGAAGCTAAAGTAAGAGTCAGGACAGAAGACATTCCCAGGTAGGTGTGGGGAGCCAAGCTGAAAGCCACCCAGACTTAGGCTTGAGGCCATGCCATTTTGGATCATTTATTGGTTGATGAATCAGCTGAGAAAATGAGTGCTGAGAGAGGGAAGAGGATGGAGAAGGGTGCAGGGCAGTGGAGAGGAGAACCCCGGAAGCTCTGAGAGATCTTGGTTTCTCAGTTTTCTGATTCCCATAAGGCAATATTTTTACCTTATGGCTCACACCTGGCCTCTGGGAAGCCACACAAGTGCTCCCCAGTTCCACATCTCCAGATCTTGCCTTGCTGGGGCCAGGGGACACACACAAAGGATATTGGGGCTGTGACAGATGGGAGCCCATTGGGCAAAGGTGAGTACTGCATTGGGTCAAGACTGACAATGAGGACCCTGAGTGTGAGTCCTGGAAAATCTTTCCTAGCAGAGCAGGCCATTGCTAGTTCTGGGAGCTTGGAGGCAAGTGGGGCACAACCTGTAAGGGACTTGGTAGGACCCGAGAGTGTTCTTCTAGGCCTGGCAACACCAACTGCTTCATCCAGCATCATATTGTGGAAATTAGAGTATAGGTTCTGGAGCCATAAGGCTTGGGCTCAACTCCCAGATCAGCCCTTAATTATCCTTGAACGTGCTACCTGTTTTCCCACCTGTAAAGTGGGGATTAAAACAGTATCTCATAATGATGAGGATTAAGTGAGTACATTTAGAGCAGTCTACATGTTTTGCTGAGAGGGCTCTGTGTGTGTTATTGCCACTAATGTAACTCTGGCACCTTCTCTAAGATCCTTTTTATTTTCTTAGAGTCTTTAAGGACTCCCTACTGAAATAGCACAGGAACAAATTGCCTGCCCCCAAATGGTCCTGTTCTCTCTTTGTGCTCAGGGACAGACATATGGGGTTGCTCCTTCATTGTGGTGGAATATTTAGGGGGAGAGCAGAGTCTCTAGAGGAGGCTGCCCGCCATAGCTTGTGCTGGAGCACCCTGGGGAGTCGGGGACAAGCAGTGCCTTGGCCAGGTCTCAGTGTCCATAGAGGGCGGTGCTGCTCCTGGAAACCACACGTGCCTGTCCTGCTCCTCACCTGTCCCTGCCTCACACAGCCCAGGCTGAACTCGGAGCCTTCTGTCAGTCTTGCCGTAAGTGCACCACCTCTTTTTGCACCCATCTTTAGACTTGTTCTGTACAGTTTTCTCGGCTGGGAGATAGAGTCTAGCACAGTGCTTGTTTATGCACCAACGAATCTTAGCCATCAGGATTCATACTGCAGCACTGGCTCCACCGGACAATGAGTCTGCTTCCCCATTCCCATTGCTGCTGGCCCTGGGTGTTGGGCACACGCCCCTCCTGGTGTAACTTTTCTAGGCCTCTCTTCAGCCCTTGCCTGGAGCACTCTTCCTGGGGACTGGACACTAGGAAAACCATATCTTTGGCCATCCTGAGCTGTCCCTGCTCCTGGGGCCCTGAGTGCAGTAGCTGGCTTTCCTGACCCCCGCCTGCCTCTGCAGCTTTTCCCAGGCCCATTCCCGCCATTCCTTTTCTTTCATCCTCAGCCCCTGTCCGGCTTCCTTCTATTTCTTTCTCCTCCCAGTCTTCCTTTCTTTCTCTCTTCAGGATAACCCTGTGGTCCCTGGGTTCCTTTCTCATCTGTACTCCAGGAATCTCTGGGGTTATCAGGAGTCCTGTGCACTTATCTGTTGGGCTTAGACCCAACGTATCATAATCACATGCTCCAGACACATGGATGTTTCCTTTCAAACAGTGTTTATGGTGGCAGCTTTCATCCATTAATCCAGCAAAGAGAGGGCTACTCCATGCTCAGTCCTGGTGTGGAATAACAGGTAAATAAAAAAGATGTGGTCCCAATTCTCATGGAGGTTAGTGAGGGGAGAAAGAATGAGCAAATATACAAGATGATTTTGTTGTTAAGTGCCATGAAGAGAGCAGGGTGATGTGGGAGAAAGTGACGGAGGTTGTCAGGGCCTCACAAAGAGGTAACACTTGAGTGAGACCTAGATGATCAGATTGCATCAGAGGACCAGGCAGTGTTCTTTGTCAAAAATAACAGGTTCTGCCCTAACCAGTTTGGCTCAGTGGATGGAGCGTTGGCCTGAGGACTGGAGGGTCCCAGGTTCGATTCCGGTCAAGGGCATGTACCTGGGTTGCGGGCACATCCCTGGCAGGGAGTGTGCAGGAGGCAGCTGATTGATGATGTTTCTCATTGATGTTTCTAACTATCCCTCTCCCTTCCTCTCTGTAAAAAAATCAATAAAACATATATTTTATTTTAAAAAAAATAACAGGTTCTGACTCCGCTTAAGCAGAGAAGGAATGCACTGGAAAGGTATTAGGTAGTTCAGAGAATGGGTGAGAGGCCTGGAAAATTAGGCCGGCACAGAGGCGGTTGCTAAAGGAGGCTGGTGGCCAGAACCTTGACCAGAGTCATCATCTCAGCAGGCTCTGTCAGGACCCGGCTGCCACTGCTCTGGAGACCAGACACCATTAGACTTGGAACCCTGGACTCACCGGCATGCCACCACAGGAGATCTCCAAACAGGGACTGAGTACCTGCCCCCCCCACACAGGTTTGTTCTCTACTGGGTGGCCTGTTAGAAATTAAGTCAGCTTCCCTCTCATGTAGAGTGAAAGCCAGCCTTTATGAAGTCCTACTTGGTTTGGTCTCCTGTACCCCTGTGTGCTCATCTATCGCTCTTCCCTTGCCCCACCCTGCTCCAGCCACATGGGCTATTCCTCAGTCACTCCAAGCCTGCCCTCACCTATAGGGGCGCTGGCTGTTCCCTTCACTTAGAATACTCTTCCCCAAGTACACCCATAGCTCCCTACCTCACCAGCTCCAAGTCTTAGCTTAGAAGTCATTTCTCCAGAGGCCCATCTGATCTCCCTATGTAAGCCCAACCAATCTAGCCCACATGCCCATTTAAAAAAATCTTTGACCATATCATTATACTTACTGTTTATTGATTGTCTTCTTGATGAATCTGCTCTAGGAGCCTAGACCCGGGACCTAGACTAGTGCCTGGCATTAAAGTTAATACTCCACAGCTGTTTGTTGAATGGGTCACTGACAGTGTGGTATGCTGTTCCTGGTATAAAAAGTCTTGGGAAGCATGAGTTGAATTCTGGTTCTGTCACTTACCAGAGGTTCAACCTCTCTGAACCTCAGTTTTCTCATCTGTAACATGGAAACCTACCTCAAATGAATTCTTGGTGAAGAGTAAATGAGAGGAGGTCCAGTTGCCATTTTCTCATTCTTTCCTGCCCACCTGTTCAAATCTATTAAATGATCTCCCAAGCCAATAGGATTGCAATGAATGTTTCCATTTACTTTGGATTATATGTCATTACAAATATTAACAAATAAGACTTAAAAAGGACACCTTTGGGTAGGTCAGACGAAAGTACAAAAATTGTGTGTGGGGCTGCAGTTTAAGGACGTTTTCTGCAGCCATCACATGGTAGCAAAACAGTGTTAAGCAGTGCACGAGAGTCCGTGTCGAGGACAGCCAGAGTCCATGCATGGAGAGGTTCTCAGTTGGGAAGGAACAAAGACTGGACATGCACGGGCCGGGAGGTGCAGTTCCTCGCTCTCACCCCTAGAGGTCAGGAGGTTACCGCTTCAGGGTTGGAAGACTGGCCCGTCCGGGATTGGCTAGTGCTGGCGTTGGGTCGGGTGGAGGCTAGGAAGGGAGGTGGTGGAGGTGGATGCAGCGCATTGGGAGACCCCCCTGGTTACTGACACCTGACTTTGAAATGACATTTTTTTCTTTTTTGGTGTCAATTTCCCATCTTCGTAAATCTGATGGATCAGAGGAAAGATGCCAGTTTGGGGTCAAAGGCAGAGCTTTGCAGCTTCTCAAAGAGCTTTTTCTTTAACAGATAAAATCTGCAAGTGGTCTAGAACAGCCCCAGGGTTCTGGTGAAGGGTCTGTCACTCTCTGGGGGCCCTCCTGCCCAAGGGCCCCACCCTTCACTTGGGATGGCTGTGCTTCTAGAAGCCTTGCCTCCTGTGGTCGGCTGGGACCATATTTGAGGGCCAAACCTACCTACCCTTGCACAGCCTGGGGCAGTAGAGGGCCCTGGACTGGGTGCTGGGAGTCCTGGTTCTTGTCCCAGCTGAGCCTATGTATCTGATAAGGAAGTTGTACTAGGTGGACTCACAGCCCTTTCTAGCTTTGCCTTTCAGCATTTCCGTGTTTTCACAGAGGCTGTGAGTCTGCTCTCTGAATAAGGCCCTCCAAAAGACAAAGTTAAGACGATACCCAGAGCTCACCCAGACACAAGGGTTGTGAAGATTCATTAAGACAGTGCACAAAGCCTTCTTAAAGATGGGAAAACCAAGGTTCCATGACCAGCCAAGCTTGCCAGGTACTGTGTGGGGGCTGGAGTCCCGAGTTCCCTGCAAACGGGAAAGGGCTGATGGGCACTTGGTGGGATTCACATCATCACCCCAGGCCTCAGATGGTGGTGTGCTTTGTGTTTGCAGCAGAAGGTTCGACCCCTGTGAGCCCTGCTGCTACCGTTGGTGTGTGTGGGCAGCAGGCAGGGGAGAGCCCTAGGCTGGCAGCTAGCAGGAACTCATGTGCAAGCCCAGCATCCTACTTCCCCTGAAGTATGGTGTCCAGAGCACTGGGCTGGGGGTGGGACAGGGGCCATGGAGCCTGGTCTGCCCCAGCTGTGGTAAGGCTGCAAGGCCTTTCCCTCTCCAGGTTCTCTCTCCCATCAAGTGCAGTGAGTGATAGATTGAACACAGAAATTCCTTGGTTATGCATTTTTTTCATCCAGAATCCCTGAAGGCCCCTTGGTAAGCAGGGAAAGTCTGGGGCTTCAGACTCGGGCCCCAATCCTTCAACGCCTCTTTGGAGACCCTAACTCGGGGTACAGACAGGCCACAGGCAGGGTGTCTTCCTCTTAGCTTTCCTGTACTGTTGCCCAGTATTCCTGAGAGGGCAACCATCTGGGATCCCCCCACTACAAGTCCCAAGGCCTGGGGGGGAGGCAGAGGAAGAGAAATGGATGTGGACAGGAGGAATTTTTGCTTCTTTTCATGCAAAACAAGGGGCCCTTTTCTGTTCTGATTACAGCTAATCTGATGCTGGGAAGAACGAGAGGCAAGGTCCATCCTTCAGGTTCCTCAGGAGGAGAAAGAGATCAAAGGTGGGCGAATTGGGTCTGAGGATTGAACTTGACCCTGCCCCAACATTAGTTTCACCACAGGGCTTCTGTCACTTCCCCCACAGCTAGGAGCCCAGGCTGGCCTGGCCACCAGGGATGGGGAGGGAGCAGGGCTGGGCACCATCGTGCCTGGGCCCCAATCCTGTCCTCACATACCCTTCCCCCAGAGAAACCCGTGAGTCCCTCATAGTGCCCCTGGCCCAACCACCATTCTCTCCCCTCCAGGTCTTTGCAGACCATCCCCACTGCCTGCACTGCCCTCCCTTTTGGCTGCCTGACACTCCACTACCCTTCAAGGCCTTGCTGCAGCATGACCTTCTCTAGGAAGCCCTCCCAGCAGAGTCCATAGCACCCATAGGTGGGCCAGGCTGGCCACAGCATTCCTCACTCCCCACTGTAATGGTTCATTTCCAGCTCCCCGATTAGATGGGAAACTCCCTGAGGGCAGGCCCTGGGTTTCTGCCATCCCAGAGGCTTGTGAAATAATTGAGGGAAGTATTTGCCAAGTGCCTACGTTCATTAGGAGTTCTGGGAAATTCACTAGACTCCTGGCTCTCAGGTTAACCTTTTCCCATCTGCCCAGTAATGCCAGAGATGAACAGATGTAGTCAGAGTCCTGTCCCCAATCTCCTCCCCCAACGTCCTCTTCCTAGTGTCTGCCTCAGGAGTTCTCACTGGACCCACCAAGGTGCCCCTGCACTCCTGTTCTCTTAGCCCTGGTCCCCTGTGCCTTACTGCTGACCTCAAGTAGGGTGCTTCCTCCTGGACGGCCCCGGCCCCATCCCTGGGGTAGGTGCTGAGGCCAAGCTCCTTTCTGCCTCTCTCTGGCCCTGTCAGGCCCCAGGGGTTGAAAGCAGGTGGGGCCTTCTGCCCTTGTTGTCCCTCGAGGTGGCTGGGTCCTCCATGGCCTCCAAGAAGGGGCTGCAGTGGTTCTGTGTCCGAGCAGGTGTCCTGGATCTCCCCCATCGTGGGGGCCGAGGCCCTTGGTGGCAACTGAGGAAGCTCAGGTCCAGGCCTGTGTTGGGCCAAGTGACAGGCAAGGTTGGGTGCGGTGGCAGGTGGGGGCAGGTCAGTCGCTGAGCACGGCCCCAGGGAGTTCGTTGGTGAGCGTGTGCCAGCGTTCGATCCGCTTGTCCTTGTTCTTCAGGCAGTCAAACCAGTGCTTTAGGCGCTCGCCCTTGGCATTGATGCCCAGAACAACACCGCCTGCAGGAGGGAATTTCAGGGGGCAGCCAGGGGCAGGTGCTCTCACGATCCCATCCCTCTGGAACCAGTGCCCCCCTCCCCTTCCCAGGTTCCATGACCCAAGGCTGGACTTTGCACCTTGCCCACGGGGCTCTAAGGGTGGACAGTAGTCTTACTGCCATGCCACACTCTTGGCCCTCAAGATCAGGGCCTGGGACCCTGCCCTTCCTCTACCCAGGACCAAGGGAGGGAGACAAAAAAGAGCCAAAAGGGCCAGGACAGCTCTACTGTGTGCAGCCACCAAGCCCACAGGGATTCGGGGCTACAAGGGCTCAGAGTCCAGCCCGAGGCGTGGACCATCACCACCTCTCACGCCTGCTCCACCACAGACTCCTGTGTGACCCTCCCGGCCTGTCTCTTCCTCTGCCACACTGAGCTGGGCTGGATAATGTCTGAAGCTCCTCGTGTGGGGGCAGGCGGTCTGTGAACCCAGATTGCTCCAAGCCATTTCCTCTTACCAATGAAATCATTGGATTTTCCAATGTCGTAATCCCAAACGGTGACCTCCAGGGTCTTCTTGGCCAGGTCCCCATGCTTAATCTCATAACAGAACTCCTGGTGGCCAGAAGGGGAGAGTCAGGGCTAATGCCACATGGCCAAGAGCGCCCTGAGGTATGGGGAGGGCATGAACTGAGGGAGAGGTGGGCGAATGGAAGGTGGTCAGTGCCTGGTGGTGGACAATGGTGGATTCTCATCCATCTTGTCCACTTATGCCTGAGAGCCTGGCCGGGGTCCTCAGGGCCCCCTTCACTCCAACCCACCTGCCCCTTTGACACTGAAGCCTCTCTCTCAAGATTCCCAGGGCCTCCTGTTGCCAGATCAACTCACGTTTGCCAGTCTTGGTGTCCTTGACTTCTCTTGGGTCTGGCTATGCTGACCACTGGCTTCCATGGTGCTCTGCTCTCTGGTGCCCCCCTCGCCCTCTGGAAGCGCTGCCTTTGCCTGCCCCCCCGCATTGCTCAGGCTCTGCCTGAGGCCCCTGTGCTCCTCGCCCGTCTCACTCCTTGCCATGATCATGTCTCCCTCAGAGCTTCTCCATCTCCCTCACACCTCCTGCTCCACTTTTTTTAAAAATATATTTTATTGATTTTTTTTTTAGAGAGGAAGGGAGAGGGATATAGAGTTAGAAACATCCATGAGAGAGAAACATCCATCAGCTGCCTCCTGCACACCCCCTACTGGGGATGTGCCCTCAACCAAGGTACATGCCCTTGACCGGAATCGAACCTGGGACTCTTCAGTCCACAGGCTGACGCTCTATCCACTGAGCCAAACTGGTCAGGGCACCCTCTCCACTTTCAACTCCACATCCAATGTAGCCACAATCCCGTCAATTCCACCCTCTGAAAATCTTTCTAGGCTGCTCCCTCCCCTCCATGTGCATCACTTCGGCCTGGTTCAGCCTGGCCGGAGCCTCTCCCCTGTGCCCCAGAGCTGGGGGCTCTCCCGTAAGCGGCCCCCCCTCCCCCCCGCTGTGACCCTTGAGAACCCAGTCCCTCCCAGAGAGAGAGGGAGAGGACCTCCTGCGGCTTCACCCGCCCCTGGTACCTCGTTGAACTCCGGGTTCAGGGTCTTCTTCTTGACTGCTGTCTTATGTTTGGATTTCTTGTCCACATCTGGCTTCAGATATCTGGAATTACAACCGATGGATAGGCAGGCAGGGGGTGGGGAGAAGCTGTGGGTACAGATGGAGCCAGCAGGGCTTGGAGAGGAGCACTTTGTCCCTGGAGAGATACTCAAGGCCTCCCCATTCATCCTAATCCTCAGAGTCTCCAGCACGGCTCTGTGGCTAAGCTGGGCGGTCAGCTACAGCGGAAGCAGCATGGGGCTCCCTCCGCACCTGGAGCCTCTATCCCTTCAGGAGAGAGGATGTTCCTTGTGTCTGCAATTGTAATGTTCACAAAGCTCACATGCCTCACCAGGAAAATATTTTTAGCAGAGTCAATCCCTTGTTAGAGCTTTTTTTTTTTTTTTTTTTTTTTTTTTTTTTTTTAAGAATAGCAGATTTGTTGAGCTATAATCCATTTACTATAAACTTCATCATTCTAAAGTGTAAAATAGCGGTCTTTGGTCTATTCCCAGAGCTGTGCAGCCATTGCTGCTACCTTGCTGGAGCTCTGAGAAAGGAAAGGCCTTTGGGCAGCAGCAACAATGCTTCCTAAGGGAGAGGGCAGCTGGGCTGTGAACCAGCTTCTCCAGGGACATGAGCTCCTTAGACTCTGGGGCCTTCATCTGAGGCTCAGGGGGGCAGAGGGAGCTGCTCAGCACAGGGCTGGTGTTCAGAAGCCGGGACAGGAAGCGCAGAACCTCCCCTTAACAGAACCTCTCACCCTGTTTCTATAGATAACTGAGGAACCATTGCTCTGCCCTTGCTGGAGGTACTCTGGGGGTGAGGACCACATCTATCTCACCCACCACCAGCTTCCTGGCACCCATCTCAGTGCCTGGCACTGGGTAGGTCAATGAACATCTGTTGAATGAATTACTGAATTCCTAGAAATGAAACTACCCACGCAAAGCCACACACGTGTCAAGCTTCTTCCTTCACTTTGCCAAACTGACCTCCAGAAAGGCCATACAGTTGACATGCAGTGCCCTTGACAAAGTGGAGTACCATCACCTTAAAATCAGCATCATGCAGACTGAGAAGACTTTTGTTTCTTCCCTTAAATTTATAACAAGTTGGACAACTGTAACTCAATAAAGGATCCCCTGCTCAACACAAACATGCTTGAGAGATTCATGCCTCTGAAGGTGGGCATACTGGAGTGAGCAGGGAGGCGGGCAGGGGAAGGACAGGGATGGTAGCCACATATGCAGTTTGGCGCCTACCACAGCCCGAGTGGGGCAGAAGCAGCGTTCTCCCAGGAAGAGGCACCCCTCTCCTCCCCCCCTTCCCATCACAGCACACCCCAGTAGAGGTGCTGGGAAGTCTTAAACAGCACAGCAGGGCCGACAGCCATTGCTGGCAGGGATTGGGGCTGTGGAACATGAACTTGATTCCTCTCCTCCCCTGCCTGACCCTATATGCGCGTGTGCGAGCGCACGCACACACACACTCACTCACTCATACTCTACCCGTCCTGGCAGAGCCTGGTAGAGGCAGTGGAAATGCTTCCAAAACACAGTGGGGGCAGTGACCATGAGTAAAAGGGAGGTGGTGCTGGGAGCTCACAAAACCAGTCCACCACCCACCACATTCCCCCACCACAGTGGAGGTGACCCCCACCATCCCAGTGAGTGTGCAGTATTTTCCTTAACCGGCTGGTGCTGCTCCACAGTGATCCCAGAGGCCCAAACAGTGCCGGTAACAGAAAACAAAACTTTAACACCCTCTGCTGGGGACCAAAAGAAAGTACCCTACCTGCTGAATTGTTGAGAACAAAACAGTAGATAAGAAATGAGTTCACTACCCCAAATGGGTGGGCAGACAATCCATCAAATACCATGAGCAACCAAGGTACCGTGGGAACACAGAAAGAAAATAGTCTCCAAAAAACCCCTCAAAGTCCTGGAAGACTTGACTTAAATGGCAGAGAATTTCAGGTTGCAGTTGTAAAGAACCTCAACGAGACGCACGAGAACTCAGAAAGGCAGCTTAATGAGCTCAGATATAAAATCGGTGAACAAAAGGAGTACTTTACTAAAGAGACTGGAATTACAAAAAGAACCAAACTGAATTTCTGGAACTGCAAAATGCAGTAAATGAGACGAGGAAGGCGTTAGAGAGCACCGGCAATAGAGGAGATCACTTGGAAGAGAGATCCGAAGATAGAAACCCAGAACTAAGTCAGGAGGATGAGGAGAGAAAGCTAAGTTTAAAAAATGAGTGAGCCCAGCTTATGTTGCTAAGTTGGTTGAGCATCCTCCCATGCACCAAAAGGTCACCAGTTCGATTCCCAGTCAAGGCACATGCCTGTGTTGTGGGTTCAATCCCCGGTCAGGGTGTGTGCAGGAGGCAACCGATAGCTGTTTCTCACATTGATGTTTTTCACTCTCTCTTCCTCTTCCTTCCTCTCTCTAAAATTAATAAAAACATTTTGATCAATAGTATATAGAATTTTGAGTAAAATGACTAACAGCAGGAAATAGCAATTCTACTTCAGAATAGGATTTTAAATAATTAAAGGTTACAGGGGGAAAGGGGGCATTAAAAATAACCAGAATGGCTGCAATTTTGTAACAAATGTACAACATAACTTATAACAAAATCATAAAAATGGAGTTGCCATTAGGAGGACTATTGTATGTATGATACACTGTACACTAACCTAATGATAACCACAAAACAAAAACCCAGAGCTGAGATGTGAAACATAAATGAGAAAACAGAAACAAATCATAGAAAACTGCCAAACTAAAATAGCAGATGGAAAAGAAACAATGGAAATACAGAGCAACCAGAAAATAAAAGACAGCCCTGGCTGGTTTGGCTCAGTGGATAGAGCGTCGACCTGTGGACTGAAAGGTTCCAGGTTCAATTCCAGTCCAGGGCACTTGCCTGGGTTGTGAGCTCGATCCCCACAAGGGGGTGTGCAGGAGGCAGCCAATCAATGATTAATCATTGATGTTTCTATTTCTCCTCCCTTTGTCTCTGAAATCAATAAAAATATATATTTTTTAAAAAAAGATAAAATGGCTAAAGCAAGTCCTCATATCAATATCACCCTAAATATAAATAGATTGAACTTACCAATCAAAGGACACAGAGTAGAGAGATGGGTTTAAAAACAAGACCCAGCTACATGTTGCCTCCAGGAGACTCGGCTCCAAAGACAAACATAGGCTGACAGTGAAGGGCTGGAAGATGATCCTCTAAGCCAGTGGTTCTCAACCTGTGGTTCGCCAACCTGTGGGTCGCGACCCCTTTGGGGGTCGAACGATCCTTTCACAGGGGTTGCCTAAGACCATTGGAAAACACATATATAATTACATATTGTTTTTGTGATTAACCACTATGCTTTAATTATGTTCAGTTTGTAACAATGCAAATACATCCTGCATATCAGATATTTACATTAAGATTCATAACAGTAGCAAAATTACAGTTATGAAGTAGCAACGAAAATAATTTTATGGAAGGAAAAAACCAAGATGGCGGCATAGGTTAAGGCCGGAGATTGCTGCCTCGAACAACCACTTCAGAAAAACAACTAAAGACGGAACGGACACCATCCAGAACCACAGGAAGGCTGGCTGAGTGGAAATTCTACAACTAGGAGGAAAGAGAATATCATACCCAGACTCAGAGGAGGCGCAGTGCTGAAGTGAAATACTCAGGTGCGGAGTGCGCGCGAGCGGGCTGGTGGCGGAGGGCGCGGTTGTTGTTTTCAATCGGGAGGGAGTTTCAGACTCTGAGCTCCAGATCTGGGCGAGTCTCTGGGACCCAGACTCAAACGGGAGAAGCGGGACTGTCTGGCTTCGGTCGGAACTCGAAGGCAGCTTTCTCTCTGAGGTTTGCAGCGGTTGTTGGGACTCTGTGAGGCAGAGCCCCTAGGGACGGAACTGAGAGCAGCCATAACTGCTCGCTCCTGCCCGCCCTGTAGATCCCCTGGGACCCGCCCCGCCCAAGCCCTGCGCAGAGCCATTTGCCGGATAGCCTCAGGCAAACACTAGATTAGCACCGCCCTAGAGATCCAGCACAGAAGCTCTCCCACTGCAGACACAGCGGACTCTCATAGCCAGTTAGCCTGGAGGTCAAATCACCCCCGGTATTGCCGACATCAATCAAGGCTTAACTACAACAAGAATGCGCACAAAGACCACTAGGGGGTGTACCAAGCAAGCATAAAAAATGCGGAGACAAAGAAACAGGACAAAACTGTCAATGGAGGATACTGAGTTCAGAACCACACTTTTAAGGTCTCTTAAGAACTGTCTAGAAGCCGCCAATAAATGTAGTGAGATCCTCAAGAAAACTAATGAGACCCTCGATGTTAGGATAAAGAACCAACTAGAAATTAAGCATACACAGACTGAAATAACGAATACTATACAGACTCCCAACAGCAGACCAGAGGAGCGCAAGAATCAAGGCAAAGATTTGAAATGCGAAGAAGCAAAAAACACCCAACCAGAAAAGCAAAATGAAAAAAGAATCCGAAAATACGAAGATAGTGTAAGGAGCCTCTGGGACAGCTTCAAGCGTACCAACATCAGAATTATAGGGGTGCCAGAAGATGAGAGAGACCAAGATATTGAAAACCTATTTGAAGAAATAATGACAGAAAACTTCCCCCACCTGGTGAAAGAAATAGACTTACAGGTCCAGGAAGCGCAGAAAACCCCAAACAAAAGGAATCCAAAGAGGACCACACCAAGACACATCATAATTAAAATGCCAAGAGCAAAAGACAAAGAGGGAATCTTAAAAGCAGCAAGAGAAAGAAACCGAGTTACCTACAAGGGAATACCCATACGACTGTCAGCTGATTTCTCAACAGAAACTTTGCAGGCCAGAAGGGAATGGCAAGAAATATTCAAAGTGATGAATGCCAAGAACCTACAACCAAGATTACTTTATCCAGCAGAGCTATCATTCAGAACTGAAGGTCAGATAAAGAGCTTCACAGATAAGGAAAAGCTAAAGGAGTTCATCACCACCAAACCAGTATTATATGAAATGCTGAAAGGTATCCTTTAAGAAGAGGAAGAAGAAGAAAAAGGTAAAGATACAAATTATGAACAACAAACATGCATCTATCAACAAGTGAATCTAAGAATCAAGTGAATAATCTGGTGATCATAATAGAATCAGGGACATAGAAAGGGAATGGACTGACTATTCTTGGCGGGGGAAAGGGTGTGGGAGATGCGGGAAGAGACTGGACAAAAATCGTGCACCTATGGATGAGGACAGTGGGTGGGGAGTGAGGGCGGAGGGTGGGGCGGGAACTGGGAGGAGGGGAGTTATGGGGGGAAAAAAGAGGAACAAATGTAATAATCTGAACAATAAAGATTTAATTAAAAAAAAGAAAGAAAATAATTTTATGGTTGGGGGTCACCACAACATGAGGAACTGTATTAAAGTGTTGCGGCATTAGGAAGGTTGAGAACCACTGTATATGTGTTTTCTGATGGTCTTAGGCGAGCCCTGTGAAAGGGTCGTTCAACCCCCAAAGGGGTCGCGACCTACAGATTGGCGACCCACAGGTTGAGAACTGCTGCTCTAAGCACATGGCATCCAGAGAAAAGGGTATAGCAGTACTTCTATGAGACATAATAGGCTCCAAGATAAAGGTAACAAGAGACAAAGATACACATTTTATAATGATAAAGGAGATAACTCATCAAGAAGACATAACACCTCCTATCTAATAAAAGACAAAAAGGGTAATTAACTGTACCTCCACCACATTTCCCATTGGCTAATCAGCAAGATATGCAAATTAACTGCCAACAAAGATGGTGGCCAGCAGCCATAGCTGAAGCGAGCAGAAGGTTTGCTTGCTCCAGTGATGGAGGAAGCCAAGGTTCCCCGCCTGCGGCGGCCTGCTCTAAGCTCTGAAAGCAACAGCTCCAAAAGCAACAAGGTTTCAATTATAGAAGCTAAACAAATCCCAGATACCTGCTTTCAGCCAGCCACGGCCTCAGAGCTGGGAGTGCCAGTGAAGGCAAGAGTTTCAATTATAGAAGGTAAATAAATCCCAGATTAAAAAAAAAAAAGAAAGAAAAAGGAGAGACTGGGAGCTTTAGGTGCAGGCCAGCCTGAAAATGGCCCTCAACCCCTCACCCAGACTGGCCAGGCACCCCAGTGGGGACCCCCACACTGAAGGGGGTGTGACCAGCTGCAAACAGCCATCAGCCCCTCACCCAGGCTGGCCAGGCACCCAAGCGGGACTCCCACCCTGATCCAGGACACCCTTCAGGGCAAACCAGCTGGCCCACACCCGTGCACCAGGCCTCTATCCTATATAGTAAAAGGCTAATATGCAAACTGACCCTAACAGCAGAAAGACTGGGAATGATTGGTCACTATGACACACACTGACCACCAGGGGGCAGACGCTCAATGCAGGAGCTCTCCCCTGGTGGTCAGTGCGCTCCCACATTGGGGAGCTCTGCTCAGCCACAAGCCAGGCTGATGGCTGCCAGTACAGCAGTGGTGGTGGGATCCTCTCCTGCCTCCTCAGCAGTGCTAAGGATGTCCGACTGCAGCTTAGGTCTGCTCCCCGCTGGCAATTAGGACATCCCTCGAGGGCTGCCGGGCTGCCAGAGGGATGTCTGATTGTCAGCTTAGGCCCAATCCCCCGGGGAGCAGGCCTAAGCCAGCAGGTGGTCATCCCCCAAGGGGTCCCAGACTGCGAGAGTGCACAGGCTGGGCTGAGGGACCCTCCCCCATGAGTGCACAAATTTTTGTGCACCGGGCCTCTAGTTACTATATATGCACCCAACCTGGGAGCACCAAGTTATATAAAGCAATTACTAACAGGGAGAAACAAACAAAAATACAATTAAAGTAGGGGACATGAATACCCCATTGACAGCTATAAATAGATAATCTAAACAGAAAGTCAATAAGAAAATATCAGCATTAAATGACACATTAGACCAAATGTCTTAATTGATATTTATAGAGTGTTACATCCCAAACAACAGAATACACATTCTTCTTAAATGCAGACAGAACATTCTCAAGGATAAGCAACATGTTGAGGGCACAACACTAGTCTCAATAAATTTAAAAATGAAATCATAGTAAGCTTATTTTCCAACCACAATACTGTGAAACTGAAAAATATCTACAAGAAGAAAGCTGGAAAAACTACAGATAATGTAGAGATGAAACAGCATGCTAGTGAACAACTACTGGGTCAAAGAAGAAATAAGAGGCCAAAAGATACATAGAGACAAATGAAAAGACATTTTTGGGATACAGCAAAAGTGATACTGAGAGGGAAGTTTATAGCTTTGCAGGCCTATCTCAAGAAACGAAAAATCCCAACTGACAATATAATATTACACCATAAAGACCAAGAAAAAGAAGAATGAACGAAGCTCCTTTGTTCAGTAGGAAGGAAGGAAATAATAAAAACAGCAGAAATAAATGAAGTAGAGAACAAAAAGAAATATCACCAAGGAAAAAAAGAAAAATAAGTAAAATTAGAAATGAAAGAAAAGTTACAATGGACACCACAGAAATACAAAGGATTATAAAAGAATACTGTGAAAGGCTACATGCCTCCAAATTTGATTACCTGGAAGAAATGGACAAATTCTTATAAGTATACAAAGTTCCTAGACCTAATCATGAAAAAGTGGGAGACCTAAATAGACTGGTTACTAGTAAGAATACTGAAACAGTAATCAAAAACCTCTCCCAAACCAAAAGTCCAGGACCAGATCGCCTCGCTGATGAATTCTACCCAACACTCAAAAAGAAGATTTAAATCCAGTCCTTTCCAACCTCTTCCAAAAAACTGAGAAAGAGTGAATACTTTCCAACTCATTTCATGAGGCCAACCTTTAATACCAAAACCAGGCAACACACACACACACAAAAGAAAATTACAGGCCAATATCACTGATGGACATTGACGCAAAATTCTAAACAAAATACTAGCAAATCAAATGCAATACATTAAAAAGGTCATGCATCATGATCAAGTGGAGTTTATTCTAGGGATGCAAAGGTGGTCTAATATCCACAAATCTATCAATTTAACTAGATTAACAAAAGAAGACGAAAACCATTGAATCAAGTGTCAATAATTTAAAAACCATATGCTTATAATTGATGCAGAAAAAGCATTTAACAAGATACAACATCCATTTGTGATAAAAATACTCATAAAATGGATACAGAAGAAAAGTACCTCAACATAATATAGGCCATATATGACAAGCTCTCAGGTAACATCATACTTAATGGTGAAAAACTGAAACCCTTTCCACTAATACCAGGAATGAGACAAGGATGCCCACTCTCATACTGTTATTCAACATAGCACTGGAAGTCCTAGAGCAGTTAGGCAAGAGAAATAAAAGGCACCTGAATTAGGCATGAAGAAGTAGAACTGTCACTATTTGCAGACAACATGATTCTATTTATAGAAAATCCTAAAGACTCCACCAAAAAACTATCAGATATAATAAACACAATAAAATGAAGAATACAAAATCAACATACAAAAGTTTGTTGCAATCTCATTTACAATCAAAACAAAAAGAATAAAATACCTGAGAATAAATTTTAAAAAGGAGGTGAGGGACCTCCTTTTTATACTGAAAATTATAAGACACCATTGAAAACCATTTAAGAAGACATAAAGAAATGGAAAAATATTCCATGTTCATGGATTGGAAGAATAGCATTATTATTATTTTTAAATATACTTTATACTTTATACTTCAAATCTGTATGGAACCAAAAAAGCCCCTGAATAGCCAAAGCAATCTGAGAAAAAATAATAAAGCCAGAGGTATCACACTCCCTGACTTCAATCTATTCTACAAAGCAACAGCAATCAAAACTATACTATTGGCAGAAAAATGGATAGACCAATGGAACAGAATGGAGAGCCCAGAAATAGGCCACATATATGGGTAACTAATTTTTGACCAAGTAGCCAAAGGAAAGTCTCTTCAATAAATGGTGTTGGGAAAACTGGAAAGCCATATGCAAAAGAACGAAACTAGACTGTATATGACACCATACACAAAAACTAATTCAAAATGGATTAAAGACGTGAACATATAAGTCCTGAAACAATAAAAGACATAGAATAAAGCATAGATACCAAACTTAAGGACCTTGGTCTCAGAGGGGTTTTTGTGAACTTGAGCCCAAAGACAAGGGAAGTAAAAGCAAAAATGAACAGGATTATGTCAAACTAAAAAGCTTCTGCATAGCAAAGAAACCATCAACAAAACAAAAAGGCAAGCAATTGAATGGGAGAAGATATTTGCAAATTATACCTCCAGTAAGGGGCTAATCTCTAAGATATATAAGGAACTCATACAACTCAACAACAAAAACCAAACAACTGGATTAAAAAATGGGCAGAGGGCCCGGCCAGTGTGGCTCAGATGGTTGAGCATTGTCCCATAAACCAGGAGGTCATGGTTCCATTCTAGGGTCGGGGGATCAATCCCGAGTACGGGATATGCAGGAGGCAGCCAATGGATGTTTCTCTCTCATGCATGTTTCTATCTCTCCCTCTCCCACTCTCTGAAATAAAAAAAAAAAAAATGGGCAGAGGACCTAAACAGACACTTCTCCAAGGAAGACATAGAGATATATTTTCATGCTCAACATCACTAATCATTAGGAAAATGAAAATCAGAACCACAATGAGATACCACCTCAAACCTGTCAGAATGGCAATTGTCAATAAGAACGTTTTGGAGAGGATGGAAAGAAAAGGGAACCCTCGTACACTGCTGGTGGGAATGTAAATTGGCGCAGCTACTTTGGACAATAATATGGAGGTTCCTCAAAGAATTAAAGAATATTTCCACTTTAAAAAAAAAGAGAATAGAGCTATTATATGACTCAGCAATCCCTCTTTTGGGCATGTGCCAGAAAAATTTGAAAACATTTATTCATAAAGATAAACATGCCCCTATGTTCACTGAAGCATCTATCTATAATAATAAAAGTATAATATGCTAATTAGACTGAATGTTCTTCTGGACAACCTTCCAGACGAAGCCGGGGCTGTGAGGGAATCCCGGGTCCCGGGTGCCAGAGGGAAGCCAGTGCTGGCAGCTGGAGGAAGGAAGGCCTACTCTTGCATGATTTTTGTGCATCGGGCCTCTACTCTGTATATACAGTATAAAATCCTAATATGCAAATAAACCAAACAGCAGAACGACCAAACAACCATACAACCGAATAACTGGTCGCTATGGTGTGTGCTGACCACCAGGGGGCGTGCACGGAACATAGCGGGCGTAGGCCATGGTGGGATGGTGGAGCAGGTGAGTGGGAGCACCAGACCAAGGCAAGGCACCGGTCACTGTCATCAGGGCGATGCCTCTGGTGATTACTTAAATTCTTTGCTTCTGTGCGTCACAGTCCTGCCCAGCACTTGCACCTGCTGCTGGCGCTGGCCCTGCTCGCAGCCGCTACCAGCCCCAATTGCCTCTCAGGGCTTCTCCACCTCCCCCTGCTCCTGAGGGGCAACTGGGGCTGGCAGCCGCCTCTTGCACCCGAAGCTGGTGATGGCACTGCTTGCACCCGCTGCCAGTCCCAATCTCTTGGTGCCATCAGGAGGTGCGAGCTGTGGCTGCAGGCCCCAATTGCCCCTGAGGACTTCTCCACTTCCCCCTGCTCCTGAGGGGCGATCAGGGCAGCAGCCACCACTCATAGCTGCTGCTGGAGCCGGCCCCAATCGCTCTTTGCCGTCAGTGCATGGGAGCGGTGGCAGCAGGAGCAGGGCTGCTGGCAGACGGGACCAGGGGTTGTGGTGGGAGGGGCTGGGTGGGCCGAGACCCACCCCTGTGCCCACCACAGCCTCATGGCCCACAGTTCCTTTCAAGGTACATGAATTTGTGCACTGGGCCCCTAGTATACTAGAATATATAAAAGGCTAATATGCTAAGTGTCCCTCCAATGGGTTGCAGCGATGCGCACTGACCACCGGGGGGGGGCAGATGCTCAATGCAGGAGCTGCTGTGAAGCACACTGGCCATTTACAGAGAAACTGCGCTGCGGACCTGGCACCCACAAAGCAACACTTGACTTCCCCTAAGTGGGACACAGGCCCTGCCACCACCCCAGAGTGACAGCCCACCAAATCGCAGCCGACACCCCATGGTGCAAAATGCGGCCCACAGCCCAGCCCAGCCCGGAAATTGTGGCTGTAGCACCGGGTAATGACGTCATGTAGCAACTCCTGGCTTCCTCTCCCCAGCGACTAGCCTCCTTGCAGTTGCTTCAGCCCAGGAACACAACCCTGGCGTTTCCGTGAACCTGCAAGTAGCCACTGAGCCTGACTTTGACATCTCCCCCATGTGACTTCAGACTACTTCCTGCCATAAGAGACCTAGCGTCACAAGTGCAGGCGGCAGCACCTTGCTCCCCTTGGCAGCCCCTTCCCCTCTGTCCCCCTCAGACCAACCCCTGTAAGGCGCTCTGCAGGGTTTAGGGAATGGCCAGAACAGCATCCCCCTGTGCGCACCGTCCCGCAGTTTGCTTGGGGCTTAGCGTGTTTGGGACAGCTGTCCCTGTTTATTCATCCAGTCCTAACTCACTCATTTAACTGCTCAGAACTCTGTGCTATGCACGTGCCACCTCATGTGAAGCGATTCCTCTGCTGACGAATGTTTGGCTATTTCCAGGTTATCGCTGTGACAGTAATGCTGCAATAAACAGCTTTCCACCCAGGTAGGGTTTCTAGGATACAAAGAAGGAAAATCATGCAGCCACAGGTGCACAATTTCCTGCTTGACTGGAATTGCCGACTCCCCCCCACCCCACCCCCCGCCCCGAGTGGTTAGAAAGAGCCTCTGACTGTCCTCTGAGCGGTAACAGCACATCCCCTCACAGCGGCCTCTAATCCACAGCAAACCATTGTTTTGCTAGTGGTTGGCGTGGGGGCCAATTCATTGTTGTTTTATGTGGAAAATGAGTCGCCCCTGCTCCATGTGCAGGACCCTGACTTCGCCCAGTGATCCCGGGCAGCTTCCCATTACACCTGGGTGCTGCCCTGGAGCCTGGCTGCGTCGGATTGAAAAAACCAACAGCTTTACTGAGATATAATTCACATGCTGTGCAAGGCACCCCTATAAGTATACAGTTCACCACAGGGAGGCCCGTGCTGCCACACTGCACAACTCTGGGGCCACTAATCCCATTGGTCATATCATATTTCTGTCACTTTTTAAATCAAATGACAACAATGGTACAGACACTTTGAAAAACAGTCTGGCAATTACTCAAAAGGTTAAGCACGGAGTTACCATATGACCCAGCAATTCCGCTCCTAGGTATATACCCAAGAGAACTAAAAGCATGTCACCACAAAATCATGTATATTCACAGTAACATTAGTCACCACAGACAAAAGGTAGGAACAACATAAGTGTCCACCATCTGATGAATAAACAAAATGTGGTCTATCCACACAATGGAGTATTACTTGATCTTAAAAAGGAGTGAAATACTGATTCGTGCCACATGTATGAACCTTAAAAACATGCGAAGTGAAAGAAGCCAGTCCCAAATGGCCACACCTGTATGATCCCATATATGTGACATGTCTACAACAGGCAAATCCACAGACAGAAAGCAGGTCAGTAGTTGCCAGGGCTGGGTGGAGGATGGGGCAATGGGGAGTGACTGCTGTGAGCACCGGATTCTTTCTGGGGTGACAAAAGGCTTATAAAATTGTGATGGTGGCTGCACAACTCTATAAATATATTAAAAACCATTGGGCACACCGGGCAGGGGCCACTCACTCTCCATGGCCTCTGTCGCTGGACCTTCTCTCTGTCCCTCAGGCCGGGCCCCTTTCCACTGCTCTGACTGAAGAGGGCACCTCCTTTCTGCTGAGCCAAACTCCACTCTGAGCCCCGCCCTTCACGAGGCTCACTGGGCACCCAGACTAACATCCGTCTTTTGTTTGTGGAGGGCCCAGCGCTCTGATAGTGGTCATGTGACACCTGCTTCACCCCCACCTGCAGGGGCACCAGCTCCTGGGATACAGCTAGATCGCAGCCCCTCTGGGCACAGGGTCATGACTCAGGGACCCGGGCCACCATGCACGACCCCTGAGTTAGTGTCTCTCCCCAGCGCCACCACGAGCTCCTGCTGACGGGCTGGGTAGACCCTTATCCGCACCTATGGCACCAGCGCAGGCTGGGCACATGTGGGCAGCACTATGTCCTGGTGGAGTTCCTTGTCCGGATCTCCCAGCTTCTTGGCATAGGCCACCCCTTCCCGCCCCCTCCTGGGCCCGATGGTCACCGGAGGCCTGATGGGCATGAGGAGATCATTCATCTCTATCTGCATGACCCTGGGCAGCCACCCAACTTCTACAGGCCTCAGTTTCCTCATCTGTGAAGTGGGGCTGCCCAGACTTAACCCGTGAAGTTGCCAAGGGAGCACAGAAGAGAATGCAGCCTGCAGGCCCCGTGCCCACTGCGCTGCAGGCGCTCCCTCTGTGCTGGCCACACGGACTCCTGGTCTTGTCACCGAACCTCCCGTCCTGAGGTAACAGGAGGAGGAGGTGGCCGCCTGGCCGCACACTCACGTTTTCACGTAGGGATCCGAGTAGCCGTTGGCATCCATGGCAGCCAGGTGTGCACAGCGCACGATGCCGACCAGCAGGCCCTGCTTCTGCGAACTGTACTTGAGGGAGATGAGGATGCGGCCACGCTCCTCTAGGGACTTGTCTTCCGTCTTGTCCACCTGCGGGGCGGGCAGTCACTGAGCTGTCCTCACCTGCCCCCGTCCCTTCCCTCAGCCACGGGCCCAGGACAAACGGAGCCAGTGAATGGTGAGGGGTCACCCTGGCCCCAGACCCTTGAAGGTGCTTCCTGGAGCCTCTCGGGGTACAGGGGGCGGCCCCCTTGGGGAGAACACGGAGGACAGAGCTTCGACACATCCCTGATCCCAGGGGAGGGGGAGTCAGGAGGCAGGTGGGGCTGCCAGGCCTGTGCCCCCCTCGGGGATCACACTCAACTCTTGGCCTCACTGTCTGGCTTCCCCACCTGAGCCAGCCTGATGCTTCTCCACTCCTCACCCCCTTGAGATCACCTGTATCCACATTCTGGCTGCTGCTCACATGGACCCCTCTCCTCCGCTCTCTGTCCACCCAGGCACACCAGCTGGAGCCCCACGACCCCCAAGGGCTCCTGTGACGTGAAGGAAGACCCACCTGCCCCCACTCCCCCGCCCAGAGCAGACATGGCTCCCGGATCACAGCATTCACCCAGAGCTCAGGGGCCTCAGCATCTTTCTCAATACAGCGCTCAGGCCGCCAGGGGTGTGGCCCAGACGGGTGTGTGAGTCAACTGTCTGCCACTCTGGCCGGGGCCTCGCTCACCCAGGGTTCTTGTGCTAGTTTGTGTGATATGTGAAAATATAAAGGAGCGCAGGTATTTCCAGCTGTTTTCTTTGGTGTGGGGAGGGGGGTATAAGAACTTTGGGTCCCTTCCTAGGAAGACCATTAAACTGGGTATTATCCAGTGTTTACTGAGGACAAAGGAGTTCTCGGACTAAGTAAAATCTAAAATGCAGCGTCAAAATGTCTTTGTGGCCGGAGCGTCCATTCTAAACTGCACTCCTGTGGGGACCCTGCGCCCCTAAAACCAGACTAACGCGCTACCAGTGGATTCAAGCAAACTCTGCAAAACCCAAGCATGCCCGGTACAGGCACGCACACTCGCCACCCACGTGCACGCACCTCACACCTGCAGTCCACGCTCACATGCGCCCGCGCGCGCACACTCGCTCACATGCAGACACGGGCTCGCTTGCCCACACTGTGGCTTATTCATGCCGGGGATCAAATCCCAGGAACACAACTATAGTGGGAGTTTGATGTTGCCTTTTATAAGTGACATAGATCATTTGGAAAAACTGGGTTACCTGTGGCGAGTGACTAATAATAAAATAAAAAGGTCAGATCCATCACACAAATGTCTATGAGTGGGAGAGAGTGTGACAAGGGAACACGATTCGATCAAGTTATGCAAGAAGGCAGAGCTGGGGTTCTGGCGGGGAGCTCTGGCCTCAGGGCGATTTGCTCCCAGGGCTTGACCCTGGCCAGGCTGCTCTGAGGAGCGTGGGTCCCAGGGCCGAGCCCCACACGGCGGCGGGGCAGCCACTGGGCTCTGTCCTCTACACCCTTCCCCTTGCCCAGACCTTTGGGGGGACTGTACCCTGAACACAGCTGTAGGAGGGTCAGGTTTCTCAGGACCCTGGGGCCTCCTGGTCCAACACTCCCCGCCCCCAGCAGAGGGGAGGTAGAGCTGAGAGACAAATGGAAGAGGCTCTGGGCGGGCTCAGCTGTTGCAGGCGGCCGGGGTGGGGGTGGGGAATCGGTTTTGACATCATTTTCAAACCATCACAATTTCTAGGAAAGAATTATTTCCTGTCTCCCCTGGGAATCTCACGCCTAACGCGTTCCAGGTGAGTTCCCGTGTCCCCAGCGGCTCCTCCCAAGGCCCTCTGCGTCACAGATAATGGCCCTTTATCCTTCCAGGTGCCCAGGCCCCGTGTCCGAGACGCAGACCTGCCGGCACCCCATCCCGGCCCCAGCACCCCTCCCCGGCTGCTGCTTCGCCCCGGCCTGGGTCATGCTCTTCTCCTCCTCACTGCTCGCCCACTCACCTCCTCTCTCCCCCGTTCTGAGCCCAGAGAGCCTGTTAAAACGCAGTCAGATCTCCTAGCCCCTGCTCAGCACCCTCCCGTAGCCCTTCCACTCACGGTGAGAGCCTGAGTTCTTCCCAGCCTCCCTAGCCCCCAGCCTCAGCTCTCAGCTCCTAGGACACCCTCCCCTCTCCCTCCCCCACTCAGGGGGCTGCTGGCTGTGCCCCCAAGGCTGGGCCTTTCATCCAGCCTTTGCACCTGCTGTCCCCTCTGCCGGGAGCACTCTTGCGTGCCCGGTGAGCCCTCCCCAGGCACCCGTCCTCACCGCCACCCCCCTCATGCTTCCCTCCTCGGCCTTGATCGCTGTCGAACAGATGATCCAAAGGGGCGACTTATCCTGTTTTGGGTCTGTCTCCTGCTCAAGTTTCATGCGGGCAGGGATTTCTGTCCGTCCCCCCGGCACTCAGGGATGCCAGGCATGTAGTAGGCGCTCAGTAAATGCTGCTGGCCCTGAGCTCCAGCAGGGAGGGCCCTGCCCCCGGCAGAGCGCGGTGCCACTCACCGGCAGCTGCTTCTCCAGGCAGATGCTGAACGTCTTGGTGTGGTTGGGTTTCAGCTTCTTCAGGGGCACTCGCGTCTCCCCGATGAACTCGTTGTGGCGGAATTTGTCCTCATCGCACACGGAGATCCTGGAGGGCAAGGGCACGGCCAGCTCTTCAGACACACGGGGTGCTCCCACTTGGTTCCAAAGCCAGTGGGGGTTTGCAAGCGGTGGGTGGGGTGGATGTGGCCGGGCAGGTGTGGGTGGGGAGGGAACCTACAGCCAGGGCCTCACCCACCGCAGGGTCTTTCGAATCATGTCTTCGTCTGTGATCCCGTAGTAAGTGAGGGTCTCGTTCCACGTGGGGTTCAGCGTGTTTCGGAGAGTTTTTGTTCTGAGCTTATTTGCCTGGAGAGAGAGAGAGAGAGAGAGAGAGAGAGAGAGAGAGAGAGAGAGAGAGAGAGAGAGAGGATCCTCTGAGCAGGAAGGAGTGCGGTGGGCAGAATGGTGGCCCCTGAGCCTGGGAGTTAGCTCTTACACGGCAAAGGGCATCTTAGTCAGCTGACGCCAAAGCCCTGCCGGTGTGGCTCAGGGCCCTTCCCCCCCTTTATGAACCAGGAGGCCATGGTTTGTTTCCCAGTCAGGGGCGTGCAGGTGGCAGCCGATCAATGATTCTCTCTCATCGTTGATGTTTCTATCTCCCTCTCCCTCTCCCTCTCTGAAATCAATAAAAAATAGATGAAAAATAAAATTGCCTAAAAACCCTCCCAAAACTGGGAGATTATCTAGGTGACCTGGGTGGGTCCAATGAAATCACAGGGTCCTTAAAAGCAGGGGAGAGGGGAGCCAGAGGGCAGAGGGATGAAGGTGGATGACGGCGCGGTCTCTACGAACTGGGAAGGACTGGGACATGGCTCCTCCCGTGGGGCCTCCAGGAGGGACGCAGCCTGTGACACCTGGTTTAGCCCAGAGGGACCCAAGCCGCAGAGCCGGAAGGCGAGAAATGTGCGTTGGTGGTAAAATGCGTTCCTGCAGCCCTGGGACACTGTGACAGGAGGCTCCTGGCCGTGTGTGTGTGTGTGTGTGTGTGTGTGTGTGTGTGTGTGTGTGTTCGTAGGGGGTGAGGGGAGCGTTCTGCAGGAGGCGGTGGAGGGGGGGGGGGTTGGATGGGATTCACACCTCCCTGCCTCTGCTCAGGCTGCCCCTCTGCCTGGATGTCACCTTCCCTAGAGATGCCTGCGGGGCGGCCTGTCCCAGCTGCCATGCCGCCCCCATGCCTTCCTCTGTGCTCCTGTTGAGTTTGGTTCTTACCCTCCTTACCTGTCTGGCCCCTTCAGACCCTGAGCCCTTTGACCTCTCCACACCAGGCCCAGGCTGAGGTCAGGCCGGGGTTCAAATCCCAGCTCCACACTCCCATGAGCCCTTGGGCTGGGCGGGCTATTCCCCCTCTGGGCGAGGTTCCGCACTGTAAACAGCTGGCTTTCAGCATCCCTTCCGGGAAACTTCTTGATCAGGAGACTTCTCTCTGTAGAACGCCACCCCCTTCGGAAAGCCCTGTGGGGTCCCCACCACCCGGCCTCCAGGCACCGCCGGTTCTAGGTCCCGGGAGTCTAGGGACTGTGGTCACTGAGCTCGAGTTGGACACATTCCCCTGGTCACGTGGCCCTCAGCCCGGGATGTCCTCACCGCAGCCTGAGGAGGCGGAGGCCGGCCTGGGGAGCCACCGCCACTTCTCCTGCAGCCCCGCCTTCCCAGCGAGGGGTACGCACTTCTGGGCGCTCCCCCGGAGGTGGCGAGCCTCGGCCCTGCTCGCTGCTCAGAGGGCTTGAGCCTCAGAGTCCACTTGGGCCCCGGCAGCCCGTGGCTCCTCAGCGGGGCCCGCACTCCCACGAGTGACTCTTCCTCCCTCTCAGGCCACTGAGGGCTTCAGCGAGGCCAGGACAAGGATGCTGCCCACAGGGCTGTGCTGCTCATGCTCCCATGTCCCGTGTCCCGTGTCCCTCTACTTTCCCATGGTCCCCCCTCGGAAACAAAGCCGCTGGTCTCTAGTCGAGTCCCTTGGGACATGGGGTCTGCACAACTCACCCCGAGACGCCTGTGGGTCCCAGGGCAAGACCCAAATCTGAAAAGATGAGGTGACTGTCCCTTCCACGAAATGAAAAATACACCACCACGGAACTGTAAGGCACAGGCAGGGTCTGAGCGTCCCGTGCTGCGGGTCACCTTGATGCTTCTGTTTCACAGCACTTTTTTGCTAAACATTATTTTCCTCTCCTTTCCTAGATGCACCACGTGCTCGGTCTGCTGCTGGGTCGTCTGGCATGGAGCATGGGCTCTGTGGCCAAAAAACCTGGGCAGACACTGTCCACTCCGTGCCCCTCGTGGAGCATCGCAGAGCAGCCCATCAGTGCATGAAAGGCCCTGATAAGTCCTGCAGTAAAGAAACCTGTTCAACAATGTTTTCCAATGTTACTTGACCACAGACTCTCCCCCGCCATTTTTAATTAAAAAATATTTTTAAAGTTAATTTCGGAGAGGAAGGGGAAGGAGAGAGAGAGAGAGAGAGAGAGAGAGAGAGAGAGAGAGAGAGAGAAAGAAAGAAATGTCAATGTAAGAGAGAATCTTTGATCGGCTGCCTTCTGCACTCCCCCTACCAGAGATGGAGCCCGAAACCCGGGCATGTGCTCTGACCAGGAATTGAACCATGACCTTCTGGTTCATAGGTCAATGCTCAACCACTGAGCCATGCCAGGCCTCTCCCCTTTTTTAACATATTAACCTCCAGCTAAGACTACTTCTTATAAAACGCTGGCCTAGAAATTCTCTGGAAGGTTTCCCCAGCTCAGCAGGCAGGCAGTGCTGACCTGAGACTCCTGGGCGGCCTGGAGGGAGTGGGGCTGACTGGGTGCTCTGGGCGGAGGTGAACGGCTGAGGTCCCATCAGCCTGCTGGGCTCTGAGAGGGTGTGAGAGCTGTGCACCTCCCTGGGTGCCCCAAGCCCGGCCTGGGCCGCCGCAGCGGGCAGAGCTGGTTGGCAGCCCAGGACAGCCCCCTTACCTTACTGGCTCCGGGCAGCAGGTGCAGCTTGACATAGGGGTCTGCCAGCCCGTTGTGGTCCATCGGCTTCAGGCCCTGAGCAGAGAACAGCAAAGGCTGTGAGCCGAGCGTTGGGGGCACAGAGCAGCCGGGCCTCCAGGCCCCGGGTCAGCAGGCACCCCCTGTTCCCCAGCACCGGGCTGAGTCCATTCATGACCCTCCTTCACAGCAGCCCCCCACACTGAGGAGGGGGAGTGAGGATGCTGGTGTCGTCTCCCCTTCCCCACCATCCTGCCAGGGCAGCCTTTCTCTTCCCATCTCCTTATCATGGAGGCCAGCCACTCGCCCTGCTTTGGCCAGGCCCCTCCTTCTTCCTAACCCCCAGCCCCCGCTCCCCACACAGAACGTCCCTCCTGACCCTACATCCACTGGCCCGTCTGTCCACGCAGCCACACGCTGCCCTCTGGGGCTGTAGAAAAGTGTCTTCCATCCCGGAGACCAGGTCCAGCCTCTCCCGGGATTTGCCACAGCTCCCCGCGTGCGTGTCTGTGGAGGCCACGCAGCGGCCGGCCGTCCACGGAGGGTCTCGCCACGAGATGGCAGCCCTCGCTCACGCTGGACAGGCCGTGGGCCCAGGGAGCCGTGAGCCCTGAGCAGATGGGGCTTAGCTGACTTCACGCCTGCTCCCGATTCTGAACCTGCATTTCTCCTCCTGGGCTGGGAGGCTGGGAGGCAGGGAGGCAGGGAGGCAGGGAGGCAGGCGTGGCGTGTGTAGGCCGCGCTGGCAGCCCCGGCTGACCTGCTGGCTGGTTGCTCATGACCAGGCCCACCTCGAAGGGGGGCTGTGCTCCTCTGCCCCTGCTCCCGGGTGGGCACGCCCACCGCCTGCTCTGTTCTGGGAGGGGGCACACAGGCTGTAGAGCCAGGCCGGCCTGGCAGCTCCTGCACTATGAACTGGGTAAGGGCGGAGGTCCCGGGTCTCCTGCGCCTCAGCTTTAGCGTCTGTAAAAGGGGTGAGGAGCTCTCACCTCCCAGGGCGGGAGTGAGAGGTGAGAGGTGATGCTGACCAAGGGCCTGGACAGCAGGGGGCTGCTCCCTTTTCCCTACATGCTAGCTCCCCCCTCTCCCCCGGGAGAAGCCAGAGGAGGGTGGAGGGTGGGGTGGGGTATCTGTGCTCTGCCCTGCCCTGCGGGCTGGCTCTGGGCCGAGGCTGGCTCTGAGGCCCTGTGTGCACCAGGGCAACCAGGCGGCCTTTCAAACACAAGGCCCTCTCCCAGCCTCTGGCCTGCTCCCAGGAAGTGCCTGGGCTGGTGGTCTGTTAATTTTCTTAGTTCCTCTGTGGGAACAAGGCCCATGTGCCCATGCATGTGGGTGGGTGCCTCCCCTGGCACCACCCCAGGACAGCACTAGGTACTGAGGACCTGATCGTGTACTGCTCACCCTCCACGCAGGTGGGGGTGATTAAACCCATTTTACAGATGAGCAAACTGAGGCTGCTGTGCTTACTCAGGGGGAAGGTGGCCAAACTAGGGGCCAGGACATCGGGCCTCCTCCCAGAGTCCCCTGAGGGGCTCTGCCTGTCAGCCCTGCCTCAGCCTCCTCCCCAAACCACAACCCAGAGCCGCAGCTCCTCCCATCCCTGCGCCACCCCCTGCCCTGCAGGACTGAGTCTAAGCAGGTGAATGACCTGGAGACCGGGGAGCTGCCACGGCTCAGGGTCCTCCCATCCCCCACCTCATATGTGTGCACACAAGGTGCCCAGAGACCCTTACACACACGTCCATACCCCCCACCCCCACGCCCAGGGGGGGAAGATGGGCACACAGTGCGGGAGGGCCCGGTGTCTGGGCTGGGGAGAAGGGGTGGCTCTGGCCAGAGTGGCTGGTAGCCAGTGCCCATTCCATCCCCAAGCCTGGGCACCTGCATAAAGCTGGTGGGGGGAGAGTGCAGGCATCTGTTCGAACTTCGCAGTCTGCCCTCCACCTCCGCACAGCGGGGGGTCGCCTCTCAGCTCTGCACCGGGGGCAGGTCTGGAGCCCCTGCCCCGCGAGGCTGGGCGTGCCCACATCACTGCCCGCAGCCCCCAGAGGACGGGCTCGGGATGGCGTATGCAGGCCTCTCGGTGCCCAACGAGGGCCCGGCCCAAAGTGGACGATACTCACCGCTGCCATGGCAGGCCAGGGGGTGGCGGGGGCGGGCAGCCTGGCCCTCTGGGGGGCAGAGTGGGAGGGCGGGCAGAGAAGCAGGCCGGGAGGGGGGCCTAGGGGTGGGGCCGGGGCCCAGGCAGCTCCTCGCTCTGAGCCAGGCCCAGGCCCTCCCACGACTCTCCGGGAGGCTCTAGGCTGCACACCGCCCTCACCTTGCGAGAGAACATCCGCCTTGGCACCTTCCTCCCAGAGGGAGCCGTGTGTGTGGGGTGGAGGGAACAGCAGGGCTGAGAACAGAGCTGACGCTGGCCACGCCCCAGGGGCAGGACCGCCCACGGCCCGGCCCAGAGACCAGGGTCAGGCCCTGACGCTAAGACATGAATCCCTGCCTGGCGCCTGGCGTGGTCTCAGTGCCCAGAGTGGCACCCTTCCCACTCCCAACAGCCCCTCCCCAGCTTAGGGGCCTCTGTCCCCTGAAAGCCCCGCCCAGGCCTCCCCCCCCCCCCCCCCCCCCCCCCCGCCTCTGGTCCTGCTCCTTCCCCAACGCCTCCCTCTGCAGGGCTTTTAAGGGCAGCTGAGATGATTTAGGCAAAAACTCCCTCCCTGCCCTTCTCCCACACAGCACGGACACCACCAGGCCGGACAGGAAACGGGAACCGGGAGGACTGGCCTTCCGCCTCAGCCCCTCCTGGGGAGCCGGGCCTGGGACGGAGCCGGGCCTACCTTGGCCTTGCTGATGGTGCAGTGCAGAGCGTTGTTCTCCTGGTCGTACAGGAGGCTGAAGTCCAGCGTGCCCAGGGCGGCTGCGGACAGAGGGGGGCTCAGGTCACGCATCGCTGCACGGGGAGAAGCGTCACCCACCTGAGTGGGATCGGACAAGGGGCCAGTGCCCACAGGGCCTGCCACCAACTGGGCACCTACCGCACGCCAATCCCTCCACCAGCGTCCCAGCCCCTCCACGCCCCGCCTTCTAGATGAGGGGCTGCGTCCCAGACAGGCTAGGTCAACCGCCCCCGTCATGGTGAATAGAGGCCCGAGTCAGACGCCGGCGGTCAGTGCACAGCCCAGGCCCCTAACCTCCGCACCGTGGGGTCCAACCTGTGGCTGGTCCGTGTGGCACCACAGGTACTGGGCCCTCCTTCAGCAACTGACGATCTGGGCTCCAGCCGCAGTTTCCCTCTCCCGTTAAATATCACAAGGATCATGGGAGACGGCAGGAGACAGGCTTTGTGAGGCTGCAGGCCCGGGCAGACTGGTTGGCTGATCTACTCACCCACCTCCCAGCAACACTCGGGGTGCAGCTCCCTGGTCTCTGGTCCCTTGGGGGCCTGGGCAGGCTTTGAGGAGCCAGCTGCGTCCTCATGCTGTCACCGCCAAGCCCATGAGGCAGCGGGCGAGTCCCAGGGGCTGGGCAGAGGATGCAGCAATAATTGGGCGCAGCTGCCACTCTCGGGGGCAATCATGGCAGCTGTGGCCTCCCACGCCGACGTGGCTCCCGGCACGAGGATGAGTTGTGGTGGGGGCAGACCTCGGGGCAAGCCTCTGGACGGCAGAGCGCACACTCAGAGGATGTCTTCAGAAGCCCAGGTCCTGCTCGAAGGCTGCTGGGCTGGTCAACTGGCACCTCATTCATTCATTCATTCATTCCCTGCCGAGTGTCTACAACATGCACACTCTAGGGATGAGACACTAAGGCCTAGTTCCCGCCCCCAGGAAAGCACGGCATGATGGGAGGAACAGGTGAAAAGAATTTGCCATAACAGAGTGTGGTGGGCCAAGAGGGATGGGCGATGCTTGATCTTGATGTGAACTGCGGCTATCAGGGAATGCTTCCTGGAGGAGGGGATGCTTCAGTGGGGCTGGGAAAGGGGCATTCCAACCACAGGCCAGCCAGAGCGTTGGGGGCGGAGTGGCTGGAGTGGTGCTGGGGGAGGTCAGGGCACCCAACATGGACTAGATCCAACTATGGCCCGCCAGCCAAGTCCGGCCACGCCCACCCATTTATATCCGAACCACAGACACCTGCTCACTATTACAAGGCAGAGCTGAGTAGCTGTCACAGGGACCACACTGCCCACAGATCCCTGGGCTCACACAGGGGCCCAGGTCTGGCAAAGTTTTTTTTTTTTTTTTTCCCAAATTGATTTCAGAGAGGAAGGGAGAGGGGGAGAGAGAAACATTAATGATGAGAGAGGATCATTGATCGGCTGCCTCCTGCACACCCCCTACTGGGGATCGAGCCCACAACCCGGGCATGTGTCCTGCCCGGGAATGGAACCATCGAACCGTGACCTCCTGGTTCACAGGTCGATGCTCAACCACTGAGCCACGCTGACTGGCCCTGACAAAGTTTTGGGGCTGCAGAGAAATGGGCAAATTAAGGCCTGGGCATGTGGAGCTGCCCTTCATTCTGAGGTGATGGCACCAAGTCAGGCGTGCCTTGCTCTGTAGCTCCTCACCCAGGATAAGGCACCCCGCTCAGCATCTTTGTTCTTGCCCGGCGGGCACACGGCCCTGGGTTCAAATCCCGGCTCTGCACGTCCTGGCTGTGTGACCTCTGGCAGTGTATCCAGCCTCTCTCTGCCTCAGTTTCCCCTGCAAGGTGGAGACGCAATAAGATCCACCTCCCAGCATCGTGCTTTAAAACACACCCGGGACACAGAAAACGCTCAGCGGATAATTATAGAAGAGCAGAGCCATTTAGGTGACTTTTCTAGAAAACTGTACTTGCCCCGCTGAGACACCTTCTGGAATGAACTCGTTCCAAACTGGATCACTCCCCTCCCCGGCGTGGTGAGAGTGGAAGACACAACTGGCCACTTGCTCTTTCCCTGAGTAACCTGAGTCATGGCCATGACGGCGGTTACTGTTCTGCGTCAGTCACAGCACAGACACGGACGGACTGTGGGATGGTTCCTCCACCCAGTGACCCGGTGGCCTCTCTCTGAGGGGTTTTCCTCCTGTTTCTGCACCTGCTTTGCCACTGGCTTCCAGCTCCCATTAAAGGACCCGCCTCTGCTGGCGCAGCTCCCTCCTACTCAATAGCTACTTGCTTAGTCTACGGAACCGGGTGAGAATGCCTGTTAGAGCTGCGTCCAAACTCAGAGTCGACAGGCCCAGAGTGGAGTCTCAGGGACTTCTCCCTGAGCAGACGGTGCTGCTTTAGGGCTGACGGTGTCTGGCCTTTTGCTGCCTGTATTCCTAGCTCCCGGCGGGGAGGCGGGCAGGCGAGGGTGCTGCACGCGAGGCATACATCACCGTGCCCCTAACAGCGACACAGCCGCGGGCCCACGTTCTCCAGGTCTGTGCTTTTGTAAGAATGTTCTCCAAAGCTGTTGGCTTTACACGACGCCCAGTCACGCTGCTGTTCAGTTCAGGGCTATCCGCGGTTTGCTAACCCCAGACACTGGCCTCCCGAGAGCAGGGGCCAGGCCTTGGCCACGCCTGGGCCACCAGCAAGGAGCAGATGTTCCAGCCACATGGCCGGTCCATTCAAACCAACTCTCTCCCCAGCCGCTCTCTGGTGTGATGCTCGCATGTCAACATGCGCACCCCACGATCCCTGAAGCTTCCCAATCCCAGAGAAGGACAAGCGGCGAGATGGAGGGGCCACCTGCTTCCCACCGGGGAACGGCTCCAGGAGGAGAGAGGCCCCTCCCACTGGGCCCCCAGACATCCCTGTCTGAGGAGGCCTGCGCCGCTCAGTGGAACGGGCACCTGTTACCACTTTCCCGGAAGGAACATGTCTACTGTTGCCCCAGGGCGAGGTTGTCGAGTTTCTTTGAACTCCAATGTGAGTTTTGTAAGAAATAATGGTTTATAAATGGAAGCTCAGTCACCGTTTCTAGAGACTTGCCAGTGATGGGCGCTCTCTTAGGGCGTTCATAGTCCCAAGTCCTCATTCCCATTCAGAGAAACGAGGCTCAGAGAGGGGAGGCGACCTGCTCAGGGTGGCACAGCAGAGCCGGACACAGAATCCAGGCCTCGCCGTTGCCATCCCGACAGTCCCTGCCCTACGGCCCACGGCTCCTGAGCTGTTCTGTCTGCCACTTAGTTTAGCCGAGATCGCGGGAGGATGCCTTGGAGAAAACAGAGAAAAGCAGAGCTGCTCCTGGGGACCGGGAGGGGCCTGGCCATGCCCTGCACGGGGGGGGGGGGGGGGGGGGCCTCTGAGTGGGAAACGTACTCGGGCTGCGGGTGAGCAGGGCCCCGGGGCAGGCGAAGGTGCTGGTCTGTGTGAGCCACGGGGTCCTGCCCTTGAGTCACTCAAATCACGCGTCCTGGCTGACGTTTCCATCCTTGGAGAGATAATGCGGGTTGGTCACTAATGGGCCTTGGAGAGTTGTCACCCGCTTGTTGGTAATTATAGCGCTTTAATGGGGCTAATTCAGAGACAAGCCAGCTCAAGCCCCTGCCGGTTCCTCTGAGGGTGAAGGGCCCTCTGCTCTGCCCACGGAGACCGAAGGCATCACTTTGACCTTGGCTTGCACCTGGACTTTCCTCACCCGAACACCCTTGGGCATAGGAAATCGGCCGTGTGTGTGTGTGTGTGTGTGTGTGTGTGTGTGTGTTTCGAGAAAAATGTCTGCCTCTCAGAAAGTTTTAAAAAATCTATGGCAAGAGCCACAAACATGATCAAGCCTGAACTGAAAGCATTTTGTAGTTGCAGAAACGGAGGCACTGAGCTGGGCACCGCAAGGGGACAAAGGAGAATGAGCCACACACCCTCCAGGAGCTCAGAGGCAGAGGTAGGGCTTTTATGCATCTATTCGTCCCCCCGCTTTAAGCCGTTCAAGTTCTCCGCTGCCTCCTGGACTCATCTCAACCTCCTCACCTCCTCCGTGTGGCATTCAAGGCCCTCGGCTCCTTTGGGATGTGATGGCTTTGGCCTCCTCGTTAATCTTTCCCCCTTGACTTCAGCCACTTAACCTACTGCTCTGCCTCCGCTGGGCTGTTTCCTACACCTCGGCACCTGCTGGGCAGTCCCTCTACCAGGAGCACCGCCCTTCCTCCCTCCACTCGACCAGTCGGCTTCCTCCCTCCCTCCCGCCTCTGAGTGGAGTCTTCCCTGTGGTGAACTCTGCCAGCCAGTGCTTGGCAGTGGGTTCCTGCCTCCCTGTCCTCACTGCTGGGCTACTGGTGCCTTTTGATGTCCATAAACTCTCTGATGACAGAGCCTGCGTCTCAGTCATTCTTGAGTCTCCATGCCCAGCACAGCGCCTGACACAGGGTTGGCCTTGCGATGTTGAGTGGCATAGCAATTCGGTCCGGGCAGAACATGACTGGTTCAAAGGAAGGGCATCCCTGCTAGTGGGCCCAGGAAGTGCCCCAGCTGAGGGCCTTCGGGGCAGGCCTCATGGCAATTCCCCAGTCCTTTCTTGCTCCAGGCCTGCATGGCACCAGTCCTGCCCAAGCCCGGGCGGAATCCGGCCCCGCCGGCGGAAACATGGGTACCTGATGCAATCCTGGCCAGTGAGGCAGAAAGACAGGTCTCCTGGGGAGTCTGGGAGAGATTTCCTCACTCTTACACTGAGACATGGGAGAGGAAACGACCCTTATCAAAGTTAGGATTCTGCCTGGCCTGCGTGGCTCAGTGGCTGAGCATCGACCTATGAACCGGAGGTCACGGTTTGATTCCTGAACAGGGCACATGCCGGGATGGTGGGCTTGCTCCCCAGTGTCAGGTGTGCAGTGCAGGAGGCAGCCGATCCATGATGCTCTCATCATTGATGTTTCTCTCTCTCCCTCCCTCTCCCTTCCTCTCTGAAATAAATAAAAATACATATATTTTAAAAAAGGATCCTATTGCTACATGTGATGGTTGGATGTGCAGCAGCCACCTTGGACCACGAGGGAGGTCAGCCGGAGAGGACATGAGCATGGCCTCGTGGAAAGACAGACAGAACCATCACTCCTGCTGTTGCTGATGAGTGCTGTCTACATGTCCCCGGTGCCACCAACCTCGACAGTCCTCAGTGTGTAACACAGATGAGTTTTCTGTTACTTGCAACCCAAAGCATTCTAGTCATTACAGTTTTGAAGAATGGACTGGGTTTCCACAGGTGGAGAGTGGGTGGGCAGGGAAGAGGTACATGAAGAGGGTGGGCCATAGGGCCCGTCTGGAGGGCAGCAAGCCTCAGAGTCCAGCTCAGGTGGACACCCTGTGGACCACGGGGGGGGGGGGGCACTTCTACCTCCAGCACTCCCTGCCTCTTCTCCCCAACAACACTCCTCCGTCAGATCAGTTTGGAACGTGTCAACGTGGTGCGTGTGCCTTGAGGTGACTTACAAAGGATGAGCTTTAAAGGGAAGGAAGAAAAGGCCGAATAAATAAACCGCGCTTCCCTCCTGGCCTTGGACAACAGACCAGCCGCCCTAATTTCTTTTTGTTAGAAGAGAGCTAATCCAATAATTAGGGCAGCAAATAGCATAACCCTGGCTAAAGCTGTAAAGAACCATCTGGCTTGAATCATTTAGGCTTCTCCCAGGGATCTGGTTGTCAGAGCCAAGAGGCGACGGTGGCCTGGGGTACTGGGTGGAGAGCAATTCTGCCCCAGAACTTGGTCCCTCGGGGGACAGGAGCCAAGATTTCTGTGTTCCCGTGCCTGGCATGTTTGCTCAGCCACTGATGGTGGGCTGCCCCTCGAAGGGGATCAAGGGGCCCCAGCTGGCCCTGGCTCAGCCACATTCTCTCCTTCCTAGTTCTGTTCAGCAGTCAGCAGAGTGCCCTGGCGATAGGGGTGTGCCCAGCTCACGGCTCAGGCTGGCAAGGCCGTGTCCAGGGCTGCCTTGTACCGCCGACTCCAAGTGAGTTTGTCCCCTGCGAGGACTGGTGGGCTCTCTGGGCCCAGGCCCCAGCCCTGTTGCCTCTCTGCTGCTAGGACAGTGCTCTGAGAAGGAGTGCGGAGTGGATGCCCGAGTTTGGGGCTCTCTGGTCCCCTCGTGCCCTGGGTTCGGGGGCAGCCAGAAGAAACAACACTTTTCTCTCTGCTGCTGTATGTTACCCAGAGGACCCTTGTGGCACGTGGAGGGCTGCCCCAAGCTCAGGCAGAAGCCCTGCCTGCCCCGCCCCCTCCCTGGGCGTGGAAGGAAAGAGACTGCAAACAGAACAAGTTCCCCATCCCTTCTTCCGGAGGGGACTCTGGATTCAGCACATCCAAGGGGGGGACTTGGGTCCCAGTTAGGGACCGCTAGAGGCACAGCAAGTGTGGGGGCGGGGGTGCGCTTTGCCCAGGGCGCCAGGGACTGGGGGTGGGGAAGAGCCAGGCACAGCCCTGAGGCCAATCAACTCTCCCAATTCCATTTCCCCAGCTGGCAGAGAAGTGGGGGGAGGCCTGCTCCCCGCTGAAGCGGGTGGTGGGGGGGACAGGGCCTCAATACCCAGCCTCTGGCTGCAGGGCTGTGGTCCAGGCCCAGAGAAAGTGCACAGAAGGCAGTTTTCCCACACAGGCCTGGGCTCTGACCCGCCCGCCTCAGCTGATGTCCTTCCTGGGCTCACTCCCCCGGTCTCCTAGGTAGGGCGATGGGAGACGGCTGCCCCCCCCCCCCCTCCCAGGGCTGATAACCCCACCATCAGCATCAGAGGCACATTTTATGCAGGAGGGCACGCCAGACCCCCCAGCCGAGGCCCCTGTGAGCTCCCGAGCCTGGCGCAGACAACCTCGCTGCGCTGCGCGGGAGGGGGGGGGGCCGGTGGGCCTTGGCGACGCCCGCGAGTGACCCTGCCCGGAAAGGTGCACACCCTGGGCAAGGCTGGCGTTTGACGCGGGTTTTCCAGGGCTGAGAGTGACGTGCTGGGCTGCAGCCGGGCTGGGGGCCTTGCAGGTGTCGCGCCCCCCTCCCCACTCCCATCTGGCTCTAACACATTCAGCACCGCGTAGCGACCTCTTCAGCCTCCGCGTCCCCTGCAGTCCGGGCCGGGCGGGGCTCAGAGACCCGAAAGGCGCCAGAAGCGCCCACCGCCGGCCTCGGCCCCGGGGGACCCGGGTGCTCGCCTACTCGCTGGGGCTCAGGGCTCGGTCCCCGGAGAAGGAGGCGCGGGCTGGGGGCTCTTCCCGGCCGGGGCGGCGGGCGTAACAGGTGGGCGGAGGCCGGCGGCGCTGCGAGCGCAGCGGCCGGGGTCCACGGACCCGGGGGAGGGACCGCCAAGGTTTCTCCAAAAGACAAGCAGCCCCGCAGTCCTCGGTCCCCGGCCCGCGCGCCAGCAAAACCGCCGCGCTCTGCGGGCCGCCGGGCCCACCGGAGGCCAGCCCGGCCCCGGGCCCCCTCCCCGCGCGGCTCCAGTCCAACCCTCGGCCCCGAGCCGGCCCGCAGCGGGCTCCCGGCACCGAGCGGCCGCGCAGGCGGCAGCAACTGGTGTCTCCCAGGGCGCAGCTCCGCCCTTCCCGGGAACAAAAGCCGCCGCCCGCGCCCGGGCTCCAGCCGAGACGGGGTGCGGCGCGGGCTCCAGGGAGCCGGGCCTCGGAAATGGGACACCCCCAAACTTCCCACCCCTCCGGCCCGGGTGGAGGGAGCTGCCGGGGCGGGGTCGGCCGGGCGCGCGAGGACCGGGCGAGGGGCCGCGACCCGCGGGGGGTGCGTGCAGAGGGCACGGGGACCGCAGGCGGCCCGCGGGCCCTCGAGGTCGGGAGCGCGTGGGCAGCGGAGCCGCGGGAGCGGGCGCGAAGGCGGCGAGTTGGAAACTTACTGCAGTCGTCGGACTCGTAGCCGTCGGCGTCCGGCTCCTCCTCGGGCGGCTTGGCGGGCGGCCGCGCGGGGCTGGGGCCGGGGCCGGGGCCCGGGCTGGCGCCGTAGGCTCCGAAGAGCTGGTCCACGTCCTCTTCGTCGTCGCGGGCGCCGTCGGAGGGGCTGCGGCGGCCCGCGCCGGTCGCGGCCGGGCGCGCGGGGGCGTCCGGGGGCGCAGCGGCGCGGGGCCCCGCGGCCGGGGGCAGGCCCCGCGGGAAGCGGGGGAAGTAGTCGGAGATCTGCTTGATGGGCCGGATGGGGCCGGGGCACACGTCGATGGCCATATGCTCCTGGATGCTGATGGTCGCCTTCTCCCCGCGCCGCCGGAGGGTCATGCAGGCAGCGCGGTCCCGCCCGGGCGCGGCCCGGCCTGGTCTGGCGCAGCCTCGGCCGGGGGCGGCTCGGCAAGCCGGCGGGGCGCGGCGCGGGTGTGGGCAGCGCCGGCGGCGCCCCCGGGACGGCCCTGACGCGGCGGCGACCTGCTCGGCGGCGGCGGGCGCGAGTGAGTGCCGGGGGCCGGCGGGCGGGGGGCGGGCCCAGCAGCGTCACCCGGCAGCAGCCAAGCAGTGCGAGTGTGCGGGCGGCGCGGGCGGCGCGGAGCCGGAGCCGGAGCCGGAGCTGGAGCCGAGCGCGCCGAGCGCCGCACTCACCGGCGCTCACACCGCGCGCACGCCGGCCCGGGACCCCGCGCGCGCACACACGCGGGAGGGCAGGGCCACCTGGGCGCCTTCCACTCGCGCGCGGTCGCAGGACTAGCGGGGAGCTGAGCAGGGACACGCAGGACGCACACCCGCACGTTCCCGCCCGTGCCAGCCCCGGCCGGTCCCGTTCCTTCTCACAGGACACACGCAAGCTGTGCAAGGACGTTCCAAACACACAAACGTGTGTGGACAGTCGGCGGGAGTGCCCACTGGCTCATATCTTTGCAGGACACACACACACACACACACACACACACACACACACGCTAACATATGTGTCCACACAGAGTTGGTTGAGTACACCTCTAACATAATACACCAGCACATGGGCACAGAGGTGGCCAGGGGGCTGGGCACACATGCCTCCAAGCACACCTCACAGGGCACACAAACACACCGCAGAAGTGATGCAGGGTTTTGCACAGACATCCCCCTGCCACACACACACACACACACACACACACACTCACATCTAGGGGATACACAGCCGCGCTCCTAGGAATGTGGGCACACACTGCTCACACACTAGCAGGGCATGTGCATCCTCCGCTCGCCAAGGTCATTGCTGGCACAGTCTGTTCACACTTCCTCTCAGGTCGCAGGCGAACATTCTGTAAACTCAACTTAGCTCCTTGCTTAACCAGTGAGTAGTTAAAGGGACCCATGGGAACAGGCCGGGAGAACCTTGATCTCCAGCTGTGGGCAGGCAGGGCCGTCAGAGAGCCCTTCCCAAGGAGAGATGGAGGAGGCGGAGGTGGCGAGCAGGGTGTGGTCTGCTCATCGCCTGGGCCTCACACGGTCAGATAAATAAACAAATCCCAGCAGCCCAGCCCTGGCTGCTGTCCTGCTTTCCGGGAACAGAGCTCTGCGGGGAATGGCTGCTGCTCATACAGGTGTGTCCCGGGAAAGCCCTGGGCATGGACGGAATCCTGTTTACTTGCTGGTTTCTAGTGACAAATCAGAAATGCTCTCTTCTTGGCTGGGTCCTTTCCTTGAGTCTGAATGAGGGGCCGCAAGCCTGGGCCCCTCCCTCCACCATCACCCCCGTGGAGGGGTGGGGAGCAGAGAGAAAGGAGAGGAGGCCTTGTCTTCATCCCTTCCAGCTGCATCACCTGGCAGATCATTTGATCTCTCTGAACCTCAGTTTCCTCATCTGTGAAATGGGGCTAATTCAAATCTCATAGCCCTCCTGTCACGGAGTGTGACAGATGAGAGGTGCCCAACAGGGCTGCTTTCTCTTCTCCCTTCCCTTGGGAGATGAACTCTGGTGAGAAATGATGGAGAACCATATGTCGTTTCACGGTAAGTTCTGCATTGGGTAGTGATGGTCACTCTCCGTCACTGAAAACTATGGTATATTGTGTCAAGAATGTTTGACGATGTCATCTCACAGGTTCCTTATACTACCCCCTGACGTAGGCAGGGTTTCCTGTTCCCTTTTCGCAGTGAGGAAAGTAACTTGCCCAGGGTGACTGCTGGCTGGTGGCAGAGCTGGCACGAGAATCCAGCTCTCCTGACTTTTTGAGGCTTCCACTCCCCCTCTCTGGTCTCTCCCTCCTCACCCCTACAGAGCTCCGGGGATCAGAGCACAACTGGAGACAGGGGTAACACCTTGTTCCCTAAACCTTCTCCTGAAGCTTCTTGGATGGGGACAGTCCAAACCGCGGAGGAGGAAAAGGGGAAGAGAGGGAGGGCCAGAGTCCTCAGGGGTCACAGTGGGAATGGGCCAGCCGGAGGGATCCCTGAGGACGATCTGGGATCCTGATGGGAGGAAAATTCAGCCTTGCAGGAGTCAAAGGCCAAGGGAAGGACAGGCGAGCCTGGAAGCCAAACACAATGGGTTTCTCACTTCCAGGAATGCTTATGGGGATTAGTCCTTAATTGGCACAGAATGACTTCTTCCGTGCCAGAGGTGGCTGCAGCACCGGGCGATTATGTAATGGCACAGGGTGTTAAGATACAGACACGGAGCCATCATTTCATAATTCTTTCACTTGGGGAATAAGAGAGTGTTGTCATCGTCTTACAGGTGGGGAAACCGAGGCTTCAGAGCGTGAAGCGACGGAATGAGAGCGTAGATATTCTGGCCCCTGACCCTGTGTTCTTTTTGACATCAAAGCTCTACCCATGTTCACTGGGGGTGGGGACAGAAGAGGGCTGACAGCTCCCTCCTGGCCTCCTGTGGGTCTGGTTTTCTGGAAGATCAGGCTCTTGGCTCGGAAGGTGCTGGCTTTGGGCAGGATCTAGAAGTTGGGTAGAGGGCTCAGACTCCGAAGCACAGAGCCGGGGGCCCTAGGATGCGGGCTGGAGAAACACGGGGCCTCCAGCAGGTGGGGGAGCCAAGAGCCACTCTGAGGTCTGAGCTTGTCTAGCTCTGAGCCCTGCTGAGATGGAGTAGGGCCTCTGGAGGGTGGGATTGGTGTTAGTGGGGCAGGCGTGCAGTTTCTAGAAAGAGTGGGCTGTGGAGCAAGGCAGACTTGATTCAAAAGCCAGTGCCTCCCTCCTGCTGGTCTGACTTGGGTAAGTCACTTAACTGAGGCCTCAGTCTCGCCTGTGGGACGGAGGAGGCCATGAACGACCTCATAGCTGGAGATGGGGACGGATAGAAGGTGCGTTGTGCAGTGCCTGGCCTGCAACAGGCACGCAGGGAGTGGTAGCTCTCCTGCCTGTGCCTTCCCGGTGCAAACCACCCTCATCCGGCCTGGGCCTGCCTCAGTTTCTCTACCAGTGAAGTGCAGTCGGCTGCCTTCTCCCTGCCTGCTGCCAGGACCAGGTGAGGACGAAGGGGGAAGTGCCTTGTGAAGTGGAGGTACTTGCCAAGGCTGGGTTACCAGCTGGCATGTGTGGGATCTCTAAGCAGCTGGACATGCCCAGACCCCATCAATCATGTCACCTCTAGTTCCCCTGTTGGGTGGGCGGCTCAGCATTTTGGAATGGCTGAGTAGAGTCTGCCCTTGGTCAGAGCCCTCAGGAACGCTGCGGCCTCGCACCCGCCCCCGGCTGCCCCCCGCCCCCGGCTTCTCTCACAGGCTTCTAGGCTCCCAGCAACACACAAAGGCTCTTTCTAATGAGGTAGAAGTGGGTTCTGGAAGGATGGCCCTGGGTGCATCTTATCGTGCACCCTGGGTTATTTTTATGCACAATTATTTTTATGAGACTCGCTGGGCCAGAAGGTGCTAATGGTTTAATACAGTGATTCTCACCTGTTTTGCTGCCTCCACACTGTTCAATGTGCAGCACCTGGGATGCGTGCGTCAGACTGCCTCGAGCGCTCTGGGGACTCTGATACGTGCTGCTTTGGGCTTTATGACCCGTTTCCTGGCTAAGAACCACCAGGGAAAGCTCTTCCTTCCAGTAAGCGAGAGGCACTTTAGAGGAAATGACCTTTGCCCTGCACTCGGCTGGCTGTCCTTGGCTGGCACGTCTGGCTGGTGTCTGCGTGCTCGGGGAGGAAGGGCCCGCCCTGGCCCTGGCCTAACTTGTACCCCCTGTTTCCACCCTTCCCTGATCACGCAGCTCTTGACATGCTGACAGAACCTTCTCTATATTAACAGCCATTTCTAGCTCAAAGGCGGGGCCAGTGGCTGATGGAGTGGGCGCCTGTCCACTCATTTCTTTACAGATCCACCTTCAAACACATATTTATTGAGCACTTACTCTGTGACGGGCCCCAGGCTGCATTCTGTAGGGGCCGGTGATGCATGAAGCCCCATTTTTCCTTTAGATTCCGACAACAAAGGGCAAATCAGGAGGGGACACAGGAGCTAGCCACTCCGGCTGATAGCTGCCTCTTCCTTGGCCCAGACCGTGGCTTGGCACAGGGAGTGTGGTGGATGCCAATGTAAGCAAGGGGATGTGAAAGTTTGCAATATAGCCGATGGCAGCGGAGAGGCGAACTTGATGTATTAAGCGATATTAAAAATGCAGCTCTTCCTGATAATTTATTATGCACATTCTCATAAAGACATTACACTCGTCACAGTACATTTACTAGCTCTCGTCCTACCAGTGGGGAAAAGTTCACACTTACCTAATGATGCCATTGTGCAGGAGGCAGATGCTCTTGGAGCCGCTGTGATGAGCTAAATGGCTCCGAGAGATGCTCATCTCGCCCAGCCGGTGTGGCTCAGTGGTTGAGCATCAACCTATGAACCAGAAGGTCACGGTTTGATTCCCAGTCAGGGCACATGCCCGGAGTTGTGAGCTCGATCCCCAGTGTGGGGTGTGCAGGAAGC